>NC_045543.1:140872226-141234726 GCF_009769535.1 Thamnophis elegans | reverse complement strand
TGTGCCAGGGATTGGGGACCCCAGTCTAAAATATAGCCTAGCAGCAGGGTGCTGGAGGAGGTGTCCGTCCAGTGGTGGGATTCAGCTGGTTCGCACCTATTCGGGAGAACCAGTTGTTAACGTTCTAAGCAGTTCAGAGAACCGGTTGTTGGAAGAAATCTCCTTTTGATTTTTCCCCACTTTGCAGGGCTAATCCTGTAAGGAAGGCAGGAAGGAAACATTCTGGTGTTGTTTCTAGCCTAATCTTTATTGCCCTGCTTACAGAAACTGCCTCTCCGGTTAACCCTTATTACATGGTAACAGCCAAGGCGAAGCGCCTATCGATGTGAGTGACACTGAATTGGCCACACCTACCCAGTCACATGACCACTGTGCCCCACCTACCCAGCTGGACAGAGAACCGGTTATTAAATTATTTGAATCCCACCACTGTGTCTGTCCCATCTCCCCCTCCCTCCACCCCGCCCCACAGAGGAGAACTACAATGCTGATCCAGTTTGATGCTCCTGATATATATCTATGCTGGTATCCGAAAAGAAGTGGGAGAGCTGTTCAGAGACAAAATAGTGTGTGTTTTGCACACCCTCTGCTGGTATAAAGTTCCCATCTTTAAAAAGCTTTAAGATTTGAGCAACAAACCTAGCAGAGATGGCTAAAATATCAGCATATCTCAAGGACCATTCCAATGAGAGATATAAATTGGAGTGGAGAAGATGGATTGACTATACTCAAAATAAATATGGGACTAAGAAATTCCAGATATCTTATGACTGAGACAACAAGGAATGACATAATCTGTTTAGAGTTAGCCTAGCAAAGAGGAGTTAAAGCTCAAATGATAGAGGATATTAATTTTTTACTTTTAAGCTTACTTTAGAATATTTTTGTTAAAGATTTATACCCTGTATTGGTTCTGGGAAGTCGGGGGGGGGGAGGGAAGGTTGGGAGGGGTGGGGGAGGGGAGGGGGAGGGAAGTAAACATTTGTAAAAGTTTTTTTTAAAAAAATTCAATAAAATAAAAGATTTGAGCAGTCGGAAAGCAGCAGTTTTAAAAGAGAAACAGTATGGATACTGGTTTTTATTTCGCTGTTCAACGAGCGGTATTTGGCGAGTGATTCTATTTTCTTTTTTTTTAAATGGAAAATAGTTGCAACGTTGCTACAAATATAGAAAAAAAAACCCTTGGTATTCTTATATCATCCTATATCACGCAATGAAAACAACGTACCTGGAAAAAGGCCGTCTTCTTTGAATGATCATTGGTCAACTGAGTTCAAGCTGAGTTTTATTTAAACATGCCTTCATCCCAGTAACTGATATCAACAGATATCTATCATCCGAGAAACAATAAAAATTAAATAGTTTTAGTTTCGTTTCGTTTAGTTTTGGTTTATTTGTATGCCGCCCTTCTCCAGGAGGGACTCAGGGCGGCGAACAACTCAGGGGGGAAAGGGAACATAAACAACAGTACACATAATTAAAATACACGAAAATCACACAGCCATACCAGTCGAGAGGGGAGGGGAACTCATCAACCCCAGGCCTGCCGGCACAGCCAGGTTTTGACGGCTTTCCGGAAGGCCTGGAGAGAGGTGAGGGTCCGGATCTCCGCGGGGAGTTCGTTTCAGAGAGCCGGAGCTGCCACAGAGAAGGCCCTCCCCCGGGTGGTAGCCAGATGGCATTGGCTGGTGGATGGAACCCGGAGGAGGCCGACCCTGTATGATCTAACGGGTCTTTGGGAGGTAATTGGCAGCAGGCGGTCTCTCAAGTACCCAGATCCAATACCATGAAGGGCTTTATAAGTTACGACTAGCACTTTGAAGCGTATCCGGAGACCGATCGGTAGCCAGTGCAGCTCGCGGAGGATAGGTGTAACGTGGGTGAACCGAGGTGCACCCACAATCGCTCGCGCGGCTGCATTCTGGACGAGTTGAAGTCTCCGAATACTCTTCAAAGGCTGCCCCATGTAGAGCGCATTGCAGTAATAACAAATAGGAATTATTGTGCTTTGGATTCAGCATTTTGGGGAAAGGGAGAGGGGAATGCCTTCACAATGACCTACAACTTTTTATATATATTTTTTTTAATTTTTGTTACATAGACAACATATACACACAACAATAGAAAAAAAAACAAAAAAAAGAAAAGAAAAAAAAACACACACAAAAGAAAAAAAAAGAAAAAAAATCAAAGCACATCATCACATACAGTATGTCGTTTGGTTACAGGTGTTTTAACATTTATCATTCTTATACATTTATTTTTTCATTTAATAGATTATAATTTAGTATCGTTTCTTATTCCCCTACCTGTGGCAATCCATCCCAACTACATTTCCCCCCCACACACACACACCGTATCTCTCTGTTATATATTTAATAGACACAACAATAAAATAAAATACAATAAAATAAAAACCATCATCACATACAGCATGTCGTTTGGTTACAAGTGTTTTAACATCCACATCCTCGAATAATATTTACCATCTCAAACTTTTCATCTAGTATAACTAAAAACCTCATTTTCATTCTACAATATATATTCAATTACCATTAGTATTATTTTTTTCCAGAAAATATACTTATGTTCATTATTATCCTTGTACTTCATACCTTCAAACAGAGATCTTATTCCTTCATTTTTCAACAAAACGTCACTGCATATATATACCAGTTTTCAATTATTCCCTTATTAAAATTGTTTATCAGCAGCGAAATATCATTATAATACGTTCTTAACATTATACATTATATCACCAGACCTCTATTAAATATACATAAAATCATTATTATCCTTATCCTTTTTAAAGCAAAAAATTCTAAAATATTCAATTCATTGATATATTAATTTTTCATTGTATCATTGTTAAATTATTTCACAGCATAGTTGTATCATCATTTAACTTCTGACCTACAACTTTCTGTAGCTGGAAATTTCTGTTTGCGGAATCCTTCTTTTAAAAAAAAATTTTTTATTTACAAACATGTAAAATACACACACACACACAAAACTTAGACGTACCCCACATTTACACTCAATTACGCTTCCGCAACGCTCCAGCTGCTTGGCGGAGCATCGCGCGGGCGCCGTACGCTCCGTGCACGTGTGTGGAAGCACCAAAGAGCTCAAATATAGGTAAGGAGCTCGGGCGGGCAGGTGGGAGCACCATACCAGAACGATACCCAGTGCTCCCGGCAGGCACCGGTATGTCCGTACTGGGGCATACCACCTGCAACCCACCACTGATTGAGACTCTAGAAAGGGTGCAGAGAAGAGCAACAAAGGTGATCAGGGGACTGGAAGCTAAAACATAGGAAGAACGGTTGCAGGAACTGGGTATGTCTAGTTTAATGAAAAGGAGGACTAGGGGTGACATAATAGCAGTCTTCCAATATTTGGGTGGCTACCACAATGAAGAGGGGGAGGTCAACTTATTCTCCGAAGCACCTCAAGGCAGGTCAAGAAACAACGGATGGAAACTAATAAAGGAGAGAAACAACCTAGAACAAAGGAGAAATTTCCTGACATTTAGAACAATTAATCAAGGAACACAACAGAAGTTGTGAATGCCCCCACACTGGAAGTTTTTAAGAAGAGATTGGACAATCTTTTGTCTGAAATGTATAGGGTTTCCTGCTTGAACAGGGGGTTGGACTAGAAGACCTCCAAGGTCCCTCCCAACTCTGTTATTCTGTCATTCTTGACATTGTACCTCAAAGGGCAACACTGTGAATCATGTTTCATGGTTTAGCACAGAGTACTAAGGTACATGAGAAGATTTAAGATGATTAGATGTTTTAAGATGATTAATTACATTCAACTGGAGGCATATTAAGAGGTAAACATGCTAGTCTCTATACACACACTTTTAAAAAACCTAACAATTTAACATGTATTCCTTTCAGAACTATTTTTTAAAAATTATTTAGATTCGTTTGCTCTCCATCTCACTTTAAGGCAAATCAATCGAATACCGTAGATTTAATACAATTAAAGAACGTGTTCTTCTGAGATCTATTTTTTATTAGATTTGTTTGCTGCCCGTGTTGCTTTGAGGCAAACAAATCTAATATTGTAAAATAAATACATAAATAACACAGATTCCTCTAAGAACCAGATATTGTCCCCATCAAGCCACCTGCGTTTTGCCTAAACAGTGAGATGGCTTTTAGCACAAGCAAATTTTATCTTTTCCCTGTCGGAAGTTAGCACCCAGCCCTCTCCTACAGGAATGAAATATCCTGGGAAATATTGAAAAGGCAGAATATTATATTTCCCTTGATGAGAAATGGAGAAACATGTTTTTACGCCAGAAACAGACTCACTCTTTTTTTAAAAAAGATTTTTATTAACAAACATGTAAAATACACAAACACACAAAATTTAGACGTACACACATTTACACAATACAATACGAACAGGAACTTCCTGTTCTTTATAATAGCAATTATCAATCGATACCGCTCAGCTTATATTATTTCCCCTTCTATTGTATTTCATTTGAATTTCACCATTCTTAAACCCTCTTATTTTACTCATTATTATTATTTTTTTGAGTTTTGTTATATTCCTTCATTGATTTTTGTTTCTTTCTATTAAGACTCACTCTTAATCGCCCCCACCTTGGTCAATGGGCCATTAAAAAGCCTGGGCCAGTCTATTCTACATAACACAGGTCTCCCCCTTCAGCTCCAGGGTGATGGCATTAAGGCATGATAGTATTAGCTCTTTACCCATCCATCTCACCACAGGGCACCTGGGAAGAAGCAATGTTCAACCAAACTTGGACTCATAGCCTAGAGAGTTGCCCCTGCATGGCCCCATGGGAGTCTGACAACCAATCAGAATACAAGATCAAGATCAAAGGCCAGAGAGGGCATAAGAGCCAAGGTGGCACAGTGGTTAGGGTGCAGTACTGCAGGCCACTTCAGCTGACTGTTATCTGCAGTTCAGCGGTTCTAATCTCACCGGCTCAAGGTTAACTCAGCCTTCCATCCTTCCGAGGTGGGTGAAATGAGGACCCAGACTGTGGGGGTGATATGCTGACTCTGTAAACCGCTTAGAGAGGGCTGAAAGCCCTATGAAGCGGTATATAAGTCTAACTGCTATTGCTATTGCTATAATAAACCCAGGAACTTTCAGCATCTCAGTCTCTTTTTTTTCCTTCTTCACCCAACATCTGGAAGCATGGGATCCCCCTTTTCTGTTCAGAAACTCATGTGATCCTGTCCGCCATTAAACCGTCTTTCCAAGCAGCCTCCACGCTTCCAGTGTCTTTTCCCCCCACTTGGAACTGAGCCCAGAAGGACATTTCTTCCAACATCCCCAAATGAGAAATTGGGCTACACCTCGCTCCCATTCGCTGCCCATCTGTATTTCGTGCCTTGGGTGCCCAGTGAATCCTCAAAACCTTGTTTACCACCTAGGGGCTCGTTGTGCCCCTTGATCTTGCAAACACCGATCGTGACCATACAGGTATTCCTCATTTTACAACCACAATTGAGCCCAACAATATCTGTCGTTAAGTGAGACATTTGTCCCAAAGGTGATTTTTTTTTTCCAAGAGGCAACTGGACTTTCTTGTTCTTTTCTTTTGAAGAGGTTTCACTTCTCATCCAAGAGGTTTCTTCAGCTCTGACTGAATGGTGGGGGAATGGAAGGATTGATATTACTTGCAGGCAGCTTGGTCATTTGTGAGGGGTTAAAGAGGTGAAACTTGAAAAATTAGAATATCGTGCAAAAGTTCATTCATTTCAGTAATGCAACTTTAAAGGTGAAACTAATATATGAGATAAGACTCATTACATGCAAAGCAAGATAGTTCAAGCCATGATTTGTCATAATTGTGATGATTATGCCTTACAGCTCATGAAAACCCCAAATCCACCATCTCAGAAAATTAGAATATTACATGCAATCAATAAAACAAGGATTGTACATAGAACAATATCAGAACTCTGAAAAGTATTAGCATGCATATGTACTCAGTACTTGATTTGGGCCCCTTTTGCAGTAATTACTGCCTCAATGTGGCGTGGCATGGAAGCTATCAGCCTGTGGCACTGCTGAGATGTTATGAAAGACCAGGATGCTTCAATAGCAGCCTTCAGCTCTGCTGCATTGTTCGGTCTCATGTCTCTCATCTTTCTCTCGGCAATGCCCCATAGATTCTCTATGGGGTTCAGGTCAGGGGAGTTTGCCTGCCAATCAAGCACAGTAATTCCACAGTCATTGAACCAGGTTTGGGTGCTTTTGGCAGTGTGGGCAGCTGGAAAATGAAGTCAGCATCCCCATAAATTTTGCCTGCAGAAGGAAGCATGAAGTGCTCCAAAATCTCCTAGTAGAGGATTCCGTTGACCCTGGTCTTAATGAAGCACAGTGGTCCAAAGTCCTGTTGCTCAGTGGTCCAAGGTCCTCTTTTCTGATGAGAACAACTTTTGCATCTCATTTGGAAACCAAGGACCCAGAGTATGGAGGAAGAATGGAGAGGCCAATCAAGCACAGTAATCCCACGGTCATTTTGGTGCTTTTGGCAAAAGTTGCTCTCATCAGAAAAGAGGACTTTGGACCACTGAGCAACAGGACTTTGGACCACTGTGCTTCATTAAGACCAGGGTCAACGCAGCCATCTACCAGGAGATTTTGGAGCACTTCATGCTTCCTTCCGCAGACGAGCTTTATGGGGATGCTGGCTTCATTTTCCAGCAGGACTTGGCACCTGCCCACACTGCCAAAAGCACCCAAACCTGGTTCAATGACTGTGGGATTATTGTGCTTGATTGCCCAGCAAACTCGTCTGACCTGAACCCCATAGAGAATCTATGGGGCATTGCCAAGAGAAAGATGAGAGACATGAGACAGAACAATGCAGAAGAGCTGAAGGCTGCTATTGAAGCATCCTGGTCTTCCATAACACCTCAGCAGTGCCACAGGCTGATAGCTTCCATGCCACGCTGCATTGAGGCAGTAATTGCTGCAAAAGGGGCCCAAACCAAGTACTGAGTACATATGCATGCTAATACTTTTCAGAGTTCTGATATTGTTCTATGTACAATCCTTGTTTTATTGATTGCATGTAAAATTCTAATTTTCTGAGATGGTGGATTTGGGGTTTTCATGAGCTGTAAGCCATAATCATCACAATTATGACAAATCATGGCTTGAACTATCTTGCTTTGCATGTAATGAGTCTTATCTCATATATTAGTTTCACCTTTTAAGTTGCATTATTGAAACAAATGAACTTTTGCACGATATTCTGATTTTTTGAGTTTCACCTGTATGTCAAAATGGAAGAGCCCTTCCTCAACAGAGGGGAAGCAGTGGTGGGTTCCTACCAGTTCGGACTGGTTCAGCCGAACTGGTAGTGGTTTAGTATGGCAGGCCTGGGTCGCTGGAATCGGCAGCGAGCCAGACCTGCCATACCCCCGAACCAGTTTCCCAGGTCATGCCATAGGCGCTGCCATCTTGTTTTTCAGTTCTGTGCATGCGCAGAACAATTTTAATTGCACTGCGCATGCGCGCACACAAGCACACCAGCAATAATGTCTGCAGGAACCCACCTCCAAGGGGGAGGGGATACGACATCATCTATCTCCAGTCTACAACAGTCCTTTGAACAGTTCCAAGAAGTTTCCACGCCCATTTGAACTACTCAGGTGACCCTGAGAGCACAGATAATCCTCCAGGTGACTTTAAGGATCTGCTAAAAGGATGCAAATGACCAGCTGTCTGCAAGGAGTATAAACCCTTCCATTCCCCACCATCCAAGAAGCTTCTTGGATGAGAAGGGAAATGTCTTCAAAAGAAAAACCCAGAAAGTTCACAATTGCCTCTTGGAAAAAAAAGCAGCTTCGGAACAACAGTGACCTGGATGATTGAGAATCTCCATAGACATTGTTGAAAGAAATGTCCTTTTGGGTTCAGCTCCAAGTGGGGAAAAAGACACCGGAGACATGGAGGCTGCTTGGAAAGATGGTTTATTGGTGGACAGGGCCACATGGCTTGAGCCCTGTACAGAAAAGGTGATCACATGTTTCAATGTTGATGGAGAAGAAGAGAGAAGGCTGAGGAAGGGGCTTGCTAGGCTTTTTATACCCTGTTTAGTCCCACCTCTCTGTTTCCTGTTTCTGTGTAAGAAATGTATTCTGATTGGTTATCAGACTCCCATGGTGCCATGCAGGGGGCTACTCTCTAGGCTGTGATGAGTCCAGGTATAGATGAGTTCTCAGATGCCATGTGGAGAGTTGAGTAATATCCCTTCCCCTTACAGCTGCAGTGAGGAGAGGTCTTTATTATGTAAAGTGGGCTAGCCTGGCCATCTTAATGGCCCATTAGCTGGGGATGGGCAGAAAGCTATAGGCAACTATTCTGTCTTTTAAAACATGTTTCTTTTCACCTCCAGAGAAATATTCTGCCTTTTCAATATTTCCTAGGATATTTCATTTTTCTGGGAGAGGGCTGGATGATAGCTTCCCACAACATTAAGTGAGTTAAGAAACATTTGGATGAGAATGGGGTTAGGAAAATATTAGAATGTGCAGAAATGAATAGGAATAGGAAAGAGAAGGAACAATTTGGTGATTATAACATATGGGAATTATTTTATCAATGGTTAAGAGAATAAATATGAAAAGTGGAAAAAATCAGAGGAGTGAAATAGAATGTTTTAATAAAATTAAGTAAGTTAAGAAAAGGACTGTTATTTGTATTAGGCATGGTATATATTAATATTAGTATTAAGTCAAGAATAGATATAATAATAAACATGACTGTACGTTGTAATTGTTATTGTATAAAATATTGGCACAAACCATTTGTACCCAGGCGACACACTGTTTAATGGAAGATGATGCTTGAATCAAAATATTTTTTTAAAAAATGGGGGGAAAAGAGAGATTTGGTCAGGGAATCTTGCCCCATTTTACGACTTTTCTTGCAAATCCAATTTCCCCATTGACGTTGCTCGTCAGGAGGTCGCAAAAAGGGATCGCAATGATCTTGGGGGCACAGCAAAATTCATCAGTATCAACAAGTCGCCAAGCAGCTGAATTTCGATCACGTGACCATGTGGGGGGGGGTTGGAATGCCGCAACGGTCGTAAGTGCGAAAAAACAGTCCTAAGTTAAGTCACGTTTTTCAGTGCCGTTATAACTCTGAACGGACACTAAAGGGGACTGTTGTAAGCTGCCTGGACTGCATGTGGCAGAAGGACGTGCCGCTCTCTCCCTTCCTCCCTTTGCACACCCGGCGCTGCGCCGTGAAGATAACGGCGCGGCGGGGAGGGGGGGGGGAAGCGTGGGAAAACCGGCGCCGGCGACACCAACACGAACGCGCTCTCCGGAGGACCGCGCGTCGCCTCCCTCCCTTCCAGAGCCCGAGCTGCAGACCATAGACTGCAAATCTGCATGCCAGAGGGTCTCCCTAACCCCCCCCCTCCGCCTTTATTGTGTCCGCTCTAGGATTCCCCCGCCCCGCACCCATTTGTAGTCTTGGCCTTTTTTTTTTTTTCTTTATCCCTCCTTCTCCTCTCTTCGGCTCTCTCTGACCTCCGCGGTCTGAGGCGGCGGCGGCGGTTTCTGAGGCGGCGCGGGGCAATCTAGAACCATCCGCCAAAATGGTGAGCGATCCCCCGAGCGGAAAGGCGCGATACCCCGAGGGGGGGAGGCCGGCGACCCCCTCGCGGCCCCATTTTGTGAGGCGGGCGCCCTCGGGGCTCCGTACCAGCCTTTCTTTCCCGGAGACCCCACCCTGGCCCCGGCCTCTCCCGACAGCCATTTTCAGGGCAGTTGCTCTCTGTCTGTCCATCCCCCCCCGCCGCCGCCGTCGTCGCCGTCATCCCTATTGCAGGACCCATGTCAGGATGATGTCAGTGACATCCTCCCTAGAGGACATGGGTCATGGTGGGGAGGTGGGGGAGAGGAATTGCCAGTGTGGGTCACCCATTTCTTTGGGTGGCTCTTTCCCTTCCAGTCCTGATAAAAGGGTCAGCCCACTAGAGTGGGCTGGGGAAGGTAGAGGGGGGGTCTCCTTGCACTGCTTGGAGGGACTACAAAGCCCATCATCCCTTGCGCTGAAGACGAGCCCAACCCAGCTGATCAAAGATCCACTTGGATCTTTTATCTGCTACGACCAGGGAAGGGGGAATTCTGGTGGGGGGGGGAAGCTTCAAGAAGTTAACTCAGGCACCCGTGGCATAATTCATGAGGGTTGAAGGGCTGGTTGCAACAGCCAGCCAGATGTTCAGGGCTGGATTTGGGCCTTTGAGTCCACCTATGGGGGGGGGAGTCCTTCCCAACCACCCTGGATAGGCAGATGTGCTTTAATAATAATAATAATGGTGATAATAAAGGTATCGCCGCAGTATGTCAAGTGTTGCAAGGCTGTCTTTTGCAATTGAGAGTTTTGTCAAAGCCAGTGGTGGTTCAAGTAATGCTCCAGATGTTTTGGGATTGCACCTAAGGGCACCTATTGCTGTGGATGCTTACTATCTCTGCTTCCTTTTGCCACAGTTGTTCTCTTACTTCTGTTTGTGGCTCTTTGGATTTTTGTGATTTTTCTACCGTTCTTTCTCTTCTCGGCTGCGGTCTCCCGATATTGCGATATTCCCTTTCCAGACTATTATGATTATTGTAATTATTTGCTGAAGCATCTTAGCAGTGAAAGTCCTGTTCCACTGCCACTATCTCTCTCTAATATTATTTTTCAAAATATCACTGTGAGTTGGACACTATTGTATGATTGTGGCTTTTTTTTCCTCCTTGAGTCAAGGAGATTTTCCTTTGATTGTTGGCATTATTTACAGAATTGGTCTGAAAAAGGGCTATTCTGGAACTCAGAAGAAATGGAAGAATGTCCTGTATGTATACAGAACCCCAAAGATGATATATTTGCTATATTTCCCCCCCTCCAATAATTTATATTATAGATATGGACTTCTTTCTTGATATTCTAAATATCTTTGTAAATGACCTCCTTCTTCTATTACTCATTTACTAAAAATATCATATGTTTATGCTCATCTTAATATATGTTCATTGCGGTGACTTTTGTGGGTGCTCTTAAACACTGCACAAGGTTATTTAAGGAACTGCAGCATTTGAGGTGGTGAACTAGAGAACACATTATGCATTTTCTCTTTTAAATTGCTATCTTTTTGTATGCCGATTCTCTGAGTTGTCCAGTAAAAAATTAGCTGTGTTT
Source organism: Thamnophis elegans (assembly GCF_009769535.1). Classification (NCBI taxonomy): domain Eukaryota; kingdom Metazoa; phylum Chordata; class Lepidosauria; order Squamata; family Natricidae; genus Thamnophis; species Thamnophis elegans. Next base: position 141,223,521 of record NC_045543.1, on the reverse strand, counting down.
TCTTACTATCTTTTATACTGCAGCAGGAACTGCAAGAATGTTTTATTTTTGGTGGTGGGGGGATAGTTTCCCCCACCCGCATCTGCATAGCTTTAAATAGCTGCAAAATGTACCAAGCATATTTAAAGAAACACAATCAGGATTTTGCATTTTACCCGAAGACAGAATGAAGGTGGATTGCAAGGATGAGAATTCATATTTAGAGTGTTTAAAGTCTTAACTGTGTTACATGCTTTTTCAGTAATCCTTACCTGTAAGGTAAGACTCATAACATCATCCTTGTTCTGAGACTCTGTGGCTCTAATCTGGTTTATTTAGTATAATATTGGCATATTTTAACAGAAAGCAGTAATTTCTTACGTTCATGTGTCCTAATCCTTGCTGGGTTTATTCTGAAATGTCTTGAGCTGTCTAAAATAGAGCCAGTTTCCAAATAAATGTCTAGAGTTTTGCCACAGAAATTTGCACAAAATGGCTGAGTTTCAGGTAGCATTTCAATTTGTGTGGATAAACCACATTTGCCGGATTTATGTACTGCTTTATGCATTCCCTCCCCCCAATAATACATGTTATAATTTAAGGTAATGAACATATGACAGTGGCTGCATTCTGAAAAAGATTCTGAACCACAAAGTGTCCAACTCCCTTGTAATCCGGTGTTAACAGGTGCAAATGCGCATTGTGAATTGAGGCAAAACTTGTGTTATTAACAGAATTGCAAGGGATCTTGGAGGTCTTCTAGTCCAACCCCCTGCTTAAGCAGCAGACTATCATTTCAGGCAAATGGCTGTCCAATCTCATCTTAAAAACCTCCAGTGATGGAGTACCCACGACTTCTGGAGGCAGGCTGTTCTACTAGTTAGGTCTAGTAACTGTGTGGAAAGTTCTCCTTTGTTCTAAGTTGCTTCTCTCCTTGATTAGTTTCCATCCATTGCTTCTTGTCCTGCCTTGTGGTGCTTTGGAAAATAGATTGACCCCCTCTTCTTTGTGGCAGCCCCTAAAATATTGGAAGACGGCTATCATGTCATCCCTAGTCCTGTTCATTAAATTAGACATACCCAGTTCCGGCAACTGTTCTTCATATGTTTTAGCCTTCAACCTCATCATCTTTGTTGCTTTTCTCTGCGCTATTTCTAACTTCTGTTCTATTCTATTCCATTCCATTCCATTGCATTCTATTCCATGTTTTGTATTCTATTCCATTCCATGTTTTGTATTCCATTCCATTCCATTCCATGTTTTGTATTCTATTCCTAATTCTACTTCTAATTCTTTTCTATTTAATTTCTATTCCATTCCATATTCCCAAATCAATGTGTCATAAACTAAGAGTCTAAGATAGCCTGCGTCAGTTTGAAAGTGTGGGCTGCATGGCACCAAGAATGCCTGTGCCCCCACTTCCTGCATTCTTTTAAGGGCCCTGCCTTTCTATGAAGAAAGAGCTTTAGGAAGGACCCTCTTTGCTTCAGAAGAGAGTTTTGTGGCAGGGTTCGGCCACTGAGATGCTGGGAGTCTGAAGGAGGAGAAAGAAGAGTGTTAAAAGAAACAGGGTCAAGGAGAAAAGGAAATACCTGCTATGCAACTTTAAAAGAGCAGAGAAGCATTGGAAATAGCAGAGGTTCAGTGAGAGGGGTGGGGCAAAGAAAGCAGCCGATGCTGTAGCAGGGGAGCCCAGAGGTCTCACGAGTTCATTTGATGCAGCTTCAGTGTGGACCAATTCAGGAAGAGCTCCCCCTAGGAAGTGCACCAGCCATGCTTCAGAGTGGTCATGATGCTGGCAGATCTCACCTGGACACCCACATCGTTGATAGGATTGCTTCAGAAAGAGTTGAGCACCGCCAGGCCACAGGAGAGAGAGAGAGAGAGGGAGGGAGGGAGGGAGGGATTGGACACACAAGGAATTTGTCTTTGGTGCATAAGCTCTTAGTGTACATCAAGATATAAGTGATAAATCATGATCATAGTCATAAATACGTTCATCATGAAGCATAAGATACAACACTTAGTGATAGTCATATGATACTATATAAGCAATGAACTTAAATCATATAGGAAACTAAACTAAACAATATAAATTGTGAAGATACAAGCTACAAACCAATAGTCATAAGTAGAAAAGGAAATACCATAGGTAATAGGAAGGAGGAGAAGAAGATTAGTAATGTAGTCTTAGTAAATAGTTTGACAGTGTTGTGGGAATTAGTTGTTTAGCAGAGTGATGGCATTGGGGGGGGGGAACTGTCCTTGTGTCTAGTTGCTCTGGTGTGCAGTGCCCTACAGCGTCATTTTGAGGGTAGAAGTTGAAACAATTTATGTACAGGATGTGAGGGGTCTGTAGTTATTTTCACAGCCCTCTTTTTGACTTGTGTAATGTATAGGTCCTCGATGGAAGGCAGGTTGGTAGCAACTGCAGTTCTAATTGTCCATTGAAGTCTATGTCTGTCTTGTTTGGTTGCAGAGCCAAACCAGACAGTTAGAGAGGTGCAGAAGACAGACTCAACAGGACACCGCCCGGTAGTGGGCTACAGTCCAGAGGTTAGGCGACCCCTGATCTAAGGGCTAAGTTAGTTAGTCTGGCTACTTTACCAGATTGTTTTATCTGGTTGGCGTAAAACATTTGTGTATATTTATTAATTTTTTTAAGTAATTATTTTAATTTTATCAATTTCATATATACATTCACAATTATATGATCTCATAACTGTTATTAATAATATGTATTTATAACAATTTTTCCCTACTGTTGACAATATACTTGAAGATTGCTTTTTTAACATCCCATAGATCCATCTTATCTTAAAACGGTCCTACTTCTTCTTCCCTCCCTCCCTCTTTCCTTCCCTCGTTTCTTCTCTCCTACTCCCCTTCCTTCCCTCCCTCCTTCCCCCTTCCCTCCTTCTCTCCTTCCCTCCTTCCTTCCCTCCTTCCTTCCTTCCCTCCTTTCTTTTCTCCTTCTCTCCTTCCTTTCCCCCTTCCTTTCCTCCTTCCTTCCCCCCTTCTCTCCTACATTCCCTCCTTCCTTCCCTCCTTTCTTCTCTCCTTCCTTCCCTCCTTCCTTCCCTCCTTCCTTCTCTCCTTCTCTCCTTCCTTCCCTCCTTCCTTCCCTCCTTGCTTCCCTCCCTCCTTCCCTCCCTCCTTCCTACCCCCCTATCCTTTTTAAAAAAGGATTTTGTTTCTTGGAACTCCTACCTGACTATTAATCAGAATATGAATCGCAATCTGCCTATAACCACCGTGTAATGAAAAGCACCCATATTTCTTCACTTCTCTCTTTTATTGTATCTCTTGAGTGCCGAAAACAGCCATGAAGAGGAGAGATGTTGTCTGTGACAAGACTTTTTTTATTAGTTTTAAGCATTATTTGATTGCCCTTTTCGGGGGTTACGGATTTTTGCAGCATGTTTGCAGCAAATTCTCATCAGGTGTAAGGAACCTGCTTTTGTATAGATGTTACTGGACTGCAACTCTTATAAATTCAATGGGCAGTGATCAGAGGTGATGGGATAACAATATCCAGCTTCTGGTGAAGTCGTTCTCAGCTGCTTCCTTAGCCTGGATGAGGAGAAACCAAAAGGAGGAGTAACTTGAACATCTTGTTTGTTTTAATTTCATTGTTTGTATTCTGACTTTCTCATTGCTTTTGTTTAAGTGGGCCCTTAAAACAGGACTTTGTGTTTATTCTTCTCCAAACTTTTGTGGTTCTTTCAAATGGGATTGAAGTATTGATATTATATCCAACACAGAGTCTTGATAGAGTTGTACAACCTTCTAGATTTAATAAATAAGCAAATAACAAATAAGTGTCTCTTCTGTATATAGAAGACCAGGCTCACACATTTGGCAAAGGCCGCCAAGCCAAAATAATTGCTTTCCAAGTCAATAAGCTGTCGTATTTCTCAAACTCAAAAACGCACCTTTTTTCCTCAAAAAAGAGGGTGAAAATCTGGCTGCATCTTATATACTGAATACAGCATTTTTGGCATCCCAAACCCTGCCCCCTTTACAAAAATGGCCGTGCATAGCCTTTAGGAGGCTTCCAGAGTGCTCCTGGGGCTGGGGAGGGCAAAAATGAGCAAAAAACGGGCTGTTTTTTGCTCATTTCTGCCTCCCCCCAGCCCCCAGGAGCACTCTATAAGCCTCCTAAAGGCTATGCATGCCCCCTTTTTTGACAAAAATGGGCCTGTTTTCATGAAAAACGGGCCATTTTTGGGAGGTCTGCGGAGTGTAAAAACTTTCTTTTTTAATTTGCCTCTTCAAAATCTTGGTGCATCTTATACTGCGGTGCATCTTATACTCTGAAAAATACGGTAACTGTCCCATTGCACCAAGGATGCTTTTCCAAAAGGCAACTGGACTTACTTTGTTTTTGCTTGAAGGTGTTTTGCTTCTCATCCAAGAAGCTTCTTCAGAACTTCTGAAGCTTCTTCAGAATTGAAGAAGCTTCTTGGATGAGAAGTGAAACGTCTTCAAGCAAAAATAAACTCCAGTTGCCTTTTGAAAAAGCACCTTTTTGGTACAACCATGACCTGGATGATTGAGAATCTCCATAGGCAGGTCTCTCCCATTGACAGAAATATCACCGTATCTATTCTTTCTCTCTCCCTGTTTAGCAGTAAATAATGGTGGGAAAGAAGCAGAATGGATCTTCAATAATGGCTTTCATTCATAGATCAAATATATCTCTTAAAAGACTGATGCTTAACAAATACTGACATTAAGAGGGTGGTAGAGATACTTTGGGTTATAGAAGGATTATTCTGCTCAGTTACCCAGAAATAAATCCTAGTGGGATTTTTACACTTTTAATAAATTGTAATGGGGCTGAAAACTAATATTATAAAATATTTTCACAGTGAGAGGTACAGTTCAATAAACTTTTATTATCAAAGTTTATCCTGTAAGCACATACAGCTACTAAAAGCTGCAATAGAAAAATAGCCAAAGACAATTCCTTTTTTTAATATATACATAATTTTTATTGAAACTTTTAAACAATAAGATAAGATCTAATGCGAAGAAATATAACGTAAGGAAGAAAAAAGAAATCAAAGAAAAATAGAAAAATAATGAAAATGAAAAAAAAGGAAAAAGGGTGGCTTCAGATCTTCTTTACAGTGGTTATAAATACAACACAATACAAATATACATCTTTTTCTAAAGTTACAACATGATTTTTTTTTCTTTTTCTATCTTATATGCCAACCATCTCTCTGGTTTTTTTGCAGCAAAATTTCTTTGTCTTACAAGTTCATCTTTAATTCCATCTCTCTCACTGCTAACATAGATAATTGCAGCTGTAAAAGCTTAATTTGGTGAATAATAGTTGTCAAACCTTGGAGAATTTTAAGATTTTTTTTTTCAATCTCACTCAAAATCATTAGTATATTTTCTTCCCTTTTTCTTTTTAAATCTGCTATTGTATTGTATAAAGTACTCTCTTACAAAAGCTTTAGTTACACCCCAAACCTCCTGACTTTTGTGCTTTTTATTAAGATTATTCTCCAAAAAGATTCTCTTCTTTTTATAATCCTCCATTACCATTTTGCTTTGTAATAATATCTTATTCCATGCAAAAGATCCACAGCTGGACGGCCTACATGTTTAATATATCATCCTCATTGCCCATCATCTCCATGGCGACTTAGCAAGTAAAAAAAAAAATGCAGTTACTTTAATCATAACTGACAACTCTTTGTAGAAATGGAGGGACTTCACAGACTTTGGCTGCCTTTGCTGGTTAACTCCACAATTGTAACTGTCAGCCAGTTGTCCTTCTTTCTCTGGCCCAGGGACACGCACACTCTGCTGAATCAAGGCATTGTGAGAGCTTTCACAAATGAACACTTAGGCTCCTGTGCCTTTTAGAGGAGGGCCGTCCAACCTTGGCAACTTTATGACTTGTGGACTTCAACTCCCAGAATTCCCTCCTGTGCCTTCTAGAGCAGCGGTCATCAACTGGTGGTCCGTGGACCACTGGTGGTCTGTGAGAACATGTTGGTGGTCCGCAGAAAAATTATTTGCATTTTTTTTAATGTTGCACTAAATCAGGAGTCCTCAAACTATGGCCCTTGAGATGGAATGGAATGGAATGGAATTTTATTATTTGTATGCCACCCTTCTCCGGGAGGACTCAGGGCAGCGAACAATTCAAGGGGGAAAAAAGGGGGGGAACATAAAAGACAAAATACAAATAATAAAAGTAGACAATAGTCGCACAACCATACATGTCGAGAGGGGAGGGAACTCATCACCCCCAGGCCTGCCGGCAAAGCCAGGTTTTGACGGCTTTTCGGAAGGCTTGGAGAGAGGTGAGGGTGCGAATCCCTGCGGGGAGTTCATTCCAGAGGGCCGGAGCTGCCACAGAGAAGGCCCTCCCCCGGGTAATAGCCAGGTGGCATTGGCTGGTAGATGGCACCCGGAGGAGGCCAACCCTGTGAGATCTAATGGGTCTGTGGGAGGTAATTGGCAGCAGGCGGTCTCTCAAATACCCAGATCCAATACCATGAAGGGCTTTATAAGTGACGACTAGCACCTTGAAACGTATCCGGAGACTGATCGGTAACCAGTGCAGCTCGCGGAGGATAGGTGTAACGTGGGTGTACCGAGGTGCACCCACAATCGCTCGCGCGGCTGCGTTCTGGACGAGATGGATACGTGCAATGAAGGCCTGTGTTGCTGCAGAGAGTCTCCCCCTTCGTGGTCTTTTTGTGTGGGTCAGAAATTCCAACGGGGGGTCTGCTTCAGCCTCCTGGTGTGGGGCTTTGGGTGAAGACTGGAGGGAAGTGCTGGAGGTGGTGAAGAGCCGGAGGACCTGGCTCCAGTGGGGCTGCATCATGGCCTGGAACTGACTGACCATCTCAGCCTACTGAGCCTCCAGGCACCGGCACCTGGCCTTGCACTCCCGCAGGTCTTCCCTCTGCTTGGAAAGTCTATGCTCCTAGTCCTCAGTGAGATGCTTCTTCTGAGCCTTCTTCTCGGTCAGATCCAATTTGAACTGAGCTGTTTTGCCAACTCTTTCTCATGGTGGCTGCTTAGCTCCAGCAACTTCTTCCTGTTGGGGCCCTAAAGAGCCTGGGTGGGCAGGTGAGACATGGCTGGGAGGGGAGGGGCAAGTAGAGCCCGGCGAGGCACCCATTACATGAGTGACACCAAGTTGGCCACGCCCACCTAGCCACTTCAGGGTGAAATTTAACAGGTTCTGGAGAACCGGTAGCAGAAATTTTGACTAGTTCAGAAAACTGGCAAATACCACCTCCGGCCCCAGAATGGGGTGGGAATAGAGATTTTGCAATATACTTCTCCCAGGAGTGGGGTGGGAATTGGGATTTTGCAGTATCCTTCCCCTGCTTGTAGTCCTCAGTGAGGTGCTTCTGCTGAGCCTCCTTCCGATCCAATTTGAACTGAGCTTTGCCAACTCTTTCTCCTGGTGGCTGCTTAGCTCCAACAACTGCTTCCTAAGGAGGCCGGACAGGCAGGTGAGGAGTGGCTGGGAGAGGAGAGGCGAGTAGAGGCTGGTGAGGCACCCCTCTCTCTATGAGTGACATCGAGTTAGCCATGCCCACCCAGTCACATGACTACCTAGCCACACCCACCCACCCAGACGGTCATTAGGCAGATCATATTAATGGTCCGTGGGATTTAAAATTATGAATTTAGTGGTCCCTGAGATCCGAAAGGTTGGTGGCCCTTCTTCTAGAGCAGGGCTGTCAACCCTTGGCCACTTTAAGACTTGTGGAGTTGAAGTCCACAAGTCTTAAAAGTTGCCAAGGTTGGACAGCCCTGCTCTAGGGAAACGGGATTGTCAGAGAGGGGAGTGTGTGCTGGTTGAGTTTTTTTTTAAAAAATAAATCTTTTTATTAAACATTCTTGTTCCAAAGGGTTTTATTTCTTTTAAAAAACACAAATATTTCATCATTCGTCAATCATTAAAACATTGAAGTACAATTTTTTTTGTATGCCCCTCCCTCCCTCCACCCCCCAACCCCCCTCCTCCTTCCCCCCCCCCCGACTTCCCAGAACCCGTACACGGTATGGATTTTTAACTAACACAGTCTAAAATCTATTGAGAAAAAAGAAATAAAGAAATTAATGACATTCTACATTGACCTTAGCTTCTTCTTACTGAACTAACTTTAAAAAATTTAAATCATTTCTGATCTTAAGCATAGGCTAACTGGAATTTCTTGGTCCCGTAAAAAAAAAACACAAACTGTTACAAGTGTTTAGTTCCCACCCCTCACCCTCACCCCCAAGCCCTCCCAACCTTCCCCCTCCCCCCGACTTCCCAGAATCAATACAGGGTATAAATCTTTAGCAAAAATAATTAAGATACAGTTTAAGAAAGAAAAAAAAAGATGGTGAACAACGTATTTCCATTGAACTCTAGCCCCTCCTTGCTGGACTAACTCGAGATAATTTATAATTCCTGATCTCTAATCATAAGCTATCTGGAGTTTCTTAGTCCCGTATTTGTTTTGCGTATCAATCCATCTTCTCCACTCCAGTTTGTATCTCTCGTTTGAATGGTCCTTAAGATATGCAGATATTTTTGGCCATCTCGGCTAGGTTTGTTACTTTCAATGTCCATTCTTGAATAGTAGGCAAATCTTCCTTCTTCCAGTATTGCGCCACCAACAATCTAGCTGCAGTTATTAAATGCAATATCAGATTAGTCTCTACAACTGTACAATCAGTAATTATGCCTAACAAAAATAACTGAGGGGTAAATTTTATCCTTTTTTAAAGAACATTTTGCATAATCCCCCATATTTTAATCCAAAATGCTTTAACCTTTTTGCAAGTCCACCATATATGGAAATATGTAGCATCCATACACTCACATCTCCTGTGCTGGTTGAGTTTTATGCTTCAAGCCCCTTCCAGTTGCAGTGTCAGTACCAAGGGTCACTCATCTCAAGAAGCAGCTGGCATGGGTTATTTTAGACCATGCTTTAGATGAGTTGGAAGGCCAAAGGCCCAGGAACTGAGAATATACTGTTCCCAGCTTTGAAATGTGGCTGTGGAATTCTGGGAGTTGAAGTCCACCGGTCTTAACTTCTCCAAGGTCGGATACCCCTGCTTTAACCATTCCTCTCATCAAAGCAATGATATCATTAGCATCTCACTAGCATGGCAAGTAAAAAGTTTTCTGCCCAACAGAAATGGGCAAAAACTGTCCAAGTGATTGGCTGCATAACAATCCTCATGATTGAAAAAATTTTTTTACTTGCTCTGCTATGGCAAGAGGCAGAGGTGGGTTCCTACCAGTTCGCACCTATTCGGTAGAACCGGTTCGTCAAATCTACCGAACCGGTTTGAAGAGGTTCCACCAGTGGACCCGGAAAGCAGGCCACACCTACAGAAGAGGTTCCAACATTTTTTGAAACCCACCACTGGCAAGAGGCTAATGATATCATTGCTTTGCTGGGAGGAATGGTTAAAGCAGGGTATCCAACCTTGAACCTTTTAAGTCCTGTGGATTTTAACTCCCAGAATTCCCCAGCCAAGTCGGTTGGGGAATTCTGGAAGTTAAAGTCCATAAATTGTAATATTTTCAAGGTTGGACACCTTTGGGTTAAAGCCTGATTTTTAGCAACAAAATCCAACAATGCCAGTATAATTCAGCTGTGTGATGATAGGTATTATTGATGAAAGTTAATTACAGAAGATACTATAGATAGATAATACAGTTGCTATAACTTGTTTTGGTTATTAAAAAGGTAGGATTTGAGATCACCATAGCATGTTCTGCTCATATGGGAATCGTACACTAGATAATTAGCTATCTGTGAAATAATTATGATCCTGTATTCCACAAAGCAGGAATATTGCTGTCTGGCAGCTTAATTTGATAGTTTTATGATGTCAGTTTTTTTTAAAAAAAAAAATTGAAAAGCCAGAAGTGAGCCTAGCAGAACAGAAAGCTGCTGACACTGAATTAACTATGCATACCTGAGCAACAATCAATGTTAAAACTCATTGTTTTAATTCTGTTGAAAAGTAAGAGTTTGCAATGCTAGCCTGTGACTAGAATCCCAAGATAAAATGAAAATTGCAAAATTCATTTCAGTTGGACTACAGTACCGTATTATTCCAATAAAAGCATTTTTTTTAAAAAACCACCTGATTGATATTACAGAGACCTGAAATAATACCTTAATGCATTATGTGAAGACTTAGCTCTCTAGTGAAGGCTCTGATGATGGGAAAGATGGAATGAACGAGGGGGAGGAGAGGAAGTGCAGCTGCAAGGATAGAATCAGTTACAGCAGGGGGACCCCCAACCCCCCAGTCTACAGCCTGGTACCAGTCCGTAGCCCTTTAGGAACTGGGTCATGCAAGCGGTGGATGAGTGTGTGGACGCACAAAACTACATTTGTGCAAGAAGCGTGCGTACACGCAAAACCATCCCCTCTCCCTCCTCCCACCATTGCTGCCACCGGTTCTCAGAGCCAGAAAGGTTGGGGACCACAGAGTCACAGCAAAGATAGATACACCGTTGGACAACCTGAAGCAGCAGGCAAGAGATTGTCAGGGAGAAATTCTGTGCTTGGAGCCAACACCACTTTGAAAGCGCGTAATTAAATGCCACAAAAGCTTTCTGTTTTAGTTTCTGTGAAATGTTTATGGAATAAAACCTCCACCAGTTACATTCCCTGTCTCTTTTTATTTACTTTCTGTTCTTCACTTTCAGGTGAATTTTACAGTAGAACAGATCCGAGCGATCATGGACAAAAAATCCAACATCAGAAACATGTCGGTGATCGCTCATGTTGATCATGGCAAGTCCACGCTTACAGATTCCTTAGTGTGTAAAGCGGGTATCATCGCTTCTGCCAGGGCTGGTGAAACACGATTTACTGACACACGGAAAGACGAGCAGGAAAGGTGCATCACAATCAAATCTACGTGAGTATCGTTAACTTTTCTCTGCAGTCCTTTTCGACTCTCAATTGTACATCAGTTACAAATGGAGTGTTCCAAAGATAGCAGACTTCCATTCGGTTTATGCTAGTTTATTTTGAAAAATTCACTCTCTTGACGGATTTTATAGGTCAGAATATCTGACTCTTGTAACTTAGACTTTCCAAGTTGTTTCTTGCTCATAGAAGCACCCACTAAAATGCTCTATCAAGGCTCCGACTAACAAACTCAAGCAAATCAGGATTCTGAGACTGGGCTCCTTCTCAAAGGTCTTCTTTAATGAGTACATCATATCGGCACAGCTTCGATGGAAAACAAAATCTAAATCTTTCCCACGGTTTTAGTATAATTAAACTAGGAAATAACCCCATCTCCAAGTGTCACAGGTCACGTTGACCAATTAGGTCAATTGGCGGGCTCTCCAGGTACCCCTTCCCCAACCGCATCCATTACCAATAGGGATGACCTTGGTTCTCAGGAGAAATCTCTCTGTTTTGTCTAGTAAGGCATTCCAACCTCCTTCCCTCCTTTCCCCTCTGTGTGGCAACTGAGGAATAGAAAGATGGCTGCGGCCAGGTTCAGTTAGAAGTTGACATGCTCTTTAAAACAGGGGGCCCCAACCCCAGAGCCAAGACCCACTACCGGGCCATGTCCGGTATTGGGTTATGCAAGGGGCAGGCGATGCACACGGAGGTCCATTTGTGTGAGCAGCAGGTGCTCGTGTTTGCGTGCAAAGCTCTATTTGTGCGAGTGGTGGGCATGCACGACCACTGCTTGCTGAAATGGAGTTGTGCTCACCATCGCCTCTCCCTTACCCCTGCCAGTCTGCCAAGCTAGAATTTTGGGGGGCCGCTGTTTTAAAATACTAAAATTTTAAACTAAAAAAGATGGATTTTAGAGCAATAGCCATGCGAGTTGTGATAGCGATAATAAAATATTTTGTGATTGTGTTTCTGCATTATAGTCTGTTTCACAAAGTGTGTCTCGTGCAAGGCACGGAAGATATGAGGGATCATAAATATGTTAGGTCCAACGGCTTAGAATTTCTACAGGTAGTCCTCAATTTACAACCACAATCGAGCGCAAAATTTCCATTGCTAAACATGACAGTTGTTAAGTGAGTTTTGCCCCATTTTACAATCTTTCTCGCCAGAGTTGTTAAGTGAACCATTCCGTTGTTAAACGAATCAGGCTTCCCCCTTGACTTTGGTTGTTGGAAGCCGGCTGGAAGGTTACAAGTGGTGATCATGGTGTCACCCGGGATCCTGCAACTGTCATAAGGATGAGTCAGTTGCCAAACACCCGAATTTTGGTCATGGGGGATGCTGCCACGGTCGTACATGTGAAAACCGGTCATAAGTCACTTTTTTCAGTGTTATTGTTACTTCAGTCACTAAACGAATGGTTGTAAGTCAAGGCATCGGCTTATCAAACATGGTTAGGATGAAGGCCACACTATTCTTTCCAAGTAAGGATGCATTTCTGTATTATTTGTGTGAGCAGCATACACAATAAAGAAATGTCATGATATTACTTTACAATCAATGTTTCTCAACCTTAGCAACATTAAGATGTGTGGACTTCAACTCCCAGAATCCCTCAGTCAGTCATGCTGGCTTGGGAATATGGAGAGTTGAATTCTACATAACTTCATAATAAGAAGAGAGGAGAGGAAAGACTAGAGATGAATAGGAATAGGAATGGAATGGAATAGGATAGGATAGGATAGGATAGAACAGAACAGAACAGAACAGAACAGAATAGAATAGAATAGAATAGAATCTTTATTGTCACTTACCATTCTCTGTATGGACTTTCTATCTGAGGCACTGCTGCCACCAAATCAAAGAGCCGAGGTGCGCAGTGGGTAGAGTGCAGTACTGCAGGCCACTTCAGCTGACTGCTATCTGCAGTTCAGCGGTTCAAATCTCACCGGCTCAAGGTTGACTCAGCCTTCCATCCTTCCGAGGTGGGTGAAATGAGGACCCAGACTGTGGGGGCGATATGCTGACTCTGTAAACTGCTTAGAGAGGGCTGAAAGCCCTATGAAGCGGTATATAAGTCTAACTGCTATTGCTATTGCTATAAACAGGGATGCAGTTTGTTAAAAGCACTGCTTTACATCTTTACAAAAGATGTTTAAGCAAATCAGGTAAAGACTTGTGGATGAATGAATGTGCACAACACACTAAACTTGGTTATTTTAACTTCACCAAGAGTTTTGGGGATTTACTAAATTGGTTGATTTATGGTTTAGTATATCGTGAAAATGGCGAACATGAATTAATTCAGCAGCAAGTTAAATGCGCTGTATGGAGATGGTCAGCTTGTTTCATTTAACTCAGCAGTTTAATTCAAATTCAGTAATCTAAAACATATGAAGAATAATTGCAGGTATTGGGGATGTCTGATGGAAATAAGGATTAGGGGGGCATATTATAGCAGCGTTCCAATGTTTGAGGGGCTGCCACAAAGAAGAGGGAGTCAACCTATTCTCCAAAGCACTTGAGGGCAGGACAAGGAACAACTGATGGAAACTAAGCAAGGAGAGAATCAAGAACTAGGGAGAGATTTCCTAACAGAACAATTAAGCGGTGGAACAACTTGCCTCCAGAAGTTGTGAATGCTCCAACACTGGAAGTTTTTAAGAAGAGATTGGACAACCCTTTGCTTCAAATGGTACAAGGATTTTGTTTTGCTAGAGCAAGGGATTGGGCTAAGAAGACCTCCAAGGTCCCTTCAAATTCTGTTATCGTGTTATTTCTCTCTTCCTCATCAACATTTCTTGTTTAAATTGTCTTTTTTAATTTTAGTGATTGTATATGTTTTTAAAAAATCCATAAAGCTAAAATATCAATGGCCATGTCAGCAAAACTTTCCTAAAACGCAGTGGCTTGTTTATAGCTGGAAACCTGGAAGTTATTACTTTCTAGAGGGGAGTTTGGCAATGACAGAGAAAGTAAAAACTCAACGTCTGGTTTCCGAGATTTGCATTTTAATAAAGGAAGGAGTCTTATGCAGTGGTGCCTTAGTTTTTCTTTAGTGCCCACCCAGCCCTGGTGCCTGAGGATTAGGGGAGTTGTGGTTCCAGCGCATCCAGAAGGCACAGTGTTCTATGCAGATGTTGTCAGGTTTCCGAAAGATGCCCTAATTAATTCATGAGCCTCGAGCCAAGTTTCAAAAGAAATCCAGTCATTTATTAGGAACACCATTTCAGCAATACCCTATTGCAGTCAGATCTGACCTCATTTTAATTATGGCTGAACTTTGCCCCTGTTTCCTCCATCCCCTCAGTCTGTGTCATAAATCACATTCACCAACGATGTACACACCTCACAAGCCTGCTATAGTAATCTGAGATCCGACTCTAGCTGAAGGTGTGCGTGGAATGCACTCCCCCCCTCTTTCCTGACAGATGTTTTACGGGACTTTAAATCTGCTTTAGGAAAATCCTTTGTCTTCTTTTGTAGGGCCATTTCTCTCTACTATGAGCTCTCAGAAAACGATTTGGCCTTTATCAGGCAATCCAAAGATGGCTCCGGTTTCCTCATTAATTTAATCGACTCCCCTGGGCATGTGGATTTCTCCTCCGAAGTCACAGCAGCTCTTCGCGTCACTGATGGAGCTCTTGTAGTCGTTGACTGTGTTTCAGGTGAATGTACTTAAAATTAAGATGCTTTCATTGCACGGGAACATTGGACTTTCCAGAGAAAGCCAGTAAGTACTGATAGACTGGTAGACTCTGAAGGAAAATACAGGTCGTCCTCGACTTACGACCATGATTGAGCCCAGAATTTCTGTTGCTACACGAGATGGTTGTGAAGTGAATTTGGTCCCATTTTATGACCTTTCTTGCCACGGTTGTTAAGTGAATCACTGCAGTAATTAGGTTAGGAACACGGTTGTTAATGGCTTCCCCATTGACTTTTTCGTCAGAAGGCCACTAAAGGTGGATCACACGACCTCGGGACACTGCAGCTGTCATAAATATGAGTCAGTTGCCAAGCGTCTGAATTTTGATCGTGTGACCAGGGAGGTGCTGTGACTGTCATAAGTGTGAAAAACGATCATGAGTCGTCATTCTTTTTCATTGCCGTTGTAACTTAGAATGGTACTGTTGTAAGTCAAGGACTACCTGTATCTTAGCATCTGATTCTGAAGGAATCCACAAATTTCATTCCCCTGTTATATGTGATCAAGGAGCACCTTTGTGTTTAGTATCCGTCTGGCAAGGAAGATTCCCGATTTACTCAGACTTTCCGAAGCAAAGCATAGTAGCAAGGATAAGATGCTCCTCGGATCTGTGTCGCTCCTGTCAATCAAAGTTGCTGGATGACTAACAAAGCCATTAGCAATCTATGAATTCCTGCGCCTTATGGATAGCACCAAGTATTTAGATTTTTTTTAAAGACAATAAAACATTTTGGAAGTTGGCAGTATTATTACAAGATATCTGGCTGGTGTTTGTCTCCTCTCAAATTCACAAGTGTCACAACAAAGTGCAGTTTACCCACTTCTCTATTGTGTATATTCAGTATACCGTGGAAAGGTAAAACAGATGCTGCAGTTTGGATTAAATCTCTCCCTAGCAGCAAAACTCTCTAGATTCCTCTGGGCAAACCACTTACTGTATTTTTCAGAGTATAAGACGCACCAAGATTTTGAAGAAGATTTTAAAAAAGTTTTTGCACTCTGCAAACCTCCCAAAAACGGTCCATTTTTCGCAAAAACGGGACTGGTTTCCCCCTCCCAAAAAAAGAGGCACCAATAGCCTTTAGGAGGCTTGTACAATGCTCCTGGGGGGGTGCCCCCCCCCAAAACGAGCAAAAAACAGCCCAAAGTGGCATGCTGCATAGCCTTTAGGAGGCTTATAGAGTGCGCCTTAAGGCTGCGGGAGGGGGGGGGAATTGAGCAAAAAACAGCCCATTTTTCACTCATTTTTGCCCTCCCCAGCCCCCAGGAGCTCTCTGAAAGTCTCCTAAAGCCTATGCACGGCCATTTTGGTGAAGGGGGCGTGGTTTGTGTAGGCAAAAAAATGCTGTATTCAGTGTATAAGACGCACCCAGATTTTCAGCCTCTTTTTTGAGGGAAAAAGGTCCGTCTTATACTCCAAAAAATACGGTAATTACTAGTCTAGCCTACATCACAGGCTATTATGCTTGTCAGTTAAATCTATGAGTGTTAATCTCTCACTCCCTACTTTTGGGAGAAAATGTAGAAACAAACTTGTTTAATATGTGGGTGCAATGCAATAAACTCCCCCCATTATTTCACCTTCCAGTTCTAAGAAGGCTGTTTTTCCACTCTTATCTTTTTAAGCACTTTTCCATAATAGGCCTTTATTCCCAGGTAACATTGAATGTTTGGTGACACCTCAAAGCAAGGCAGATTAGATCAGGAGTCTCCAATATTGGCAACTTTTTAAGACTTGTGGACTTCAATTCCCAGAATTCCCCGGCCAGTATGGAATTCTGCGAGTTGAAGTCCACAAGTCTTAAATTTTGGAGAACACTGGTCTGGATTGTTCACCAGAGTTTTCACCCAAGAAAACTTCAGAATAAATAAAGTGAGATGGGCACCTCGGGGGGTATTCGATGTTTCTGCAGCATGCAAAATTTCAGCAACACAAACACCAGCCTGCCACAGCCTTGAGGATATAGAACACCAGAGTCTTTTTCTCTTTTAAGTGCTGAGAAATGGGATATGCATCTCTTCTGACCCAGCTTCCCAAACACAACAAACCCTCTGAAGTTAAATCAATGATTCTTTTATTAGGAATGCCAGCAGCCCCGGCAACAAGTTTCTCTCTCACTGCAGGCTAAGTCCGGATGGAAGATGAATAGTTGTCTGGTACACCTAGTCATCTCTGCCCCCTCCCTGCCTTTTATCCCCAGAGCTAGGGGGGGGCTTCGCTAGAAGCAGTGGCTCTTACATCCCGAAGACCAGCCCATAGATTTCCACTGCTCTCCTCTCCTCTGCCTTCTATGCATCCGCACGTCAGCCACTGAACTCAGCTGATCCTCCTCTTCCTCATCAGCCACCTCCAGACCTGGGACTGGTGACTCTCCATCTCAGGCCTGACGGATGGCCCAGACTCCATATCTCTCTCTCTCTCTCCCTCTCCCTCTCCCTCTCCCTCTCCCTCTCCCTCCCTCTCCCTCTCCCTCTCCCTCTCTCTCCCCCCCACTCCATTCCCTCTTCCCCCTCAAAGCCCTCAGGTTGTCTTGATGCTGACCCTGACTCCCAAGCCTCTTTTTCCTCCTCTTTTTCAGCTGTTGGAGGGGCCGGTGGCTGGCAGGCCACAACAGTATCTTTTAAATTAAAATATATAAGATTAGCTACTACTAATCTCTGGCCATTAGGTAGGAAGCCACTTTGTTGTTGTTCTTTCCACCAAAGTTACCCAAAACCTTTGACAGTTTGAGAATACTGGAACTTTTTAGCAACCAGTTCTTCTCGGGAGCTACACATACCCAGTGTCAACTTTCCTTCCAGGGGTTTGCGTGCAGACGGAGACTGTGCTTCGCCAGGCAATTGCTGAGCGCATCAAACCCGTCCTGATGATGAACAAGATGGACCGGGCTCTGCTGGAACTGCAGTTAGAACCCGAGGAGCTTTACCAGACCTTCCAGCGCATTGTGGAAAACGTCAATGTTATCATTTCTACTTACGGAGAGGGTGAAACTGGACCCATGGGTAATATTATGGTAAAGAGAACTTACATTGAGATTGGAGCAAGGAGGAAGTTAGTTCCGTAGGATTGCGTTTGCATCAGTGGTGGGATTCAGCCGGTTCGCACCTATTCGGGAGAACCAGTTGTTAACTTTCTAAGCAGTTCGGAGAACTGGTTGTTGGAAGAAATCTGATTTTATTTTCCCCCACTTTACAGGGCTAATCCTGTAAGGAAGGCAGGAAGGAAACATTCTGGTGTTGTTTCTAGACTCATCTTTATTGCCCTGCTTACAGAAACTGCCTTTCCGGTTAACCCTTATCACATTGTAACAGCTAAGGTGAAGTGCCCATCAACCTGAGTGACGTTGAGCTGGCCACGCCCACCCAGTCACGTGATCACCGAGCCACGCCCACCCAGATGGTCATTAGGGCAGAGGCCCAGTTGTTAAATTATTTGAATCCCACCATTGGTTTGCATGGTGTTGTGCTAGACCAGTGTTTCCCAACTGCAGTCATTTTAAAATGCGTGGACTTCAACTCCCAGAATTCCCCAGCTAGCAATGCTTAGTTCTTTAACCCTCTATATCAGGGGTGTCAAACTCAGGCCAGATCCAACCTGCAGGGTTCTTAGATCTGGCCCGTGGGAAATATAAAAAGACCAGACTGCGGTGCCTCTGCCAGCCAAAACGGGGTGCAGGGGAGCTGCGTGCGGCTCCCTGTAGGCCTTTTTTCGGCCTCAAGGGTCTCCTGCAGCACTCTGCTGGCTGAAAATGGGCTGCAAGGGGAGGGGGGCGCTCACATGCCTCCCAGTATGGGCCGTTTTTGGCCTCCATTGCTCCTACAGCACTCTACTGGCTGAAAATGTGCCCCTTCCCCCAGCACCCTGTTTTGGCCAGCAGAGGCACTTTTTATATTTCTAGGCCAGTCCCATGGGCCACATCTATTTTTTTTTATTTCATTTTTTTAAAATGTTGTCAAGCATGTATAAGATAAGAGACATAAGTCTAAACATGATTATGAACATAGGAAATTGATACGAATAAGTGGGGACAGTAGGACAGGGACGGTAGGCACATTGGTGCGCTTATGCACGCCCCTTACAGACCTCTTAGGAATGGGGTGAGATCCACAGTAGACAGTTTAAGATTAAAGTTTTGGGGATTTGGGAATGTAACAACAGAGTCTGGTAGAGCATTCCAGGCATTGACCACTCGGCTGCTGAAGTCATATTTTCTGCAATCAAGTTTGGAGCAGTTTACGTTAAGTTTGTATCTATTGTGTGCTGGTGCATTGTTGCATTTGAAGCTGAAGTAGTCCTTGACCGGTAGGACATTGTAGCAGATAATTTTTTGTACTACGCTCAGGTCAGACCGAAGGCAGTGTAGTTCTAAGTTGTCTAAGCCCAAAATGTCAAGGTATTCTGTTGTGAGCAGAGGAGTGGAGGACTCTTCTCGTGAAATATCTCCGGACTTGCTCAATTGTATCAATCTAAGCACTCTGTGGGCTGGATCTGGCCCGTGGGCCTTGAGTTTGACACCCCTGATATAAAGGATTAAAGAACTAAGACCAATGTAAGCTTAAATAATGCTTTTGACGGCATCAGTCCCTCCCTCCCTTCGCATTTGAACCTTGGGATAAAACACTATTCCATGTTGCACTTTGTCGAATGAAGTGCTAAAAAGACAGGTCTTGTTTTACCTGTTGTGATGAAGTGAAGGACTCTGGCATGTGAGGAGCTCCATCAGCTTGATTCAGACATCCATTCAGGATCTTTATGCTGGATTTTCCTAGCTAACTTCCCTTAATTTTTTTTTTTCCTAAAAAGAAAGGTCTAGTCTCATCGATGTGCAGTTTTTTTTAAATTTATAATCTGGTGAAGCCGGTCAGAATTAAAGAATAACAAGAAGCCAGAGAGTTCAATTAAATATTTGCTTGAATTTATTCAGCGATCTCCAAAGTTGGCACTTTTTAGACTTGTGGGGAACACGGCTGGGGAACTCTGGGAGTTGGAAGTCCACCAGTCTAAAAGGTGCCAAGTTTGGAGAACCCTGGATTTTAAAAAAAAAGTTTTGTTCCCTTCCTAGCATTTTCCTGCAGGAACCATCGTTTTTCTGATCAAGCAAGTGTTTGATCTATTGGTTGTGACAGGAATTGACCAGAGGGCTTGTTGCCTGAGCATGGCATCATGGGCTGACACGAGAGACTGACTGACTCATGGTCACCCCAGCTGGCTTTCATGCCCAAGGCAGGAGCAGAACCAGGGCTTCCAAAATTTCAGCAATGGGTTTTCTGCTCGGTTGCTGGGTGGGTGTGGCCATGGTGGGTGTGGCCTAGTCAGCCTCCTACACCACAGCAAGGGGGACATTTTCGCCTTCCCCAGGCTCTGGAGGCTTTCCTCGAGCCTCTGGGAGGGTGAAAACTCCCTCCCCCGGGCTCTGTAGGCCCTCCGGAGGCCACAAACAGGCCCGTCTCCGGCCTTTTGGAATTTCCAGGAGGCCCATTTTCGCCCCTCCCTGAGCCTCCACACGGCCCTACACTTACCTTGCATCCAAAACGGGCTGCGTGGAGACTCTTGGGAGGGGCAACTCAGGAGTAAGGCTTGGAAGTGATTGGCCCCTCCCATAGGACATAAAGGAGGAACAAAGGCACATGAGCTTTTGCAGGAAGCAACTTGGTTCATGCTGGTCAGTTTTCCTTCCGAAGCTCCGTTTGGACTCTGCTCCGTGTGGCTAACTGCCAGTTAAGTCTTTGGCAGCGTTTTCAAAGAAGGCAAAGGTGGGTGCTTATCAGTCTTATCCCGAAAGACTTTGGCAGCATGCTGTAGAACTCTTTACTACTATTTGGGACTCATTACGGGTTGTGAATGAAGATAATTCACAGCCGTTGAAATAAAGAGGGTTTGGGGGACTAAGCGTGTGCTTTTTACTGTATCAGGAAGCCTAGGTCAGAACAGGTTTCTGCTTGCTTGGAGAACACTTTTAATTGAGGGACTGGGTAGTAGTAGACTACCTTCTCCATGTTCTTTTAAAACGCCTGAATCCCTCCCTTTGCCTGCAGATCGACCCCGTCATCGGTACTGTTGGCTTTGGCTCTGGCTTGCACGGTTGGGCGTTCACCTTGAAGCAGTTTGCCGAGATGTACGTGGCCAAATTTGCAGCCAGAGGAGAAAAGGCCCAGCTCTCCGCAACTGACAGGGCCAAGAAAGTGGAAGACATGATGAAGAAGCTGTGGGGAGACAAGTGAGTAAATAGCATCCTTACCTTCGGTCTCGGATGGGTACACTTCAGGGGAAGGAGGCCCTTTGACGCAGGTTTGCAGTGTGATGCGCCTGCACCTTTTGCTAAAGCGACATAATACAGGGTTGGTCTAAGACAGGGGTCAGCAACTCGCGGCTCTGGAGCTGCATGTGGCTCTTTCATCCCTCTGCTGCGGCTCCCTGTTGCCGGTCAGTGCCACAATTTTGAGAGGAGCTTCCGGTTGAGTGGTGGTGATGGGAGGGAAGCATGGCATGTCAGGAGAGGACTCTATGTTTTCCGGTTGGCTCCACAATTGACAGGGCTTTCAGTTAGGACAGGCAGAGGAAAAATGACACCGAACTAGGAGGTGACTCTATGGTGGGAGAACCAGACTTCCAGTTGGCAGAGGAAAAAGGACACCGTGCTAGGAGGAGACTCTATGGTGGGAGAACCAGACTTCCAGTTGGCAGAGGAAAAAGGACACCGCGCTAGGAGGAGACTCTATGGTGGGAGAACCAGATTTCCGGTCGGCTCCCGAATTGTACAGGAGGCTTCCAGTTAGGACCTTTGTGGCTCTTTGAGTGTTTAAGGTTGCCGACCCCGGGTCTAAGAAGAAACGGCATCGTTCTGACTGTGATAAAGGCCATTTTTTTCTATATTGTTGTAAGCTACCCCCCATGGCGAGGTAATACAGGTAGTCTTCAACTTACGATTACAGTTGACCCCAAAATGTATGTTGCTAACTGAATTGCTTGTTAAGTGAGTTTTGCCTCATTCTGCAACCTTTCTTGCCACCGTTGTTAAGTGAATCATCGCAGTTGTTAAAATAGTAAACACGGTTGTTTAGCGAAACAAACAGAAGGTGGCAAAGGGGGAATGACATGACCCTGGGGAACTACAACGGCCATAAACCACGAGTCAGTTGCCAAGCACCTGAATTTGGATCATGTGACCGCAGGCCATAAGTGTGAAAAATGGTCGTAAGTCACTTTTTTCAGTGTCATCATAACTTGGAATGGTCATTAAGTGAACTGTTGTCAGTTGAGGACTACCTGTGCAGCAGAAGAGAAGAGAAAGAACTGGAGAAGACAAAAAAGTGCAAAGACCTGAAAATAGAAATAGAACTACTGTGGCAAAGGCTGGCAAGGGTAGTACCAATAGTAATAGGTGCCTTGGGTCCAATCCCAGAACAACTGGAGCACCATTTGAACACCATTGATGGGCATTGACAAATCTGCCATCAGTCAATTGCAAAAGGCAGTTTTATTGACAACAGCTTCCATCCTGCAATGATAAATGTGACACCATCAAACATCAACCTATTCCAAGTCTTTGAAAATAACTCAATAGGATGATAGACAAAAATGCCAAATCCAGTCTAAACATTTGGCTGACTGTGAGACAAACAACAACAACAGCAACAATATTCAGTGTCCTTTGTGTTTTGAACACCGAAGTAGAGTGGAATGATGTGTGGTCCTGTGGTATTGGACTGATTGGTATTAATGATGTTGCTGTTGTTAGTTACGAAGTTGCGTGCGACCCATCGCGACCCCATGGACAACGTTCCTCCAGGCCTTCCTGTCCTCTACCATCCTCTGGAGTCCATTTAAGCTCATGTCGACTGCTTCGGTGACTCTATCCAGCCACCTCATTCTCTGTCGTATCCTTCTTTTGCCTTCAATTGTTCCCAGCATGAGGCTCTTCTCCAGTGAGTCCTTCCTTCTCATTAGGTGGCCAAAGGATTTGAGTTTCCTCTTCAGGATCTGGCCTTCTAAAGAGCAGTCAGGGTTGACATCCTCTAGGACTGACCGGTTGGATCGCCTTGCAGTCCAAGGGACTCGCAGGAGTCTTCTCCAGCACCCAAGTTCAAAGGCCTCCATTCTTTGTTGCTCAGCCTTCCTTTTGGTCCAACTTTCACAGCCATCCATTGGAAAACCATAGCCTTGACTATACACACTTTTGTTGGCAGGGTGATGTCTCTGCTTTTTAGTATGCTGTCTAGATTAATGATATATGAGCCATTTTGTGCATCAAGGCCTGTTTTGTTTCTTCTTTAGCCCATGAATGTAAAACAGGTACAATTTTCATTTAGGTATTTTGACCCGGCAACAGGGAAATTCAGCAAATCCGCAGCTGACCCTGATGGAAAGAAGTTGCCACGTACTTTCTGCCAACTTATCCTGGATCCCATTTTTAAGGTAATGCCAAAACAGTGCTATAACATTGAATGCTAATTAATCTGCTTTTCAAACTTCACACTTTTGACATTCATACATTTTGCTTACAACATTCATATTTCCAAGAACGTATAATTGGCAGAACACCTACGAATGACAAATCTTTACATGAGTATTCATAATTTGGTGGTCGCATCCTTACAAGCGTCTTTTTTGGTCTAGCTTGAAATATTCTTATTCCCAATGGACAGACTTCTGCTGCCTTAACGCAGCTGTCCTGGAAAAAAATGCTTTTGAGTTCACATTGAAGTAGCCTGATTTTATTCCTATCCCTCCCGCTCAAGTTAAGCCAAGGTACTTGGATTTAAATGAATGTTATAGCCTGTTTCATAAAATGTGCACTGGGCTGTTTTACGTGTTGTATTTACATGGTGCCTAGTTGTGTGTAGCTTTTAACAACTTAATTAGGGTGTTGATGGCTAACTATTAAGTTGTTAATTGTTTCCTTGTGCTGCCCAGCTCTTGACTGCTAAGTACTTGGTAGGCTAGTGGTAAATTAGCACACCTATTGACTGACAAGGGACCCATTTCCCAACCTTGAATCATTTTTCTGGCTATATTTGTCCCTGCTCGGCCAATAATAGTAGTAGCTGCAAAATTGAATGCATGCCCTTGTTCATTGCAATATGAGACTACCAATCCTATATGGATTGTTCCTGTAACTGACTATGTAGGACAGTTGGGAAGGAATCTAAGCACAGATTGTGAGAACACAAATGAGCAGTTAGACAGGGACTCAATAGCAATAGCAATAGCAATAGCAGTTAGACTTATATACCGCTTCATAGGGCTTTCAGCCCTCTCTAAGCGGTTTACAGAGTCAGCATATTGCCCCCAACAACAATCCGGGTCCTCATTTTACCCACCTCGGAAGGATGGAAGGCTGAGTCAAACTTGAGCCGGTGAGATTTGAACAGCCGAACTGCAGAACTGCAGTCAGCTGAAGTAGCCTGCAGTGCTGCACTCTAACCACTGCGCCACCTCGACTCAGTGGTAGCCTCACATTGCAATGAGCTCAGTTGAATTCAAAACTTGCAATTCATTCATTTTCACAGCTATTATGATTGTTGGTCGAGCAGGGACAAAAGCAGCCAGAAAAACAATTGACGTCTGGGAAACAGGCTCCTTGTCAGTCGATAGGAATGATGATTTACCATCAGCAATGAACAGATACTTAGGACCAATGGCACGGTGGCACAAGAAAACAACAATTAATGATTGTTGTATTAGCAACTAAAAGCTACTTGTTACACCCAGAAATCATATAAATACAACGCGTAGAACCTATTCTGAAAAGAGAGAAGTTCCTTGAGGACGGGTTCCAGCATGAGCCTGAAAGTTTGAAAGACTAAACCTCTGATCCCAGGGACCGACTCAGATTGGATCCTGCAACATTATCCCGGGACACGTGTATTCCCTTTCATTTGCATGTTTCGGCAAAGACTGTAGAAGGAGGAGGTGGGCCACTTTACATAATGGCAGGGCCCAGTTTCATGAACCTGAGAATGCCAAGAGCCTTCAAAAGAACTTCCTGAGAGAGAGCACAACCTGGTGGACTGCCTCATTAGGAAGGAAACTTTTATCAATTGTCAGCACAACTGATGGTTGATGAAACCTGACTTAGGTGATGCAATGAAATACTTATCAGCTTAGAAGTAAGACGGGTAAAAGTCAGTAGATCTGAGTCCCAAATAAGAGGACGTTATATTGTAGGCCCAGGGGAAATTCTCAGAGGGGCTTATCTTTCAGATATCAGTTCTTAAGTAGCAGAGTTGATGATGACATTTACTGTATTTTTCGGAGCATAAGACGCTTTTTCCCCTCAAAAAAGAGGCTGAAAATCTGGGTGCGTCTTACTGAATACAGCATTTTTGGCCTCCCAAAACACCGCCCCCTTCACCAAAATGGCTGTGCATAGCTTTTAGGAGGCTTATAGAGTGCTGTTGGGGGCTGGGGAGGGCAGTTTTTTTGCTCAATTTTGCCTCCCCAGCCCGCAGGAGCACTCTACAAGCCTCCATAAGGCTATCCATGCCCTTTTTAAAACAAAAAACGGGTCCATTTTTGCACAAAATGGGCCATTTTTTGCTCGTTTTTGGGGGCCCCATCCCGCAGGAGCACTCTACAAGCTGCCTAAAGGCAATCGATGCCCCCCTTTAAAAAAAAACCAGCCCCTTTTTCAGGAAAAACAGGCCCTTTTGGGGAGGTTTGCAGAGTGCAAAAACTTTTTTTTTAATTTGCCTCTTCAAAACCTTGGTGCGTCTTATACTCCGAAAAATACGGTAATTTCTTTTATTTTCCCTCAACCCCCCCCCCCCCCTTGCAGGTCTTCGATGCCCTCATGAACTTCAAGAAAGACGAAACGTCCAAGCTGATAGAAAAACTGGACATCAAGCTAGACACGGAAGATCGAGAGAAAGAAGGAAAGCCGCTTCTCAAGGTTTTTTGAAATGGCGTGTGTATGTGTGCCCTTTTAACACAAGAGTGGTAAGCAGCCGGGTGCCCTGAGAATTGCAGGTGCCGTCTTGAGGGAGCCAAGCTGGGCGTGAACTTGTCCCGTGGTTCAAGGGACGCTGCAAAGCTTCGCGGCAGCCTTAGGGGGAAACTGCCCTGCATTTTGGAAGAACGGGGAGTGCCCCATTGTTTTTGTTACCTTTTCAAAGAGGGAAAGCTACAGTACTGATCCGTATCTCAGGTGGCATTTCTTGAGGGCTTCTCCGTCTGTGTTTTCCAGGCCGTTATGCGTCGCTGGTTACCTGCTGGAGAGGCTTTACTTCAGATGATCACCATTCACCTGCCCTCCCCTGTGACTGCTCAGAAGTACCGCTGTGAGCTTCTGTACGAGGGGCCACCTGACGATGAAGCTGCCATGGGTAAGGCCTTGGAGGACCTTCAGCAGACTGAGCCAAGCCTCTCTCTCCTTTCTGACTCTTCCCATGTCACGTCATGTGCAGGAGATCGGGAGTCCAGGCAGTTATGGCCCAGCTCCCCAAACATTTACAAACCCTCTGAAGTTACCTCAAAGATTCCTTTATTCGGAGCACCAGCAGCCCCAACAATAAGTTTCTCTCTCACCACAGGCTAAGAAGTCCATCTGTCCAGGAGATGAATAGTTGTCTGCCACATCTATTGATCTCCACCCCCTGCCTTTCATCCCCAAAGCTAGGTTGGGGCTTTGCAAGCAGCAGTGACTCTTCTGTCCCAAGGACTGGCCCATAGATTTCCACCACTCTCCTCTCCCCTGCCATTGTGCATCTGCTGTTCCTCCTCTTCCTCCTCAGCCACCTCCGACCTGTGGGTTGTTGACCCTCCATCTGAGGGCTGATGGATGGCCCAGGCTCTGTCTCTGTCTCTCTCTCTCTGACAGCTCCATTCCCTCTTCCCCCTCGGAGCTCTCAGGTTGCCTTGATGCTGGCCTTGATTCCCCCGCCTCCTCTTCTGATTCACCTGTTGGAGGGGCTGGTAGCTGACAGGCCACAACGCAGGCAGTTCAAATGAATATACAGATAGTCCTCAACTCACAACGGTTAGTGTCTAGTGTAAAGTTACAATGGCAGTGAAAGAAGTGACTTGCAACCATTTTTTCACACATACGAACGTCGTAGCATCCCCATCCCATGGTCACGTGATCAAAATTCGGATACTTGGCCTCTGCTTCATATTTATGACGGTGGCAGTCTCCCAGGGTAGTGTCATGATCTTTTGTGACCTTCTGACAATCAAAGTCAATGAGGAAGCCAGAT
This sequence comes from Thamnophis elegans, assembly GCF_009769535.1. Classification (NCBI taxonomy): domain Eukaryota; kingdom Metazoa; phylum Chordata; class Lepidosauria; order Squamata; family Natricidae; genus Thamnophis; species Thamnophis elegans. The sequence goes on along the minus strand of NC_045543.1, from coordinate 141,196,710 downwards.
TCACTTAAGAACTGTGCCACTAACTTAACAACTGAGTAATTGTAAGTTGAGGACTTCATTTATATCAGTTGGAAGGTCCCACAGCCAATTTTGACTCAATTTAGGGAATGGCCTGGACCTCACAATGTGCTCTTTTTGTTTTGCTGCAGGGGTTAAAAACTGTGACCCAAAGGGCCCTCTGATGATGTACATCTCAAAAATGGTACCCACGTCAGACAAAGGCCGCTTCTATGCCTTCGGGAGGGTCTTCTCGGGCATAGTTTCCACCGGCCAGAAGGTGCGGATTATGGGACCCAACTATACCCCTGGAAAGAAGGAAGACCTCTACTTGAAGCCTATTCAGAGGTAGCTAATGAGGGTTTCCCTCCTCTTCTAAACGGTGCATGCGAACGAAATCCAGCACCCTGTTTGCCAGGACAAAAAGGGCTGCAAGGCACTCTCCAAGCAGTGGGGATGAGTTCTGCCCCTCTTCCTCCACTCACAATAGACACCATCCCTGGTAGACATGTATGCTTAAAGCTCTCTGTGGCAGCCCTGATAGGGTAGAATAATAGCAATAGCAACAGCACTTATGCTTGACAGCTTTCTGCAAGCAGTTTAGAGAGTCACCCTCTTGCCCCCAACAATCTGGGACCTCATTTTACCCACCTCGGAAGGATGGAAGGCTGAGTCAACCTTGAGCTGGTCAGGATCGAACTCCTGGCAGTGGGCAGAGTCAGCCTGCAATACTCCATCCATTATGCCACCAAGGCTTCATGTTAAGGAGAACCCCTAGGAAGATGGAAGGCTCTTAGATCACTGCGTGAAGACAGGGATGTGTTTGAGCGTAGAAACGTCACCGGTGTGACTTGGGAGGGCAACACTCTTTTCTCCTGCTTGTGTGACAATTTCTAACTCTGCAGGAGCTAAGTAAGTTTTGTATTTTGGAAGTGTAGAGAATGGAGAAGCGTCTTTGGAGGTTCTCCATCATCCAGGTCCTAGTTGTCACGGGTGATTTCTCAAGAGGCAACTGGGCTTTCTTCGTTTTTCCTCGGAGACGTTTCGCTTCTCATCCAAGAAACTTCTTTTTAGTTCTGACTGAATCCTTCCATTTCCCTCACCATCCAGTCAGAACCGAAGAAGCTCCTTGGATGAGAAGCGAAAGGTCTTCAAGGGAAAAACAAAGAAAATCCAGTTGCCTCTTGAAAATGGACCTCTGGGGAGAGGGAATGGAAGGCTGCTAGAAAGAAGATGCTATTTTGCCTTCCCAGAAGACTTTTTCCCTACGCCAATTTGTTTAGGCAGCTTTCATCATGTGATTTAAAAGAAAGAAAAGACAAGAAGGAAAGAAAGGAAGGAAGGAAGGGAATGATAAGAGAATACATTCTTTGTAAAAGGTTTGATTTCAAACAAAGAAAATACTTCCGGTGATAAAACAGGTCTGGTTACTCATCCTCTGTCTTTGTAGAACCATTTTGATGATGGGTCGTTACGTTGAGCCCATTGAGGATGTCCCTTGTGGCAACATTGTTGGCCTGGTTGGTGTCGATCAGTTTTTGGTGAAGACGGGCACCATTACCACCTTTGAACACGCCCACAACATGAGAGTGATGAAGTTTAGCGTTAGCCCAGTGGTGCGCGTTGCGGTTGAAGCCAAAAACCCCGCCGACCTACCAAAGCTAGTGGAGGGCCTAAAGCGCCTTGCCAAGTCTGACCCCATGGTGCAGGTGAGTGTGGTAGCTGTGCGGTGTGAGTTGGCGCAACCGGTTGGCAGTGTAGGTTTATTAAAACAGAAAAAGAAAAGAAAAACAGAATTCGCCTCAAATGTCTTGCCTAGTTGCGTTTGCAAGCCTGCTGCTCAATGCAGTCAGCCGTAGCTCAAAATCTCGCTCAAATTCTCCCAGCCTTAAAATATGGAAACAAAAATAACAGAATCATTTGAAAATAGAAAGCCTGCCACATTCAAAACACAGCCAATTATTCATTGGATGGATGGATGGATGGATGGATGGATGGATGGATGGATGGATGGATGGATGGATAGATAGATAGATAGATTAGAAGTGATAGTAATATTAGTGGAAAAGGAAGGGAGGGAGGGGGGAAGGAAAAGGAAAGAAAAATGAAAGCGAAAGAAAGGAGGGAAAGAATGGAAGGAAGGAAGTAATGAAAGAGAAAAAGAAGGAATGAAGGAAAAAAGGAATAAAATGAAAGAGAAAGGAAGGAATGAGAGAAAGAAAGGACAGAAGGAAAGAAATGAAAGATAGAAAGGAAGGGAATGGAAGAAAGGAAAGAGAAAGCAAAGGAAGGAAGGAAGAAAGAAAACCATAAACTTGGAAGTACAAATAATCCTTGACTTACGACCAAATCACTTAGTGGTCCAGGTTTCAAAGGACTGCATGCCAGGGGCTCAGCAAATGGCTATATTTATAGCCATTTTTAGCATCCCACAGTCACACGAATGTATTTCACAATAGTTTTGCCAAAAAAAAAAAATCAGCCTGGTTTTCAGGAAAACCAGTCCATCGCAAACTATTGGTTCACCTAACGACTGCAGCATTTGCTTAAAGCTGCTTGCAAAAAACTGATATTAAAATACGGTCAGCCACCACGGATGACCTGTTTTACAACAGTTAATGCTTATGACTGTGATGGACAAGCTCCATTGGAATCATTAAGTGGAAGGCGGCCCGTACGCAGATAGCAATTGCATTTGGACTTATGTACGGCCCCATAGCGCTTTATCTCTCGTTCATGTGGGGTAGTGTTAGGAAGAGGGAGAGCGGTGTGTTGCTCTAGGGATGAAGACATCTGCCTCCCACTCGGATGATTAAGAGTTCAATCCTAGGTAGCGACAGATGCTTCTCGCCGAGGGGCCAAAGAATTGTTGCGAATTCCGAGTGGTGTCAGGAAGGGAATCAGGTCAGTAAATGCTGAATATATGAATTCACCACCACGCCATTCTACCCCAAGTTAAGGGATTACAAGGTCATAAAAAGGAAGTTTTTATAGTGTTAGGAAGAAGGCATATTGCTTGATTTTTCCTTTGTATCCAAAATGTGTTTTAGGGTTAGAAGAGAATCTAAAAAGGAAAGGCCCTCAATTATAGAAAAGAATTAAAACATTCCACCTGCCTGGAGAGATACACAGTGAAATTCACTTAACAACTGTCCTGCTTAGCAATGGAAATCTTGAGTTTGGTTGTGGTCGTAAGTCGAGGAATACCTGTATTGTATGAATTCAAAGATGAAACACATGAAGTATCTAGGCCACTGTTGGTGAACCTTTTCGGCATCGTGCCAAAACGGGAGCGCGTTCACGTGTGTGCTAGAAACCAGAAGAATATGTGCACCAGGAATATTATGTTCCGGTTTGTGATGCATGCATGCGCACCGGTCAGCTGATCTTCCCACACGCATGTGCACCAGAAACTGAAAGCGCAGGTGGGCGGTGTGTATGCAAGCACCAGAAACCGGAAGATCATCATCCTGGTGCATGCATGCGCACCGGGGCGGCTGCTCTTCTGGCTTCCAGCTCTCCTGTGCGTGTGAAGACCAGCTGGTTAGCGCACCAGAACCCAGAAGAGCAACGGGCGACGGCTCTGAACGCCACTTCTGGCACGCGTGCCATAAATTTGCCATCACAGTTCTAGCCATTTAATCTTATGATAATTTCTGTATGCCCAGTTTAGAAAGACCTAACCTTGAAATCCTCCGAAACGTGATTTGCAAAAACCTGTGCTGTTGCCTACCAGATTTATAAACGCTTCCAGAATTTTCTTTTATCCTGACACCAGAATGGATCCCTATCACAAGCCTTTCCTGTTCCCTAGTGCATTATTGAGGAATCTGGGGAACACATCATTGCTGGCGCTGGAGAGCTGCACTTGGAGATCTGCCTGAAAGATCTGGAGGAAGACCACGCCTGCATTCCAATCAAGGTATCCGATTCCACTGATTGGATGGAAACATTTGATGGCGGGATAAATTGACAGTAACTTAAAAAAAAAAGAAAGAAAAAGAAAGAAGGTTCCCAGTTCTGTTTTTTTGCGCCCCAAAAGAATATAGAAGAAGGGTGTCAAACCCAAGGACTGAGTTCGGATTCAGCCTGTGATGGCTCTGCCAGCAAAAAGGGAGCTTGGGAGGGCCATGCACAGCTATCCCAGGCTCAGTTTTGGGCTGCGACAGCCTCCTGCAGCCCTCTGCTAGTGAAAATGAAGCTCGCACGGGCCCCCACCCGAGCGCCATTTTCACTGGCAGAGGGCTAAAAACAGAGCCCGTGAGCCCGTTTTGGTGGCAGATCACTTGGGCCACCATAGATGCATGAGTGATGTAATGCTGGCCACGCCCCCCAGCCACATGCACGTGTGCTTCCCCCCCCCCGCCCCCCAGGTCAAACACAAACCTGAGGTGGAAATCAAGTTTGATACCCCTGATATAGAATATATAGACTTGGAAGGGACCTTGGAGGTCTTCTAGTCCAACTCCCTGCCCAAAGCAGGAGATCCTATATCCTTCTGGACAAATGACCCATTCCCTTCTTGAAAACAACCTCCAGATAAAATTGAAATTAAAAAAATTAAAATTAAAGATAACGTTCTTTTTTTGGCGGGGGGAGGGAATATTTATTCCAGACCTGACATTGATAAGTAGGTTTTGGTTCTGCCTTAATAAAAACCAACATGTGAAAGGGTAAGGAAGAACACAGAGATGGAAAACATAGTGCAGAGTTGTCCATGAAGGTGTGGGCAGAATATGCAGAGTTGTGTTAATAGACAACATTTGTACATTTGTGGCAGTCTTGTGCAACTCTCAGCTGTTTGTTTCTGGAGTAGATGAAGATCATTTTTATCCTCTACAAATGTATTTGCCCGGTCGCCCTGTTCCTGGAGGAACCTAACGGTTCCCAGCCAGTGGGTTGACCTCCAAAAGGGAATTCAAGGGTTCTCCACTGAGCACTGAAGACCAATGGCCATTCTCCAGCTGACCTTCTGGATGGGCCTAGGACAAGCCACTGTGGCCACCTTGCCAGGGTCAACTCCCTGCGGACAGTTCCACGCAGGATAACTCAGCGCAATACATGTTACCCGCCACTGTTTCTTTCACATTATTTCCATTGACAAAAATAGAAATAATGGGAGAAAACTTTTTAATCCCATGGGGTTATCCCACATGGAATTGTCTGCGGTGAGATGGCTGTGGCGAACTGGCTGCAGTAAATTGTCCGATTCTGGTTCCAATAGAGAATTAAGCTCTCCCTTTGATACAAACTAGGGCAGGGGTCAGCAAACTGCGGCTCTGGAGCCGCATGTGGCTCCTTCCTCCCTCTTCTGCGGCTCCGTCACCGGGGGGAGAGAGAAGCACAGTGCGCCAGGAGAAAACTATGGCAAGGGGAGGGTTTTCCAGTTGTCTCCACAATTGATAGGGCTTTCGGTTATGACAGATAGAGGAAAAAAGATGCCACGCTAGGAGGAGACACTCTGGTGGGGGAACTCAACTTCCAGTCAGCTCCAGAATTCAACAGGGGGCTTCCAGTTAGGACCTTTTTGACTCCTGGTGTTTTCTTTTCCGTGGGAAACGGGTCCAAATGGCTCTTTGAGTGTTTAACCTGATGGGATATCTTGAGAGATCTTCTAGAGATCCTGGCCTTTTAATGAGAGTGGGAAACCTGGACATAACATTCTCCCATTTTCTAAAAAGAATGCTGGGTTTGGAAATTGGGGCGTAGGTTGATTGGCAAGTTGAATTTGGGTGCTTGGGAGTTTTGTTATTTTCTTTCAGACATTTCATTACCCAAACTAGGTAACAATGCTAGGAGGAGGAGGAGGAGGAGGAGGAGGACTGGGGGTTGGAGGTGCCATCTGAGGCTGGTTGGTTTCCTTGTAGATGTTTCATGACTCAAAACTAGGTAACTCCCATCAGTCCCAAAAGGAACTGGGATTTGCTGTCTATTTATATACAAGTGGCTTGCTTTCTCCTTGATAGCTCATTGATTAGGAATAGATTATTCTGTTATTGCTATATATAGAAGACAGAGCAAACCCCATTCTCTTCTAGCACTGATGATGGTACCTAGTCTGGTGGTGAAACGTCTGCAAGAGAACACAGAGATCACCTCACAAGGAACCCCTCATTCCAACCCTGAGCTACAACCATTCTCCGTTATAAATTGAATAGATGAATAAATGTACAATACCAACAGGTGGTTCTTCCACGTGAACACAAGGCAGGAGAGTTACAGGCAAACACAAGCAGCTGGTTTCATTTCAGCAGACAAGCCCAGACAGACTGCTAGTTTCCTTCTCAGAGCAGCAGACTGCTTAAGTTTCTGTTTCAATTCTCTGCACAGATTCAGATCTGTTTAAGCTCTTATTGGCTGACTTAGTTGCTATGCCTATTCATTGGCTGACCTTGTTCCCATTTCTCTCCCAGTCATGAATATTTTAACAATAGATAAATGATAGATTTGTTTACTTGCAGAAATCCGACCCAGTAGTATCTTATCGGGAGACGGTCTGCGAAGAATCGAACCAGTTGTGTTTATCCAAATCGCCTAACAAGCACAACAGGCTTTATATGAAAGCCCGCCCTTTCCCTGACGGATTGGCAGAAGACATAGACAAAGGAGACGTTAGTTCCCGCCAAGAGCTGAAGCAGCGAGCTCGCTATCTGGCCGAGAAGTACGAGTGGGATGTTTCTGAAGCCCGGAAGATCTGGTGCTTCGGACCCGACGGGACGGGGCCTAATATTTTGGTGGACATCACCAAGGGCGTCCAGTATCTCAATGAAATCAAAGATAGCGTCGTGGCTGGTTTCCAGTGGGCCACTAAGGAGGTGGGTCTGTTGCAGAATTTCATCTAAGGCCCTACAGATGGTCCTCCACTTACAGCCATTCGTTTAGTGACAATTCAAAGATAGGTGGGCCCTGAAAAAAAAAGATGTATGACCGTTTTTGACGTGTCCGTTGTAGCCTCCCTGTGGTCATGTGATCGAAATTCAGATGCTTGGCAACCGAGTCATATTTATGACGATTGCAGTGTCCTGGGGTTATGTGATCCCTTTTTGCATCCTTCTGATAAGCAAAATCAGTGGGGAGGAGCCAGATTTGCTTAACAACCATATTACTAGCTTAATTGTGGTGATTCACTTAACAACTGTGGCAAGAAAGGTCATAAAATGGGGCAAAAGTTACTTAACAGCTGTCTCACTTAGCAATGGAAGTTTTGAGCTTAATTGTGTTCGTAAGCTGAGGACCACCAGTATCTTGAATAATTGTCTCACTGCATACGGTACTTCATTTCCCACAAATCGTCATTGGAATACAGCAAATTTCCTACTATATTTCCCCCCAAATAAGCCCCAGTTAAGATGGTCAGCTAGAGGGACGCATTTAGTACAGTATTTCCCAGAAAGTAAGGCCTAACCAGAAAATTAGCCCTAATGCATCTTTTGGGGCAAAAATTAATATAAGACCCAGTCTTATTTTCATGAAAACACGGGTATATACTGTGTCGCATGAGGACTTCACTTTGATTACTGTGGTTGCATTTAGCTCGGTGGTGAAATTCAAATTTGTTTACTACCAGTTCTGTGGGCGTGGCTTGGTGGGCGTGGCAGGGGAAGGTTACTGCAAAATCCCCATTCCCTCCCGATCAGCTGGGACTCGGGAGGCGGAGAATAGATGGGGGCGGGGCCAGTCAGAGGTGGTATTTATCAGTTCTCCAAACTACTCAAAAGTTCTGCTACCGGTTCTCCAGAACCTGCTGAATTTCACCCCTGATTTAGCTGGGATTGTTAATGATTGTTTGCAAGGCTGCGACAACCGTCCTTGTAAAAAGTCCTCCTGCTTCTGTTGTTTACCCAGGAAAGGCGTCCTTAGCACCTAGTCTTCTTTCTCTCCGCAGGGCGTTTTGTGCGAAGAGAACATGAGAGGGGTCCGTTTTGACATTCAAGACGTGACCCTCCACGCCGATGCGATCCATCGTGGAGGAGGACAAATCATCCCGACTGCCAGGAGGGTCTTATATGCTTCTGCCTTGACTGCCCAGCCTCGTCTGATGGAGCCCATCTATCTTGTCGAGATTCAGGTACAACCCTGGGTCAACTTGGGATGAGGAGTTGATGATCCTTGTTGGCATCCCGAAGAGCCAGCCAAGGGTGCTATTTCCATGTTCCCGTGGCAGGTTTGACGTAGTTACGGTCTTTCTGAGATGAGATACAGGGTCAGCCAGCTCTTCTCAGTTCCAAACTCAGCCACGTGTCCCTCAAGCTACTTGGGACTTGGCACACTTCTCCGCAACGGCTATTTTTGCTCATGTTGTGTTCAGTTTGTGGTCGGATTTCTTGATGTCCTTCATCCAGGTCCTCCACAATATAGTTTAAGCTACAGTTTTTAATGAGTGGAAAGAGCAGTATAATAAAAGATTCCCCTCACACATATGTGCTAGTCATTCCCGACTCTAGGGGGCGGTGCTCATCTGTTTCAAAGCCGAAGAGCCAGCGCTGTCCGAAGAAGTCTCCGTGGTCATGTGGCCGGCATGACTAAATGCCGAAAGCGCATGGAATTCTGTTACCTTCCCACCAAAGGTTTTTTCTATGTTTCTGCTTGCATTTTACATGCTTTTGAACTGCTAGGTTGGCAGAAACTGGGAGAAGCAACAGGAGCTCACTCTGTTACGCAGCACTAGGGATTCGAACCGCTGAACTGCTGACCTTTCTGATCAACAAGCTCAGTGTCTTAGTCACTGGGCCACCGTGTCTCTTAGTAATTTAGTATATTACAATATAGTAAAACCCTATGTAAAATGTGCAATAAATTGGCTACTACACAAATTGTGTTAACAATATTTCTCTCTGGACTCCAAAATATTTCCTGTTTTTGCCACCAGGTGCTGCTAAGGGTAAAAACAACCTTGAAGAGCATTGTGATTTCTCAGTGTTCAGATCCCGATAAAAATTGGGGATTGAAAGATGCATTTAGAGGATAATCAGTCCTGTCTCCTGTTCTGCTAAAGCAGCAGTCACCAACCAGTGGTCCATAGATCACAGGTGGTCCCCAAGAAAATTTTGGTGGTCCGTAGAAAAATTATTAGCATTTTTTATATTGCACTAAATCAAGGTCCTCAAACTACGGCCCCTGAGATGGATAATGTGCAATGAACATTTGTGTTGCTGCAGAGAGTCTCCCCCTTCGGGGTCTTTTTGTGCAGTTCAGTGGGGGGAAGAAATTCCGACTTGGGGTCTGCTTTGGCCTCCTGGTGTGGGGCTTTGGGCGAAGGCTGGAGGGAAATGCCACTGTTGGTGAAGAGCCGGAGGGCCTCGTTCCAGTGGGACTGCATCATGGCCTGGAACTGGCTGACCATCTCAGCCCACTGAGCCTCCAGGCCCCGGCACCTGGCCTTGCACTCCCGCAGGTCTTCCCTCTGCTTGGAAAGCCCATGCTCGTAGTCCTCAGTGAGGAGCTTCTGCTGAGCCTCCTCCTTGGTCAGATCCAATTTGAACTGAGCTGTTTTGCCAACCCTTTCTCATGGTGTCTGCTTAGCTCCAGCAACTGCTTCCTATTGGGGCCCTAAGGAGCCCAGGCGGGCAGGCGAGGAATAGCTGGGAACTGAGGGGCAAGTAGAGGCTGGCAAGCTGTCCCTTGACGTGAGTGACATCAAGTTGGCTATGCCCACCCAGTCACATGCCCACCTTGCCATACCCACCCAGCCGGTCATTAGGCAGATCATATTACATGACTTTAGTGGTCCCTGAGATGCGAACGGTTGGTGACCCCTGAGCTAAAGCGTGTTTTCACTAATCAACTATTTCTAGCCCATCATCAAGATCCTCCCAGTAGTTTAAAAGAGGCTTTTTAGCAAGCTGAAAGATTCTCTGACTGGTTTGAGTGGGAAGATTTTAGAATTTCGAGTTGAGTTTCAGCGCATCATTTAGAGAGAAATATCCGCGGTTGCTCAAATGCTTTGCTTTCCTAAATGTGTACAGAAATCTAGCTTATTCCATAAAGGGAATATGGCAACACCTTTACTATGCAAAAACCTGTTTTATGAATTGCAGTAACATAGACCAACATTAGGGAGCCACTGTGGCTCAGTGGCTAAGACGCTGAGTTTGTCAATCAGAAGGGTCTGCAGTTTGGTGGTTTGAATCCCTAGCACCACATAACGGAGTGAGCTCCCTTTACTTGTCCCAGCTTCTGCCAACCTAGCAGTTCGAAAGCACATTAAAATGCAAGTAGAAAAATAGGGACCACCTTTGGTGGGAAGGTAATAACGTTCCATGTGCCTTTGGCATTTAGTCATACCGGCCACATGACCACTGAGACGTCTTCAGACAGCGCTGGCTCTTCGGCTTTGAAATGGAGATGAGCACCTCCCCCTAGAGTCAGGAACAACTAGCACATATGTGCGAGGGGAAAACCTTTACCTTAGACGAACATTGTAGTCCGAGATTCACTCTTGTTGCATGAATTATAATCCTCTCTTATTAAAAATTGTGAGATACTATGAACCAGTCTTTCCAGTAAGAAGCAAGTAAAAAATATGCTTTAAAAATGTGTTTTTCCCCCCTAGTGTCCAGAACAGGTGGTTGGGGGCATCTACGGTGTCCTGAACCGGAAACGTGGCCATGTTTTTGAGGAGTCTCAGGTAGCCGGGACCCCGATGTTTGTGGTCAAAGCGTATCTTCCGGTGAACGAGTCTTTTGGTAAGAGATCTTTCTTAATTAGCCAGTTTGCCTCTGTGAGTCCAGAATCTCCCTGAAATGAGTGCAGCCAATTCTTAAAGATAGTCCTTAGCTTATGATCATAAACCCCTCAAAGACTGCTATAAAGCACCGTGGAGAGAGATGGTTCCACCACAAATGCGCGAATGACAAAACCGCGCCTCACTAAACTGCGCCGACAAAACCGCGCCGATGAATGAGCACTGAAGCGCGCCGACAACAGCGCGCCGACAGAAGCGCGCTGTAACCTAACCGTAAAAATAATCCTAACCCTAAACCTTACCTTAACTTAAATCGTGCTTCTGTTGGCGCGCTTTTGACATTGTGGTTTTAGCGCCGCGCTTTTGACGTTCGCGCTTTTGTCGGGTCACGGAGAGAGATATAAGGCTAAGGGCTCTTGGTATAATGAATGCTTATGGAGATTTTCAGTCATCCAAGTAATGGTTGTCCCAAAGGTGCTTTTTCTGGAGGCAACTGGACTTTCTGGTTTTTTTCTTTGAAGATTTCTCTTCTCATCCTGCAGCCAAGACTATCTCATCCTGCATATCAGTTTGCACAGGGGTGACCCTGAGGACATGGATAAACTCCAGGTGGCCTCAACCACCCTCTTAAAAGAATGCAAACGACCAGCTGTCTGCAAGGAATATAAATCCTTCCATTCCCCACCATCCAGTCAGAGCTGAAGAAGCTTCTTGGAATGAGAAGGGAAACGTCTTCAAAGAAAAACCCGGAAAGTTCTTGAAAAAGCACCTTTGTGGCTATTGGTATAATTGAATCCAGAATTATGACAGCAAGTTGTGCCTGTTAAGCACCTGACCTTGACTGATTTTACCTTTTTCTTTTTGCAGTGGTCATTGAGTGAATTGCTGTGGCCATTAAGTGAGTCAGTTACCCACAATGGACATTTTGTCAGAAACTGGATGTAAATGCCAGTTTCTGGTGAAGCCCCACTCTCCGGTAAATTATGGTCACGGGACGACGAGATCCTGCAAATAGCCATAAAGGGAGGCTAATTGCCAAGCGCCCAAAATTGTGAACTGGGTGGTGGGGGTGGCCATCAAAACTTTGAATCTGAGTGGCAAGTAGCCCTGGAGAAAATCTGTTGTAACTCTGCACGGTTGCTAAGAGATCAGTTGTAAGTCGAGGACTACCTGTGCAGTAGCCTCGTGTGATCTGCTAATTATTACCTGTATCAGTATCTTATTTCCCAACAATCTAGTTGCTTGCTCTATATTACATACAGGTGGGCTCTGCATACAGCTTAATTGCATGTTCTTCCATCCCTCCAGTATCAAATAATAGAAATGTCCGACACTGGGCTGAAACCATCAATTGTCCAGATGTCAAGACAGGTTTATCTCAGGAAGAAGCAGAATAGGGATGGCTGAAGTTCTGCATTTTGTGGAAAGGAAAAACATAGTTAAATGACTTCCTTCTGCCCTGCACAAATATTAAAGTACAGGTAGTTCTCAACTTGCGGCCTTTCGTTTAGCGACCGTTATTTTCCCCCACTCCTATGATTATTGCAGCATCCTTGTGGTCATGTGATGGAAATTCAGGTAATTGGCATGGATTTCTAAGGGTGGAAGTGTCCCGGGGTCATGTGATCCTCTTTTGCGACCTTCTGACGAGCAAAAGTCAATAGGGAAACCCGATTCACTTAACAACCGGGTTACTAGCAGTAACCATTGCAGTGATTCTCTTGTGGCAAGAAAGGTGGTTAAAATGGGGCAAAACTCACCACTGTCTTGCTTAGAGACAAAATCTTTTGGGCTGAGTCATGGTCTAAAGTCAAGGATTACCTGTAAAACACCCCCCTAAGGCTTCCTGTGGTGTGAGACGGTGGTACAAAGTCGTCTACTCTCTCCTCCCCTGACAGGTTTCACAGCTGATCTGAGATCCAACACCGGTGGCCAGGCTTTCCCGCAGTGCGTCTTCGACCACTGGCAGATCTTACCCGGAGACCCTTACGATGCCAATTCACGCCCTTTCCAAGTGGTGGCCGAAACCCGTAAACGCAAAGGCTTGAAGGAAGGCATCCCACCCCTAGACAACTTCCTGGACAAATTGTAACGGCTTCCTCACTCAACGCGGGCGAGGAGCGTCTTACGACAACACCCAACAAACTCCACCGTGGAATCGGGATTGCTTCACCAAAATGCGAAAGGAAGAGACGAGAAAACCGGACAACCCGAAATGAAGAAAGACACAAAAAAAACCAGCCTCTAGCAATTATGTCATGCTCACATAATGAGAAATAAAAAGTGTGTTGTTGAATAGAACGATCGAGTCGGGTTTTTATTTTCCTCTGGAAACAAGACCGGTTCAGCTCGATGGGTTTCGGTTTTTTTTTTTTTACGGCAAGGATTTCTGAGACAGGTCAATTTACATATCAAGCTCAGTTTATGCAGATTCAGTGGCTTTTTAGGCCGACCCGGTATGTAGCGTCTCTTGCTTCACACACAAAATGCTGCTTCTAAAGGTTTGGAGAACAGTTTGCCGAAACAATCCAGCGTGGCATTTAAAAACAAAAAAAAGTTCCATGTGTTTAATTGCATCGCTTAATAAAAAGAGTATGGCTTAAAAACCTTTTTTTTTTTTTGACTGAGTCAGAATCCTGAAACTCAGCTCTGAACCAGAGGAAATTTTTCAAGAGACGCGCCCTGAGTTTTAGTGAATCTCTCCGGGATCTTTCGAATTTACAGCACAGCAAGAGGAAAACTACGACGGGGGTGGGTGGAGGGGGGGTGGGGAGTCCTTCCGAACAGCACTGAAAAGAAAATCTCAAAAGTAAAGGTATTATTTCCTTTAAACTTGAAAGATAGAAAGAATCGGATCGCTTTTAATCGATAACCAAAAAATCAGCAGATACGTGGAGATCAACGAAACGCAAGCGAAAAATTCTTTCGGGTGGCCGTAACGATACAAACCAAGTGTCGTTTGGGATAGGACAGCCAAAGGGAAAATCATTATCAGGTATGCCTGGCCCAGATAACTCTAAAAAATATTAAGACTTTGTTAAGGGGAGCAAAAGATGGACCCGGCAATGCAAGGTTAAGAACACTGTTAGATAATCGAGACAAAGGAACTTTTGCAAGGAAGTTAAGAGAGAGAGCAGGAAAGAGCCGCGCACGCATGATAATAGCGGAGTGGCTTTCATCATCACAACTTCCGAGACCCTTAAGCAAACAGTTGGGGGTAAAATAGAACACCCAGAGCTTTTCTAATCTCATCTACTCTGGCTAAAATGCTCTGTATTATAAAAATACGGGGCGTTTTATCAAAACGTTTGCAGGACCCTCCTAAGGCAGTGATGGTGAACCTTTTTCTTACGGCGTGCCAAAATTGCATGCGCTATCGTGCACGTGCCCACTCAATCTCACCGCTCACCTGCACATGTGCACATGACGCCCCTGTGCAGGCATGCACAACCTCTCCTCGGGCTACGGAGGCTTTCCTGAAGCCTGGGGAGGGCGAAAAATGGCTCCAAGGGCCCAACCGGAAGTTTGTTCCCGAACTTCCGGTTGGCCCATTGGGACCATTTTTCGCCCTCCCCAGCCTCTGGCAGTTTTCCTGAAGCCTAGGGAGGGCGAAAAATGGCCGCCTCTCGCCCTCCACAAGGGTGAAAAATCAGCTGGCCAGTGCGCGCATGCGTGCCGGACCGGATGGCTGGTGTGCCACCAAATATGGCTCCACGTGTCACCTGTGGCACACCATAGGTTCGCCATCACAGCCCTAAGTGAATGAATGGCCAAAGTGATTTCACTCCTTACCTGCCCAGGTGACTTCTAGAATATCAACTACAATTGCCATTTTCTTTCTCAAGGTTTTTCTTTATCTAGGACTGGGATGTCCCAACCTTGGCTGTTTTTAAAACCTGTGGACTTCCCGGTATGACAGATTCTGTACAATGGGTGTGTGTGATTAGAACAATGTTAGGGAAGTTGCTTACTTATGGAATACTTGGAAATTATCCCCCAAGGACCATACAGTTGAGCGTGGCTGATCCCAGGAAAGTTTCAGCAACTTTCTTTGGGTCAAAAAAAAAAAAATCAAAAGCACACCTACTCATGATGCTTAAAGCAAGAGTTCCCCAGCCTTGCTGAATTGGCGGTCCAGAGCGGGGGCGGTCATTTTGTGGGAAGGGCAAGCGCATGTGCGCCCGTGAAGCATGAGCACGATGATGAGCATCTGTGGTGAGTGGAGCTGTGCGCACGCAGAGATGGGCACCCATGCCAGCCACTCACATTTGACCCAAAGAAAGTTGCTGAAACTTTCTTGGGAACAGCCATGCTCAACTGTATGGTCCTTGGGGGATAATTTCCAAGTAAGCAACTTCCCTAACATTGTTCTGGATGCTTTAAGCCAGGGGTCCCCAACCAATGGGCAATCAGCCTGTGGCCCATTGGTTGGAGACCCCTGGCTTAAAGCATCCATTTATTTCTTTTGCTGAAGTTTCTCCCCCCCCCTTCACAAATTGATGGGAAGATTTTAGCGCGACGATCCTTTCTCGTTAATTTAGCTACACTCCTAAAACTATTCTTAAGACAACTGAGGGCCAATCTTCCTCGTGGCAATGACCGGAGTGAGATGAACTGTGAGCCCTTCAACTGCATGATCCTTATGCAGATAAAAAAGGCTATTTTGCAAGATCTGAAGCAGCTGTCTCTGCCTCCCCACTTTCCTTCCTCTCAGCGAGAACTGATGACCCATCCTAAAAATTAACTGCCCAACATCGTATTCGCATTTTTACAAACACAGATTAGATGCATGAAAGGGACTTTGCATAGCATTCTTTTCCCCCAGTTCTCATAGGTTTTTTTTTTTTTTTGTTTTTTTTTTGCACATGTAACAGAGCAGTTTCAGGAGAGCACAAACTCCTAAATAGAAACACCAATTCATCTTCACCAGAGGGTTTGTGATCTCACCCAAGAGGAAGGGAGGAGGCAAACAATTCATACAACCGTTGAGTTTGCAAAAGTTGCATCCTCTCTGTTAAGGATTTCTTTTCGGGTCCCAGCAAAAGGTCAAGAATGCCTCAAAATTTAAACTCCTTCCTCTTGTCCTTAAGATCCGGGATAAGGCAGGTTCTTATCACCCGAGTAATTAAATGCATTTCAAAACACTGCTTTTTTTTTTTTAAACATTATTGCTAGATCTAAGCCAAAGTTATAATTAGCACATGGGGATTCATCCTTCGAATCCACAGAGTAAAAACTTTTTGTCAGTTTCACCGTCATAAAGAAAGGCTGGCTTGTCGGAAAATAAGTCTCCTAAAAGGGGTGGGGGGAGAGGCGGAGGGAGAGAAACATTCAGGATTAAAATAAAATAAAAATTGTTCCAGTCAGTTTGCTTCCACCGTTAACCTGCACGTAAAGAGTTGTGGAATCCAAAGCTTTTTGTTTTGTCTTCTCCCAATAAATATTGTAAAATAAGTTTCCAAGCTGCCAAGAAAGCAGTCCAGCTTTTTTTTTTTTAGTCCAGGGAGATGATATCCGGAATGTTGCTCCCGGTGGTGCTGGTGAGCACGGCCGTCTCGTTCCGGCCCGAAGAGCTAACGCGAGTGCTGCTGTTGCTGCTGCTGCTGTCGAGGGGGCTGGCTGAGGTGAGGAGATTGCCAGAGGTGGTGTTTGCTGGCAAGGTCGAGGCGAGACTATCCAAAAACATAGGAGCACAGTACTGCTTGAAACAAACAATGATGGAGGGTAAGGAAGAGAGACTAGATGCAAGCGGGGAGAACAGCATGCACACCTGAGCCACAGGGGGCCAACTGCACCAAGCTTCTGCCAAGGGAGTGTTTCTCAACTACACCATGTGTGGACTTCCAACTCCCAGAATTCCTGGGAGTTTGGAAGTCCACACATCTTATAGTTGACAAAGGTAACAAACACTGCTCTGGACTGTTTATGTCAGAGGGGGTCAAAACCAGGGGTGGGTTTTAACCGGTTCACGGCGGTCCCCGCGAACCGGTTGGTCGGCGAACCCGGAAGTAAGTAACTTCCGGGAACGGCCCACCCGCCCGCCCTCCTTACCGGTCTTTGAAGGCTTCTGTGCTTCCACACAGGCGCATGGCACATACAGCGCCTGTGCAATTCTCTGCGAGCAGCTGGATGGCATACAGCGCCTGCGCGAGTCTCTGCGAGCAGCTGGAGCATCGCGCAGGCGCTAAGACGCGCGCGTGAACTGCGCGCGTGCACGAGGACGCCGCCGGCCCCGTTCCAACCGAACCGGTTGGAACGGGATTAGCAACCCACCCCTGGTCAAAATTTAAGGCTTGTGGGATGCTTAGATCTGGCCCATGGGGCCGCCCTGGAAACAGCAAAGGACTGGGCCCATAGTGCCGCGTACGGCTCTCCCGAGCTCCGTTTTCACTGGCAGGGGGTTGCAGGAAGCCATCGCAGCCGAAAACGGAGCTCAGGAGCCCGTTTTTGCGGGAAAAGGACTCAGCCACCACCAGCGCCCCTGAGGCGAGTGACGTTGAGCTGGCTACGTCCACTCTCACACACACTCACATGCCAGCCCACCCGCCTTCCGCCCCAAGATCAAATACGACCCTGATGCAGCCCTCGATGAAATCGAGTTTGACACCCCTCCTGGTCTACGGAGATTCTCAATCATCCAAGGGCACTTTTCCAAAAGTATTTCTTGGTTCTTTTCTTTCTTTGAAAACTTTTCACTTCTCAGCCAAGAACTGAAGAAGCGTCTCGGAGGAGAAGAGAAACATTTTGGGGGATGGGGGGATGACACCCCAAGAAACTCCAACTGCCTTCTGGAAAAGCAGCTATGGGACACTTTTGTCTGGATTGACAAAAGTCATCCGGATTGAGTCCAAGAGAAGCAAGTCCTAAAATTCCACATCTACATTGTTTTCCTGCTAACAGGCTCCTGCGCCTATAAACCTATAGACGCTCTCTCATTATGGAACCTTTCCCCCTAATTTAGACTTTACATAAACCATTCCTGATTCCAGGGAGGTTTGCAGAGTGCAAAAACTTTTTTTAAAAAAAATTTGCCTCTTCAAAACCTTGGTGCGTCTTATACTCCAAAAAATACAGTATGTCCGTGCCATTTTCATTTGCTTTCCTATTTACAAGATCATATATTAAAAAAAAAGTCTGCCATGGGATAAAGAACGGTGGATGCCATTCATTTCTGTCGGTTTTAATTTTGTTTACGACAAATTGGAATTCTTTGGGAGGGGGGAAACAATTAAGAGAGACCCAATGCTTTGGGTCACATCTATGTACACTGAGAGCTTATTAGCCAGAGACAAATTCCTTGTGTGTCTAATCACACTTGGCCAATAAAGAATTCTAATCTGTACTGCTGAGGATCATTGTTGTACTGATCCCTCACCCTGTGGCAATGGACGTCCCCTCTCAGTGGCTTTTTTTTGTACATTTTTGTCCAACTTTGGCCGCTTTAAGACCTGTGGACTTCAACTCCCAGAATTCCCCAGCCAGCTTGAAGTCCACAAGTCTTAAAGTGGCCAAGGTTAGACACCTCAGGTGTAGATATTAGAGGAGAGGAGAAAGACCATCAGGAAGGGCCACTGGCATCCTTAACACTTGATTTTTCCTCTTCTCCCCCAGTATTGGCTGGGACCGGTCATGGCAGAAGAACCATCACAGTACCTCCCACGCTCTTCCTAGGAGGATACCATGACTGATGCTATCAAAAGCTGATGAAAGCTCCAGAAAAAATGTGAATCTACACAATGGCCACATATATTTATTCTATTTTGTTTTAATTGTTTTTGTTCTTATGTTTTATGATGGGGATGCTGCCCAGGGATGCTTATGGAGATGGGCAGACAAAGAAAAAAAGCAAAATTAAAACAGCTGCCCCAACCTCTATTCCCATCTCCTTGATGGGAGATATTCTATGTTTAAATTAACACGTCTGGATTAGAGTGAAATTGCAGGAGCCGTGAAGTTTAATTGCACTACAACAGTTGTTCTGAACTCTTTTCAGAGGCCTTCCATTTTTCATTTTCAAAATTATTCCGGCTTAATTCAGGTTTCTATGAATGTTAAGAAGCTGATCAGAAGCAGTTAAGAGCCTTACCTGTGGATCGACTGGGATTAAAGAGAGAAAATCCAAGCCTGGGGAGAGAAAGATGTTGCCTTCAGTAAATACAACATTGTATGAAAGGATACATTAGATGGGGCATTGGTCTTGCCTGACATGCTCCTTCTTTGGTGTGCTGAGAGAATCCAAGGAATGGGTTAACTCTGCCTTTCTGCTCATTAGACTGAGTCAATGAATCTTTGGTAGCCATGGCTACCCATATGCGTCCCATTTTCGAGGAGGGTGTAATGATTGACTTGACCACGTCTGGACTCTGGGCCAGATGGCCGCCAGGGTGGGGTTGGATTCTCTCTTAGCACACCGAGAAGGAGCGTGTCAGGCAAGACCAACACCCCTTCTCCAAGTGTGCAGAGGAGAATCCAAGGAATGGAGCATACCAAAGCTGGCATGTCCTAAGGGTGGGCAGCAGCCTGGTTCAGAGTCTCGGAGTCTGCGTATACTTTTTGGAGAACTCATCTGCCGAAGGCCGCTTCAGTGGAAGCAAAGGCATCCAGCTTATAATGCTGTGTAAACAGGGATAGAGAGGACCACATCGCTGCTCTACATATCTCCTCAATGGAGGCCTGTGCGGCCCATGCAGCTGTAGTGGCCGTGCTTCTAGTGGAGTGGCCTGTCACTTGCCGAGGCAACGGAAGAGCCTGAAGTTCATACGATTTGGTGATGCATGCCCATATCCATCAGCCTATTGTTGATGCTGTGACTTTATTTACCCAATGTGGAGGATTGAAATGATACGAACAGGCACTCCGATCTCCGAAAGGAAGCTCTCCTCTTGATATAGATGCGGAGAGCCCTCCTGGCATCCAAGGTGTGCAACTTCCTCTCTAGGTCATGGCTCCGACTAGGGCAGAAGTCTGGTAAAATCAGTTCTTGTGCTCTGTGAAATAAAGAATTGACCCTGGGAGGGAATGAAGGATCCAGTCGCAGAATAACTGTTGGAATGGAAAACACATAGATCCTTTCTTATTGAGAAGGCTGCTAGCTCAGAGATGCATCTCGCCGAGGTGATAGCCACGAGAAAGGAGACCTTGCAAGTGAGGAAGCAAAGGCTGGGGGAGTGGAAAGTTTCAAAGGGTGTAGAACATAGAGACTAGAGGACCATAGGAAGTTCCCAGGTGGGATATTGCTGTACCATAAGAGGCTCTAAGTTAATCACACCTCTGATAAAGCTGCCCACAATAGGGTGCGGTTCTGACCCCCACCTTGTCCGTTCAGAAACGAAAGCCAAACAGAACGTTCAAAGGAATGTTTTTTATCAGCCCCGGCTCATGTTGGCTGCGAGCCCAAAATAAACACAGATAATTAGCTCTGGCAAAAAGTCCTAATAGCTCTGGCAGAAAGTCACACCAAAATGCAAACCCGGCTTCTCTTATCTCAAAACCACTTATCCAAGTTGGCTTCTCTTAGTTAGTAAACGCGAACAAGAACCATCACTAGAACAGGAACAGGAACGGAACGTTGACTTCTGCAACCAGGGCGTGGCACCAGCAGTCTCTTTATACACAGGCGAGGATCCCAATGAGCAACAGCTGCTCGTAATCACCTCCTTTGTCCTTTACGCTGAGTAGATCTAAGCCTGCTTGCCTCCTGATACAACTCCCAAATGCTTTCAGGAACATTCCCTTTGATCCAATGCTCTGCCGCCACCTGGTAGCCAACCAGTCTCTCCTCGCCCTGCTCGGAGTCGACACCCTGTCCAGGGTCCTCCACTTCCTCCAAGATCAACTCATAAGACCGCTCGCTGTTGAAGTCTGGCGGCAGCTCTAACGGCTCCTGCTGGGCCACAACAGGGTGTCATGCGAGGGATTCCAGTTCCACACAAGATAACACAGATGACAAGGTGGCCCCTTAACACCCAGTTGAGAACACAGCTAAGTGTTTTGTCCATGATGGTTTCAGCTGCAACCTCCCTGCATGTAGGGGTGTTTCAGACAGCTCCTGGATCGCGAGAATATGACAAGCTGGGGCTGGATCCGGCTCAGTCTGTGGTAGAGGCAATCGGCTAAGAGCGTCGGCATGATCCATTTCCTTGCCCGGATGTACTATCTGGTACAAGTATGCAGCCACAAAAATGGACCATCATAGCATTTATGGTGACAGGACCTGCAGTGTCTGTCAGCTGTGAACAAACCAAGCAGAGGTTTGTGGTCCATAAAGATGGTGAAGATTTGTCCATATAAGAAATCGTGGAACTTCTTAATGCCAGCCACTACGGCAAGGGCTTCCTTGTCTATTTAGGAATAGTTCCTTTCAGCCATTGATAACGTTTGAGAATAGTATGCAATGGGGGCCTCGCTACCATTTGGCATCCTGTGGCTTAGTACTGCCCCAATGTCATATGGTGAAGCGTCACAGGCTAGTGTTACTGGTAGGGCTTCATTGAAATGAACTAGTACGGAGTCTGAAGATAGCAATAATTTTATTGCCTTGCATGCTTTGTCTTGAGTGCTCAACCAGACCCAGAGTGCTTTTTTGTCCAGTAGGTGGTGTAGCGGTTCTGCCAGGGCAGCCTTATGCAGTAAGGAGGAGTGGTAAAAATTGAGCAAGCCCAGGAATGCTTGAAGCTCCCACCTGGATTTTGGTGTGGGGGCTTGCTGAATTGCCTTTAGCTTTGCTTCAGATGGGTTGATTCCAGCAGTGTTGATGAAGTACTTTTCCTTTTCGAGTTTTAGGCCTATCTCGTGGAAATGTTGGAGTACTACGCGGAGACGTTCCGCCAGGACTGCCGCTGATTCCCCCACAATCAGGACATCATCACAGTATGGGTAGACACCAGGAATATTCTTCAGTGTTCGTTCCATAATACTTTGGAACAACCCTGGTGCTACGCTTACCCCAAACTGCAAGCGGTGCATTCAGAATGCACCTCTGTGTGTGACTATTGTCGGTGCCTCTGTGGTAGCACTGTCTGCCGGCAGCTACTGGTAAGCCTGAGCGAGGTCTAGCTTAGTGAAAATTCTGCCTTTCTGGAGCAAGGCTTATCACTGATACAGGGTAAGCATGCTGTAGTGCCTTGTTTATGGTGCACTTGTAGTCTGTGCAGATGCGAACATTCCCGTTAGGCTTAACTGGGGTGACTATGGGAGCCTCAAATGGCTACAGTCCACAGGTTGGAGCACTCCCCGCTGTACCAGCTTCTCTAGTTCCGCATCAATTTTAGGTTTCAATGCAAAAGGAACCCTGCACTGTTTTAATCAGATTGGAGTTACTGCTGGATCAAGGTTAAGTGAAATGGGTGGCCCTTTGTATTGTCCCAGCTCAGCACTGAATACGTCAGCGTATTGGTGGCATACCACTTTTAGATCACCTATTTGGGTTCAATGAATGCCCGTTACTCTGATGCCCAGGGCCTTAAACCACTCCAGTCCTATGCGGCTGGTGCACAGCCCCTCTACAACCACTATGCGGTTGATGCGCAGCCTTCTACGACCACTATGCTGAGAGGACCCTCAAGGTCTCTAAATTGTACCCTAATGATAACTTTGCCCCTTACAGGAACATGGTGGCTCTGAAAGTTCATTAGCACTAAACTCGATGGTTTGAGCAGAGCTCGACATCAGCCATGTTTGCAAATGTGGTCGAAAGTCAGAGACCATATAATGGATGGGGTGTTGGTTCACGTAGCAGATCCGTAGGAATCTTTGGTGAGCCGGCAATATAGGAATGTGTAGGTATGTTTCCTATTGTGTAGTGGACTTCAGTAGGCAAGAACCAGACCAGCATAGCTGCAACATCATTTATTGACTCAAAAATGGAACTGAGGAACTGCAGGCAAATGCCTGTGATTTATACTCTAGGCCCTGTGCGCCCTTAACCAATCATAGAACTAGAAAAAGCCCGCCCAAATATAAATGTTTTAAATTTCCCTCTAAAACACCTGGGGTCATCTAAATGTTAGCTTCGCTTTAGCGGTTAATACAACTATATACATTCAATACATAACACTTCCGTTAAGTCTACTGATGTCAGCAAGTCGCCCTGTATACCAGATGCCTGTTGAATCTTTTTAGCTCAAGAATCATTCCCCCCGCCCCCTGGAAGCCTTTGGGACTACAAACAGGATGGAGTAGAACCCCAGTCGCTGCTGGTCCTCTAGAACTGACTGGATGGCTTTAATGTCTAACAGGTGTTGAATTGCAACTTCCATGGGGGAATCTTCTTATTCCATTTCTTGGGACTGGACAACGGATAAAGGCTCTCAGGGGTGTAGAGAGAAAGTCGAGAGTGAGGCCTTGTCAGACAGTGTTTAAGACCCAAGCATCTGTGGTTGTTTCCTCCAATTGAGCCACAAAGAGATCTAGATGGCCACCAATGGGAGGATTGTATCTGCAGTTATCTGGACGAGCGATGGAAGGGACGACTTCCTTTGTCTCGAAATGGTCGTTTGGACTGGAACTGCTGTCTATGCTTGCCTCTATAGCCTACTCTATAAGATTGGTGATCATGTCGCTGGAAGACTGCCCTCTGCGGATGTGAGAAGTCATTTGCAGTGTCCACTGCTCTGAAGGAAGGCTTCTGAAAGCAATGCGAGGATCTACGGTCAGCATGTCTGGACATAGAGGGTAGAATTTTCTTTTTGTCTTTGGTCTTTAAGGCATCTCCAAGTAGTTTGTCACCTTTGAAGGGAGCAGAAGCCAACTTATACTTGTACTTCATGTCTGTCTGGCAGTGACGGAGACCCCAGCGTAAGGTGGCTGCCTGTCGCTTTTGCTGAAGGCCTGCGGCAATGCCCTGAGCGATAGACTCTGAAATTATTTGACTCAGTAGTTGGGGGGAAATGCCTGGTTTCTGTGTCCCCCTTGGGCGGAGTCCTGCTGCTGTAGGAGTGAAGGTAGCCTCTGGGCTAGGCTTTGCCCTCTTAGGAACCAGCTTCCAAGGTCTTTCCGATGGGAGTAGATCTGAAACTGAAGGAAGGAACAGCTCATTGTGTTCTAACATTGGAAGCTGTGACTGAGAAAGTTGTTCTCGGGCACCCTCTGGTGACCCAGATTGGGTAGTCGGGCTAATCATCTGCCTGACCTCAGTTAGAGGTTGCAACAACGTTCCAACATTTTTGGATTGGGCCCCTCTGAAAGGCAGATAGGTTTCGTTTGGAAACATGGCTGCCACGGCTGATTGATCACCACAAAGCAAGTATGCTCCAAAACCCGGCCTCAAGTCCCCTCTGCAGATTGCAGGATGTTGCAAAGGGACCTCGACTTTACAAGAATGAACTGGATAATGGTGCCCTTGCCGGTTAGACAGGGGAGCCTGCCTGTTTCGTTCTCCTGTACTTTACTTCTTCTGTATAAAAGTGTAGTAGTTCTTGAATTTTAGTTCTGAGGTTTGAATAATTGGAGGTAAGTAGAAAAACATCTGTTGAGCTGAAGACTGAGTCAAAAACTGGGGATGTAGACACAAGAGGCATGGCTACAAAAGATTGATTGACTCAATCTAATGAACAGGAAGGCAGAGTTAACCCATTCCTTGGATTCTCCTCAGCACACTCGGAGAACAGGGGTCTCCAACCTTGGCAACTTTAAGCCTGGAGGACGTCAACTAGAAATCCAATAAATCAAATCAATCAACTCCCATTGGGAATTGAAATCCTCTAGGCTTAAAGTTGCCACGGTTGGAGACCACTGCATTAGATTACATGCTGTGATCATAGATCCAGTAGATGAAATACAGGTTGTCCACTATTTACAACAGTTCATTTAGTGACGTTCAAAGTTACAACAGCACTGAAGACTCTGACTTCTGGCTGTTTTTCACTTACGATATTTGCAGCATCCCCAGGGCCACAAGATCAAAATTCAGACACTTGAAATCTGATTAATATTTCTGAAAAAGTCAATGGGAAGCCAGATTCACTTAACTAACTTATTACTAACTTATCAACTGTGGTGATTCACTTAACAACTATGGCAAGAAAAGTCATAAAGTGGGGCAAAACTCACTTAACAAATATCTCACTTAACCACAAAAATTGTGGGCTCAATTGTGGTCATAAGTCGAGGACTACCTGTACTGGGCGAGAAGAAGAGTAAATTCAAAACCACATTGAATCATGACACCCATTGAGAGACCTGGGACCGGCTAAACTACAGGTAGTCCTCAATTTCCATCGCTAAGCAAGACAGTTGTTAACCGAGCTTTGCCCCATTTTGTGACCTTTCTTGCCACAGTTGTTAAGTGAATCACTGCAATTATTGTTAGTCACGCAGTTGTTAAGTGAATCTGGTTTCCCCACTGACATTGTCAGAAGGTCGCAAAAGGGGATCATGTGACTCTGGGACTCTGAAAAGGTCATAAATATGAACCAGTTGCCAAGCATTGGAATTTTGATCACGTGACCATGGGGATGCTGCAATGGTCACAAGTGTGAAAAATGGTCTTTTCAGTGCCATTTTAACTTCGAACTGTCACTAAACAAACGGTTATACGTCAAGGACTCACTGTAGGTTTAATTAATAAACAGCCAATACATTTCAGCAAAGAGCTTGGGAATTGAAGAAGTCTCTTATTTAGCATGAAAAGGGAGTGAAAGAAGGCTAAGGGAAAATTCTCTATTAGACTCAAATACCAACTCCAAAAATTTTATTTTAAATTTATTTTTATTTTATTTTGGTAATCAGCAAGGAAATGAATTGGACAGATTCTGACCAAAATCTCTGCTTGATATACATTCAACAAAGGGTGAGAAGAAAGACGTTTTGGTCGACATCTTACTTTTATAGCGAGAACAATTAATCAGAGGAACAACTTGCCTCCAGACATGGTGCGCACCCCAACACTGGAAGTTTTAAACAAGAAATTGGACAAACATTTGTCTGAGATGGTATCGAGTTTCCTACTTGAGCAGGGGGGTTGGACTAGAAGACCTCCAAGGTCCCTTCCAACTGTTAAGTCATTCCAGCCACAGTCCCAATCAGTTTAAAAAAAAAAACCACATAAAAAACTTACCAGGCAAGTCAGACGAAATGCTTGATATTGGTGGATGGTGGAAGGGCACAGAGTAGTCTGTTAATGATGGGGCGATGGCTGTAGAATCCACCGTGCTGACTCCTGGCACTCGTACGGCTGCTGGCTGATACACAAGGACACTGGTTGGGGACAAAAAGCAGGCAAAACATTAAAATAAAGCAGAAGTTACCAGAAACAGATGTAATGCACCATGCAGCACTGACCTGTTGTCTGTAAACTCACTACAATACAGGGACTCCTTGATTTACAAGAGTTTATTTAGGGACCGTCCAAAGACACAACGGCACTGATAAAAATGACTTATGACCATTTTTTCACACTAAAAAACCTTTGCAGCATCCCCAGGATCATGGGACCCCCTTTGCCAACCTTCTGACAAGCAAAGTCATTTGGGAAGTCAGATTGATTTAATAATCATGTAACTAACTTAACGGCAGTGATTTACTTAACTGGGGCAAGAAAGGTCATGAAATGAGGCAACACACTGAACAAATGTCTTGCTTAGCAACAGAAATGTTGGGCTCAATTGTGGTTGTAAGTGGAGGACTACCTGTACAATATCACACCAAAGCACTTGTGTAGGTCACTGGAGGAAGTATAAATTTGTCATGTTTGAATTTATATCTGTTAAACAGGAGAGTCCCCAGTAATGATTTTATTAATCACTATTATATACTGCAATATTAAAATAATTAATAAGTATGTATTAATACCATAATTAACTCTCAATTTATGTATTAATGCTATAATTAACTCTCAATTTATTTTAAAAATGCAAAACAATAATTAAAAAAGATGTCTTTGATTTAGGTAAAGGTTCCCCTCGCACATATGTGCCAGGTGTTCCCGAATCTAAGGGGCGGTGCTCATCTCCGTTTCAAAGCCAAAGAGCCAGCGACGTCCGAAGACGTCTCCGTGGCTTAACATGGTCATGTGTCTCAATGCCAAAGGCGCATGGAACGCTGTTAGCTTCCCACCAAAGGTGGTTCCTATTTTTCTACTTGCATTTTTATGTGCTTCCGAACTGCTAGGTCGGCAGAAGCTGGGGCAAGTAACGGGAGCTCACTCCATTACACGGCACTAGGGATTCAAACCAACTGCCGACCTCTCTGATCGACAAGCTCAGCATCTTAGCCACCGCATCCCTACTAAATGTCTTTACTAAATGACTAATAAATAATGACTAGCACTGATGATGTTACCTAGTTTGCGTAATGAAACATCTGCAAGGAAACAAGCAAACTCGAGAGCACCAAGGACTTCTCACTTCAATCCTGAGCTACCAATATTCTCCTTTATGAGTAATAAAAACCATGAAACCAAGCCTGTTTCCTGGAAAACCAAGGCCACAGGACCTTCTAACATCTCACAGCCATGAAGATTTCTTAAGAGTGGCTAATTTTAGAGTAAAACCACTGCAGAGGTATGGAAAGAAATGCAGCTGTGGGGTAAAGCAGAGCACAAGGGCATCCTTGTGAAAGGCAGAAGGGCTCGCAAAAAGGGAGGCAACTGCCAATGTAAGAAGAGCTCTGAGGATGAAAAGCTAACAGCATCCTATTTGTACAGGTTCAGCTAGGTCCCCCTTTCGAACAACCAGGCTCAGAAAGCACCAAGGAGCTCACAGTTCAACCCCGAGCTACAAACACAGGTAGTCCTCGATTTACAAAAGTTCCTTTAGTGACTGTCTGGTTACAGCACTGAAAAGAGTGACTTATGACTGTTTTTCCTACGACTGTGGCAGCATCCCCATGGTCACATGATTTACATTCGGATGATTGACAACTGGCTGATATTTATGACTGTTGCAGTGTCCTGGGGACACATAATCCCCTTTTGCGATCTTCTGACAAAGTCCATGGGGAAGCCAAGGTCACTTAACAACAGGGTGGCTAACTTAACCACTGCACTGATTCACTTAACAGCAGTGGCAAGAAAAATTGTAAAATGGGGCAACTCACTTGAGAAATTGTCTCACTTAGCAACAGAAATTTTGTGCCCAATTGTGGTCATAAGTCAGGGACATACTGTAAGTCAGGGACTACAAGCATTCTCTTCTATTGTTAAATTAGAAAGCTTGACCTAAACTTATTTTTTTTCATGAAAAACTTTGGTTCAAAAGGCAGGGAGCCTTCCTGACCTCTATGAGCCAACCCAAAACATCCAACCCAATGTCGAGGGCGGCCCTACAAGGAGGAAAATGAACCAACCCCTTTGTGGGACTTGCTTGGGTGTCCGACATGTATATGCATTTCCGTTTGGGCGGGGCATCCTCCTCTTCATCCGACGAACTTTCGACAGTGAGATCAATGACGTCCACCTTTTTCTTGCTGACTTCGCCAGCAGGGGTCGAGCCCTGCTTACCGACCATGGCAGATCCTGGAGAGTGCAGGACTATGGGGGGAAGAGACAGAAGTTGTAATTCAACTGGGTTGACTCAGCTTCCTGTCCTTCTGAGGTCGGTCAAATGAGGACCCACCAGAATTAAGAGAACAAGCCAGTGACTAGTATATAATTGGAGAGCAAACCCAATTCCTTTCTAGTACTGATAATGTTACCTAGTTGGGTAATGAAATGTCTGCAAGAAGAAAACCAAGCTCGGAGAGCATCAAGGGCCCCACAGTACTGGCAAAAGTTTCTTCTTAAGGTGCAAAAATTGTTATTGTTTTTACTTGGTCAAACTTTTGCTCACCAAAATTAATCACACCCAGTTCCATCATGGGACACCATTTATATTAAAGCCTAACAATTTTGTAGACATCCAGAAAATAAGTTTTCATCATCATAGTGTTATTTCAATCTTTGCTGAAGTACAAATTTTATTTTATTTGTACAGATGTACCGTATTTTTTGGAGTATAAGATGCATGTTTTTCCCTCAAAAAAGAGGGTGAAAATCTGGGTGCGTCTTATACACTGAATACAGCATCTTTGGCCTCCCAAAACCCCACCCCCTTTGCAAAAATGGCTGTGCATGGGAGGGCAAAAATGAGCGAAAAAGGGATTTTTGCTCATTTTTGTCCTCCCCAGCCCCCAGGTGCACTTTATAAGCCTCCTAAAGGCTAGGTATGCCCCTTTTTTTTGGCCAAAAAACGGGCCATTTTGGGGGGGATCTGCAGCATGCCAATTTTTTTTCATTTGCCTCTTCAAAATCTTGGTGCATCTTATACTCTGAAAAATATGGTACTTTCCCAGATTTGAGAGTATCCAGCCTGAAGATGGTGAGTGGGACCTTGTCGAAACGTCAAGATACTCTCAATCTTACACGGGAAAAGACCCGAATATGCCAAGACCTGTACATCTATATATATCTATATCTGTAAGTGTGTGTGTGTTCCAGCATAACTCTGGAACGCCTCAAACAATTTCAATCAAACTTGGTACACAGATGACTTACTCTCTGGAAACAAATACTGTGGGGGTAAGACACTCCTCAGTGAGTGTGTCCGTGTGTGTGTGTGTGTGTGTGTGTGTGTGTGTGTCCATGTGTGCATGTGTTCCAGCATAACTCCAGAACGCCTGAGCTGTTGAGATGAAAGGACTGAATTATATCTATAGTGTCAAGTCACAGTACTTTTGACAGTGATAGTGTGCATGTTTTGTTAAGATACAGTCTGCTGTGCCTTAAAATGGCTTCTACTGTAAAATAGTGGGGTTGCCATGGTAACGGCTTCGCAGCACTCCACAAGGGGCTCCCTTTAATACAGGATTGGGATAAATATGTATCCGGGCAATGCCGGGTTATCAACTAGTATATTATATTATAATGTTCAGGGCTGCAGCCACTCGCCTCAGCCAGCAGCCCATTTCAAACCTAGAGGCCCAATTGGGGGATTCCCTTCCACATCTGTTAACCTTGTTGTGCTCCAGGAAGTGTGTGTTAAGGTCTCTGTCCTTCAGACAAGCTGGAGGAGTACCAAGTTCAACCCAGATCAGCAGGGATAACTTCCCAGCCCAACAGAAAAAACAAATCCCTACAAGTTACTTACTTTCTATTTTGGGGCACTGTGTGCTAACGACTTTCAAAGGCTCCTTCTTGGGCCTCATAGGACACCAGGAACCGTCTTCCTGGAACTTGATCTCATCAACATCTGAACATTCATTCAAAATTTCCATAAAGAGCCTGGAAAAAAAACACATTAAACATTAAGTACCGTGTTTCCCTGAAAATACGACCTGTCGTGAAACTAACACTGTGCCATATTTTTCACGTGGGCAAAAATATAAGCCTGCCCCTGAAAATAAACTCCCTGGACACCCCCCAGGTCAGGCAGAGCACCGCTCACCGACCTAGTGGTATCCTGAAGGTGCCAAGCCGCAGGAGCTGGGGGGGAGGGGGTTGTTTGGTGCCTTCGGAATACCGCTAGGTTGGGGAGTGGTGTCCTGCCTGGCCGGAGGGGGGAGTGGCCAGGCGGCTGCTCCCTTGCGAGTGGGCTCCCAAAGGGCTCTCAGGGGTGAAGCATCCATGAGGTGACCATGCTCACGAGCAACTGCCCGGCAAATCCCTTCTCCAGCCGGGCAGAGCGCCATGCACTGACCTAGAGGGTATCCCTAAGGGGCCAAGTCACATGGCACTCTATCTGCTCCCCAGCTGCCGCGCCTTGGCACATTAGGGATACCTCCTAGGTCAGTGCATGGAGCTCTGCCCGGCTGGAGAGGGGTGTTGTGCGAGCGCCTGTTCCGCCCCCAGCAAGCATTGGACACCCCTGACCTAAATCTTCCAAAGAAAACAGCAAAAAGGAAGATTTTAAGAGGAAATTACCAGTAACCAGTAGCTTATTCCATCTCTAGCTCTTCTTAAGAAAGGAGAATGTTTATACTTCTCTGTTTCTGTGTGTGGGTGGCTCACCAGTGTATAAGCGGGAGTATTTTATTTTATGGTAATTATTTTAATTAGCTGTTATTTTTCAATTATTAGCTGTTATTTTTCAATTATTTTTCTTTCTTTTACTCTTTTTTGACGTGTCGTTTCTGCGCATAAACTCAGATACATATATGAGCATGCATGTAAGTCCGTTGCACCTACAAAGTTATCATTAAAGGGAATCAGGAAGAGATAGGGTAACTAGGATTATTATTTGTGTGGATTTTTTCCCAGTCTACTCTTTCCTTTAAAAAAAAAAATTTACAACCTACCTTGTATCTTAAACTGTCTTTTATTTAAGCATACGGGGGAAATTTTAGTACAGTGGTTCAACTGCCTTTTGTAATCTGAAGAAGAGAATTATTTTTATAAAATTTCAGGCTTGGAAGACAGGCCTTATCTGGGTTCTTACCCATCCAGGATGAGATTTTCATATGTCGCTTTCTTGTCGCACACAGGACAGATCCAGGTCGGCTTCTTCTCATTCATTTGAAGATAGAGAGCGGCGTCAAAGCACTGCAGGTGAGTACATGTGCCGGCACGGCAGGGGATTGTCAGTCTCATTTTCCCCAGCTGGTGACCCAATAGGGTAGAAAGAGAACAGGGACGAAGAAGAAATTCAACTCTCAGGAAATGAAACGGAAGGCCCTCGTTTAGGACGAATGGTCAAATCCCTCCCAAATATAAGGATCGCATCTCCCACAGACCAGGGTCCTGCCGCTGCATGAATGCATCTAATAACTGGAGAAATATTTTTTTCCATCTTGGCAATTTTAAGATGGGTGGACTTCTACTTTCAGAATTCCACACCCGGTTCATATTTATTTGTAGTAATAATTAAGATTAAATGGGAAGAGTGCAGAGACAAGTGACAAAGATTAGGGGATTGGAGGCTAAAAAATACAATGGACATTTGCAGGAATTGGGCACATCTAGTTTAATGAAAAGAAGGATAAGGGATGGCATGATAGTAGCCTTGCAGTATTTGAGGAGCTGCCACAAAGAAGAAGGGGTCAACCTATTTATTTCTTACTATTACTGGAAGCTTTGAATCCCAAGCAGAAAGTATATATTTCATATAATGTTCCCCATAAAACTGGAACCACAGCAATCCGTGCACATTATTGTGTTTCCCCCCCCCCATAGAAGCTTAATCCCCGCCCCCCAAAAAGTCAAGTACTTTCTTCTAGTTTTACTTACAGGACACATCAGCGATACCCGGAGGCTGGTTGTAGCAATTTCACTATCTGGGTCAGCAGTGAGTTTTTCTTTAACTGAGAGGAAAAAAAGAGAGAGAAGTAATTAAAAATGCAGAATGACTGTAATATTAAATACAATGGCTAATAAAAGTTCTGCTTTACGTGCTTATCATTTGAAAATCCAACATAATATTAATTATAATTATTTATTCCTTTATTTGTCACTGCATAACCTATGTAAAAAAAAACAGCGAAGCTCCGTGGCATAACTTTTGAAAAACCTCACCATCCAAATGCTTGCCTCCCAGTGTACAATTACAGGTAGTCCTTTACAACAGTTCACTGAATGACCATTCAAAGTTACAATGGCACTGAAAAATGTGACTTATGACCATTTTTCACAGTTACGACCTTTGCAGCATCCTCATGGCCATATGATCAAAACTCAGATGCTTGGCAAGTGGTTCATAGTTATGACCATGGCTGTGTCCCAAGGGCATGTGATAACCTTTTGCGACCTTCTGAAAGTCAATGGGGAAGCCAGATTCCAGGTTATGGAGTTATCAGCTGCAGGGATTCACTTAACAACTTTGGCAAGAAAGGCCGTCAAATCGGGCAAAACTCACTGAAAAATGTCTCCGCGACAGAAACTTTGGCCTCGATTGTGGTCGTAAGTTAAGGACTACCTGTAACGTGCTGTCTCTATCTGAAGGAGAAATAGGTTAGCAATGGGAATTTTGGATTCAACTGTGATCGTCAGCTGAAAATTATCTGTATAAACTTAATCTCTTTGCATTTTAAAGGTTGCCTGGAAACTTTTTAGTCTGTTTTATGTTTCATCTCTTTTCAAGCTTTCTCTAAAAAAAAAAAAGTCATTTTATTCCGGCTTCAATCTTGTTAAGAGAATAATAGATTCATATTTATGTGGCATTCCCAAGTATACTACCCAATCGTTTTCATCTGAGTACATTCGCTGGAGAAAACTGGAGCCCAATAGCAGATTCCTCAAATCAGAAAAAAATATATACACAAGCATGGCTTTACTCACTTAGTGCCCGAGAATGATCAGGATTCCTAATACCCTTCAATTTTAGTCTCTGTAGCAACATTGCTGAAGTCAGCTGGCGCACGAGATACACAGACATTGAATAATTCTACAGGGAGGAAATCATAAAAGAATGAGTGAGTTCTAGAATGTACTGAAGGATTAACACATTGAACTTTAATCCACAGCGGTGTTTCTCAACCTTGGCAACTTTAAGATAGGTAGACTTCAATTCCCAGAATTCCCCAGCAAAGCTTTCTGGGAATTGAAGTCCACCCCTCTTAAAGTTGCCAAGGTTGAGAAACACTGATCTATAGCAGATACAGTACGGACCATAGTAACTTAAAGGAAAAAAAAAACATCTTGTTGCTTACAGCTTGCTTACCTTTCCAATTTCCGATGTCCA
This sequence comes from Thamnophis elegans, assembly GCF_009769535.1. Lineage (NCBI taxonomy): Eukaryota > Metazoa > Chordata > Lepidosauria > Squamata > Natricidae > Thamnophis > Thamnophis elegans. The sequence continues at coordinate 141,163,443 of NC_045543.1, read as the reverse complement.
CGATATAGAAATCTGGTTTGGCACAGCAGAGGAAAGTCTAACTAATGATGTAATATTCAAGGGACGTCCAGGCCTCTTTTGTTCAATTCCATTTTTAGGTGGAGGTGCGTATCCCTGAAAAACACAGCATTTACTCAATCATATATTTTCCTTGAGGGATTTATTTTTACCCCCACCTTTATCTATTTATATAAAAATGGCTCTGTGTGTGTGTGTGTGTTCCAGCATAACTCTGGAATGCCTCGAGCAATTTTAACCAAATTTGGTACACAGATGGCTTACTCCCTGGAAAAAAATACTGTGGGGTAAGACACCCCTAAAACCCCTAGGGGGGTGTTTTCTGTTACAATACAGCCTGTTGTGCCTTTAAATGGCTTCTACTAGACTGCTGTAAAATGGCTTCTACTGTACAGCATAGTGGAATTGCCATGGTAATGGCTTCACAGCACTCCACAAGGGGGCTCCCTCTGGTAAGGGGGAAAATCCAACATTAGAAATTACGTTTGGTCTGGACATTTCCCCCCTATAAATAAATACCCAGATGCCCGGTTATCAGCTAGTTATTTTTAGAAATAACTCAAGGCAGCAAATATTATCTAACGCTGTTTCATCCTTCTATTTTCCCCCACAACATATAGGGGTCGTAGTACATTCATCTAAAATTATGAAGATGTTCAACTGATGGCCACAGAAACATTAAGTGTGCATTTAGTTCTTTCGAGGTATTTGCTACAAAGCTGAGTGAATCTTTTTGAAAAGTTTATTTGAAAAGTTTATTCATAGGCCGCCCTGGAGCTCATTCTCACATAAGTAAGGGCTGAGGTTCATATGACTTAATGTCATATTCAGGGACAGTAAAAAGGCCCGAATGCCTTAAGCATCTGGAGTCACAAGGGTCTTTCAAACATTATTATCACACATTATAGGCAGTCCTGGAAATACCTCTTTCTAGCCCTTCTCTTCTTGTGTAGAAAAGGAAAAGTAGAAAAAGAAATGCAAATATAATCAGAGAAAAGATGTTCACTTTTTTTTTTTTGCAAATACAGGTAATCCTCGATTTATGACCATAATTTCTTCTGCTAAGTGAGACAGATGTTAAGTGAATTGATGCTGCAATGGTTGCAAGTGTGAAAAATGGTCAACAGTCACTTTTTTCAGTGCCACTGGGACATCGAACAGTCACTAAACGATAGTTGTAAATCAAGGACTATCTGTAATCGCAGGATTATTTTTTTCCCAGTTCCCAGAACTTTTGTTATATTAACTGTTCTCAGAACAGACCAAAATATATTTCAGCGGACAATCTACATCAGGGTGTCCAACCTTGGCAACTTTAAGACCTGTGGTACTTCAACTCCCAGAATTCCCCAGCCAGTTGACATCCATAAGTGTTAAAGATGCCAGTGTTGGACACCTCTGATCTATGTGACATTAAATCCAGGAGATTTAAGTTCAAAAACAGAACAAAGTGCAGTTTCAGACAGAAGAACTGCAAACACTTGGTTGTTGTTTTTTTAAAGAGAAACTTTTATATTTTCTTTTTAGCATGGTGAGTCACCCAGCATCATGAATTTGAGATAGGCATCCATATACATAAAAATAATAAATTACTTCAATATAATTCAGTCACCATACCGGCAATGGAAAGAGCTTCCCGTTCACTTTTATGCATAAACTATTGGGGTAGTTATCCTCTTGAGAGCAGCTTGTTTCTGCTAGGCATAGTCTATTTGCAAAAGAAAAATTTGTTCAGTCAATGAATTTAAGTTACCATTCATTCCAGTTAAAAGAAGGCATTATGAATACGTTATCGTAAGAAGATGGAAGTCACCTCAATTGAACCTGCACCGTGTAGTCTCTTCTGCCTCCAGGCAAAAAGTCCCTGTAGCAACGGAAACAGAAATGGTTTAGACAGAACAGATTTTTCTGACCTTCATCTTTCAACATGGACTTGCTTTGGCCAGTGCTATGATCCATCGCTTCAATAAAGATCAGAGGGGCAGACGCGCTTGATAAAGACAGTTTCACTCCCCACATTACGAGCTGTTTTCAGACAACATGCAACCATCTTTCCCAGTGGCAGAAATGAACGTTGAAAAAAGGTGAGAGATTTGTTCAGAGGTCTGATGTCTTGGCGGATGAATGACCACATTTGTTAACGTTAGTCTGTCATATTTGAAGCCATGGGCAACTGCAACCTAAGGACTCCATGACTAACTGTGATAGACTGCTACTCATCGTGGCCTTATCAGTTGCATACGGAACTGAAGATGCAAGCTAAGTGCTATTGTCCAGACCTGTGTAGGATTCACTTTCAGGGGTCCTTGGTGCTCTCTGAGCTTGCTGGTTTTCTTGCAGACATTTTATTAACCTAACTAGGTAACATAATCAGTGCTAGTGCTAGCACTGATTATGTTATTTAGTTAGGGTAATGAAACGCCTGCAAGAAAACAAGCAAGCTCAGAGAACACCAAGGACGCCCTCATGTCAGCCCCGAGCTACACATCCTCTCCTTTATTAGGATTCACTTTTTTATAAAACCTGCTTTCTGACGTTGCCGAGTAAAACATTCAGGAACCAAAATATCTGATCGTCAGGATTAAAGTTTGGTAATGAAACGTCTGCAAGAAAACCATGAAGCTCATAGCGCCAAGGATCCCACAGTTCAATCCTGAGTTACAGATATTCTCTTCTATCGGTTCCATTTCAGCAATGGCTGGCACAAAAACAACCAATCAAAATAGTTAGTGACGATGACCATTATTCCTGCCTTCTTTTTTTATTAGGTTTATTGAAACTGGAGCAGAATGCTTCATCAATTTACTAGGATTGCTTGGCTTGTTATGAAATTACCTACTACAAGTTTGCAATTAAGTCCTTTCTTGTGGGCCAAACCGGATCTATATCTGTAGTGTAGTAACAAAAGGTCAGACCGCAGTATTGGAAGCAAATTAGGTTTTAAAACTGCCCTGTAAGTATATGGGGGCCTCTTATTCAGTGCAGTGTATGAGAAATCTTGGCACCGTCTCCTGTTTTGCATGCTTGTTTCTGGAGACGCTCTCTATTGGAACATACAATTGCAAAAAGCCGTCTTCACCCGCACCCATTTAGGCCAGGGACATATGGATGAATCCTGCTTTTGTTGGCAAGCCTTAATAAGCAACATACTCCTTTTCTGAATAGCTCAAACAAAGATGCTTATATGTAGGATGAATTTATTGCCACGTGGTACAGATTTACAGAAAGTCAAGGCCATACACACCATTGGGAGGGGTAAAAATGCCCACTGGCAAAAAGCAGGAAACACCAGTGAGTATAAATAAAAATATAAAACGAAAGAATAAACTAGACACGAACAAATAAAATTAAAACAAGGAAAAGGCCATATTAAATACAATAATACAATAGCAGAGTTGGAAGGGATCTTGGAGGTCTTCTAGTCCAACCCCCTGCCTAGGCAGGAAACCCTATACCATTCCAGACAAATGGCTATCCAACATCTTCTTAAAAACTTCCAGTGTTGGAGCATTCACAACTTCTGGAGGCAAGCTGTTCCACTGATTAATTGTTCTGTCAGAAAATTTCTCCTTAGTTCTAAGTTGCTTCTCTCCTTAATTAGTTTCCACCCATTGCTTCTTGTTCTACCCTCAGGTGCCTTGGAGAATAGTTTGACTCCCTCTTCTTTGTGGCAACCCCTGAGATATTGGAAGACTGCTATCATGTCTCCCATAGTTCTTCTTTTCATTAAACTAGACATACCCAGTTCCTGCAACCGTTCTTCATATATTTTAGTCTCCAGTCCCCTAATCATCTTTGTTGCTCTTCTCTGCACTCTTTCTAGAGTCTCCACATCTTTTCTACATCGTGGCGACCAAAACTGAATGGTGTATTCCAACTGTGGCCTTACCAAGGCATTATAAAATGGTATTAACACTTCACGTGATCTTGATTCTATCCCTCTGTTTAAGTAGCCTAGAACTGTGTTGGCTTTGGAAGCTTGAAAAATGTTGCTGAAGAGCCACCTCTTCCAGAGATCTAGGGCAATCAAAGTTGTAGTGAGGAAAAGGCCTTAAAACAGTATAAATGAAATATTCTGAGCATAGAGGTTTTTAACAAAATTATAAGCATTTCCATCGGCGTAAATATTTGAAACTGTAATGAAAAAAACAGAATTTTTTGGGATAAATAATTGTCCCTAGAGTTCAGCTTTGCTGTGTTCACTCTTTTTGATGTATTGGCCTGTTTTCTTGGACATGTTGTATGAGAATTGGTATAAATTAATGGTTAATTTTGAGTTTATTTACTTATTTCAACATGTACCTATCACTTCTATATACATCCCTAACAAATAGTGTATGCAGGTAATGATACATGTATTTTTTCCTCTGACAGAGTTTCAGCTTTCCTACAGAACAAATATTAAATGGCCTACTAATCCAATTACGGTTCAATTTGCATTCATATAATAAATATTCCATAACTAAACAATAGGCATTGTATTAAAAAAAAGTCCACTACATTTTTATATAAACAGGGGCTATTTTCTAGAAAGAAACATAGCATGCATGGATCAAATGGTTACTGCCATTGGTTTCAAACAGGCAGGAATTGCTCAGTAACATTCGATCCAAAATTTCACCAAACCAATTAAGAAGAATTCTCCCCAAATTTCAGCTATGGTGCACAAAGTAAACAACAAACTTTTTAATAAATAGCAAAAATGTGCTACTTTCAAATATTTTCAAAGTGTATAAAGCAATAATTGTTTTCAGTTTTGTTAACATAATAAAAGTTTGAATTATATACTTGCAGGCTCTGAGGAGGGCAACTAATATAATTACCCCAAGGAAGTAATAATTTTGCTTTGAAAGAACTCACAAAATGTCCAATATCCAGCAAGTATTGGGACATAAAATGTTTAAGGTAGTTTTTCATAATACGAAATTGTGTACAAGGAAATTTGGCTCAAGTTTTCCGTTATTACCTGGAAATGCAGATTTCTCTGACTTGTTGAGGTGTTAAAGCAAAAATAAAGAACTTCTCCTGGAATCTCTGAATACTGCTCTGTACTAAAGAGAAAGAGAGAGAGAGATCTTTTGAGCTGGATACAGAAAATCTCTTCTGACTGATACAAAACACATCAAACCTTAGAAGGAACTATCAATGCACAGTAAAGCTTCAACACATAGGATAGGATAATAGAACAGAACAGAATTATTTATAGAATTATTTATTGGCCAAGTGTAATTGGACACACAAGGAATTTATCTTTGATGCATATGGTCTAAGTGTACATTAAAAAAAATACATTCATCAAGAATCATGAGATACAGAAAGATACATTAAAAATACATTCATCATAAATATCAAATGTGCATTGAGAAAGCTCTAAAACTCATACACCTCTATCCTTTCCCAAAACCGCTGTATTGACATTCTTCAGGTACTTGATAAGTTCACGTTTAAAGTAATTATGAGAGGAGTGATAAGTTGCATGCAGAATTAACCAAGAAAAACGTTCTCTACTTACGGATGGCTAAGAAACTATATTGATAATAAATACTTATAACATGACCACATATAGAATGCTATGTACCTACTTAAGTATGTAGTAGGATAAGGACTTTGAATGACATATTTAACACATACTTGCTTTACAATCACATAATCAGCGCATTCCAAAATAATTTCAAAATTAATTTCTAGAGGACATATTAAAGTAGGACGTAAAGTGAGATTTGGACATTAAGAGTGAACATATGGGGTCAGGCTGGATAGCCTCTCGGGGTACCTTTCATCTTGTTATTATAAAGTAAAAGACGGAGTTTGAAGCTTGCAGAAGAGCAGGAAGTGTAAATGTCAAAACCGCAGAGTTCAGCTAAAGTTCTTACAAAGCCCCGTAGCCATTATGACCTGCGGCCAGACAAAAGGGGAGCAAGACAGTATCTGCTTATAAGGCTTCTTTCCTCAAGGTAACCAATCAGAAATGGGTTAAGTATTCCTGTGTTGTGCTGCTTTTGACAAAGTATAAGAATGCGTGCTTCCATTAGAAGAGTTGTTCAGAAGTTACATGCTTGCCTTTGACTAGCTTTTTTGAACCTGGCTGCCAAATAAACTTCTCCTTGATCCTGAAAGGTCTAGGCCCTGTTATTTTCTGCAACAATATTGTGTTTCCTCAATTTCCCCGATCATTTATATTCCTTTAACTCTAGATTGAAAGCTTTGCTGGCTCCCCCATTTCCTCAGAATCAGATACCATATTTTTTGGAGTATAAGACACACCTTAGTTTTGGGGGAGGGAAATAAGAAAAAAAAATCTGGCTCTGCCTACCAGCATCCATGGTATTCATCTGGCTAGCATCCTGTCAGTGTGTGTGTGTGTGTGTTGAGGGCTGTTTGGAAAGAAACAGTATTTGCTGTGTAAGCAACAAAGGAGGAGACAGCAAGGAGCCAAGGGGTGGCTTGTTCTGTACTAAAGCTGCATGCTGTGCTGATATCCGAAACTAAAACTGAAAGTGAAATTTCTCTCCTTTGCTGAACTACCATATTGGAAAACCTGCTTCTGGTATTGTATATTTACTTAATGTGTTATATTATATATAAAGAGAAGTTATTGAATCCTGCTGAATCAGTTACTTGTGTGTGCTTTCTGAATGTGATTGCTGCTGCAAACTCGGACACATCCTTGCAGCAAATAGCAAACAGCTAGGTTAGCTTCAGCACATTATTTCAGCCTGATTCAGCATGAGCAGCTGATTGGCGGGTGGATCGGCCTCCCAGAAAACCCCCAATCAGCTGTTCCAGGCTGCAGGGATTTCCACAGTCCATCACCTCCTCCATGCCTCGCATGTTTACCTATATTTGGTGTATAAGATGCACCCAAATTTTCACCCTCTTTTAGGGAGGGGAGAGTCTGTCTTATACTCTGAAAAATACAGTAAATAAAAGTGAAACAAGCAACAGACAGCAAAGAAGTGGCGTGGAGCACACTAAGTGAAAGAAGAGATGTGGGAGAGATGAACCAAAGCTAAGGAAGAAATAATATGATGGTAAGGAAAATCAGAAATAGGAGCCAAAATGTAGGAAAGAAAAAGGCTGTACAGGTAGTTGTACAAGATACAACCATAACAGAGTCTGTCCATTATGGTCACATGTTGTGACAGCCATTAAGTGAAGCATCTCACCTAATGACCCACCATTCCGGCTCTCCCAAGTACAATCATTAAGGAATTACGTGGGCCATTAAGTGGAGTATCAGGTGCGTCAAGAGTAGGGAAGGGCTTTGGAGACCTAACACAAGCCTCCCCTACCCCCGAGGCAACCACTCCCTATTCCTCAGGTTTGCCATGACGGGCTTAGGGCAAAGTAAAAAGGATTATTTTATTCTCCTAAAAAACTTAATTCTTCTGATTCTAAGAAAACGATCCCATATATTGATGTGTAATTAATTTTTTAAAAGTTTCTTTGTTCTAAAAATGAGAAGATAATGCAATATATCTCCGTATGGTCCAGATTTAATAAGATTTAGCAATAAGTTTGGATTAATTTTGCATTATTATATGGTTCCCTTTTTTCTGTTAATTAGCTTTGTTTTAATTTATTTTAATCATTATATTTTGGTTTTCTTTCTGCAACATAATCACCACCTCTTTTTTGTTGGTGGTGCAGTTACTATTTGCATTTCGCTATTGAAAAAGAAATTTTAATTTTAAAAAGCCCACTCTTTTTAATCTGTGAGAATTCTTGGAGGATTGATAAGGTCCTAGAAGTCTGGAAGAAAGCAAATGTTTATCTGCATATTCAAAAAGGTGGGGAGGTCCCAGGAAGCTACAGACAGGCAACCTGATATCAATCCTGGGATAGGTTCAGCATGTTTGTGAGAACTTGGGATAGGCAGGCCACAATTAAAAACCAGCATGGGAATTGTAGCAAACAATGTTGGCCAGATTAATTACATCTCCTTCTTTGATAGAATAAGTGGCCCTTTCTCCAATATTCATCATAGGAGAAAAACGAAGATGGCAAGTCGCAGAATGCTATAAACATATTGTATTTGGTCCTCAACAAAGCCTTTGACAGACTGCTTAATGATGTTCTTAATTAAACTATGGGGTAGATAATAGTGCTAAATGGACTTAACAGTTGGCTAAATAACAATGCCCGAAATGTGTATTGTTAATGGCTTCATTTCATCTTGGAGAGACATATTAAAATAAAAAGCAATAGAATTCTGTCAGGAATCCTGTGCTGTTCCAAGATTTTTATTAATTATCTAAATGAAAGTAGTGAGAAGACGCTTAGATACAGGTATCCTTGTCAACCAGAAATTAAACATAAGCCAGTAAAGGTAGTCCTCTACTTACAACAGTTCATTTGATGACCATTCAAAGTTACAATGGCACTGAAAAAAGTGACTTATGACCATTTTTCACATAATCGCCATCCTCATGGTCATATAATCAAAATTCAGCCCTTGGCAACTGGCTCATATTTATGACAGTTGCAGTGACCTGGGGTCATGTGATCTCCTTCTGCCATCTTCTAATAAGCAAAGCCAAGGGGAAGACAGATTCACTTAACAACCGTGATACTAATTTAAGAGCTGCAGTGATCCACTTAATAACCATGACAAGAAAGGTCATAAAATACGCATAACAATGTTTTGCTTAGCAACAGAAACGTTGGACTCAACTGTGGTCATAAGTCGAGGACTACCTGTATTGTGATGTAGTTGCTAAAAAGGCAAATGGCAAGGGCGCAGATTATGGAAAATAATTGCTGCGTTCCATCTATCAGGAGTGCTGTTTCTGGTTCTGTGCAACAGTCTTCAAAGAGAATTGTGACAAATTCAAGCAAGGTGCTGAAAGTTTGAAAACCAAGCCCTATGAGACAAGGTTAAGAGATCTGAGTGTGCTCAGCCTTCAGAAGAGATACCTGAGAAGAGATTGGATAGAGTCTTTAAGCATCTGAAGGGCTGCCACACAGACAGGGAATGGACTGTATTATCCAGTGACCTTGAAGGCAAGATAACTGGGTTAAAATTACAGAAAAGAAGGTCCAACTGCAAGTTCTCCATGATTTATGACAGTGATGGCAAACCTTTTTTGGCTGCCATGCCAAAAGCGGGGGAGCATAGAGGGGTTGTGCGCTGGTGTGCCACACTCATAATGCTATGCATGTGCACAATCAGCGACACCCCCCGCTTTTGCCACAGTTCCCTCCCCCTTCTCTGAAGCCTCCGGAGGGCAAAAAATGGCCCTACAGGGAACCTGGAAGTTCGGGAATCGTGACTTCTGGTTTGTCCGTAGGGCCGATTTTCGACCTCCGGAGCCTTCAGGCAGCTTCCCTGAAGGCTCCAGAGGGTGAAATACAGACCTACAGACAAACCAGAAGTCACCATTCCTGAAGTTCTGGTTTCCCCATAGGGCGCGGTTTTTACGCTTTGGGGGCTTCAGGAAAGCCTCCAGAGGGTGAAAAATGGCCTCAAATGAAGGCTGAATTCAGCTGGCAGCGCGCGCATGCACGCTGGCCAGCTGACAAGGCAACGCCTCGCATGCCCTGACAAATGGCTCCGCGTGCCACCTGTGGCACGCGTGCCACAGGTTCGCCATCACAGAGTTATGAGATAGGAATTGGGCATTGCTGGTCTAGAGAAAGAATGGACTGGGATGGCATGATAGCGGTATTGCAGTATTTGAGAGGCTGCCACAAAGAAGAGGGGGTCTACTTATTTTCCAAAGCAAATGAAGGCAGGGAAAGAAAAAATGGATGGAAACTAATCAAAGAGAAGCAACCTGGAATTGAGGGGAGACTTCCTAACAGTGAAGACAGTTAACAAATGGAATGGCTTGCCTTCAGAATTTATAGGTCAGTGATGGCGAACCTTTTTCTTATGGCGTGTCAACATTGCGTGTGCACATGCTATCGCACACGCCTGTGTGCCCACACCAATGCAATCCTCCTCCTAGATGATTTCCAGGGTCACTTCTATGACTATGGCTGAAATGGAAGAGCCTGGTGTAGACCAGGGAGATTGCAGTTTTTCCTGAGTCACCCATGGCCTTATATTCACAACTGCTGAAAATCACACACCTCTTTCCCACACCTGTACAAAAGAAAAACTTCCTTTATGATCCCAATCTACCCTAACAGCTTTCCTCAGCCATAAACTCAGATAACATGCAGACTAAGGGAACATAGTAAAGCTTCATTTGCTGATTTTTAACACTGAGAGATGTAAGCATAGGAACAATTCAATATCCTAGACAGCAGCTAGTCCTCCACTTACAACAGTTCTTAGTGACCGTTCAAAGTTACAACAGCACTGAAAAAAGTGACTCAAGACCTTATTTCACACTTACGACCATTGCAGCATCCCCATGGTCACATGATCAAAATTCAGAGGCTTGGTAAGTGGTTCATATTTATGACAGTTGGAGTGCCCGTGATCCCCTTTTGCTTTTATAAGCAAAATCAATGGGGAATCTGGAATCACTTAACAACTGTGTTACTAACTTAATGAATACAATGATTCACTTAACATCAATGGCAAGAAAAGTCATAAAATAGGGAAAACTCACTTAACAAACGCTTCATTTATCAACATACATTTTGGTCTCAAAGGCTACATAAAACGGGATTGCTGATCAGATTGGAACATTAACAAGCAAGCAATTCTAAATTAGTCTCTGTCTGGATTGGAAACAATAATCAAGGCAAACCAGTTTGGCACATCACCTCATTATTTTTTGTCCTGACTACTAAGGGTTTGTACCAAACCCGTGTATTTTAGAACACTTACCTAAGCTGGTAGGTTTTATGAGAACGTCAAGCACATCATAAAAAGGGAGATTCTTCAACTGAACATCAGGATGCACTGGAGGAACCGAAGGGGACGGCTGCTGCATCTCAAAACGAGGCTTGGTGTCCTGAAGTAACACTGAACCAAGAGGAGAGGAAGGTGATTGGGGAGCGACCGAAGTTGAAGGTGCAGGATGCAATCCGGGCACGGCTAAGTCAGGTTCCGCCGGAGAAGAGCTACTGTCCAGGTTGAAAACTGAAGATTTTAGAGCAGTCAAGTCAGAAAGGCCTTCAATTGTCCTGGGATAGCGGCGCCTGTAGAGTTCCCGGATCTTGATCTGAACTGCTGGGCTACAGCCGCTCTTCAGCAAGTGCAGAGCCCTCATTAGGAGGTCATGTTTGCGCCCACTTTTATTACGTCCAGCAAAACCCAGCAACATTTGCAGTTCAGACACCCGAAAACTCGATACCATATTCTAGGAGTAACAACAGATCAAGAATAGGTAAAATGATGGGCAGTGGCAGGATGGACTGACAGCCCTAGGTTAAAAAGTTATAATAAATATGATCAAGTTTTATTTACATCATAATATTGTGTCATACCATAAATGGGCAACAAATCCTTTATGATTTAGAGGTGGGGTTTTTTTTAACCAATTTGGTCACTGAAATATTGATGGTATTGCAATTGGGATGTAGTTAAAAGCCCTATTCAAATTGTGTCCCACACATAAGTATATTTTTTCATAGAACAAGCAACATTAACCTCCATAATGGCAGCAATAAAGTAAAATATAAGTTCTAATGGTGACACATTTATAGCACAGACTTAAAAGCCCAAACAGTGTACTGTTTGCTGTATTGTTTTTTTCCACAGTTTTTCAGATTTTTATAGCTACAGGGTGTCTCGTACCCATCGTCTTGTTCCATGCAGAATATTTGTGACTACGGCACAGCGTGAAGAAAGCTATAGAATCAGCTTAAATATATCAGTAAATCTGCACTCATTCCTTGGACCACTAAACTAGTGACTTGAGGTGGAATTCTATTTAATAAACACATAAATAAAATAAAATAAAACAGAGCACAAGATTACCTCCTTAAATTTTCTCAAGGCTAAATGTTCCTACTCTTCTGAATATTTATTCATCTTTCACAATCGGCCTTCCTCTGAATACAGATAGTCTTTAAGTAGCAATAGCAATAGCAGTTAGACTTATATACCGCTTCATAGGGCTTTCAGCCCTCTCTAAGCAGTTTACAGAGTCAGCATATTGCCCCCAACAATCCGGGTCCTCATTTTACCCATCTCGGAAGGATGGAAGGCTGAGTCAACCCTGAGCCAGTGAGATTTGAACAGCCGAACTGCAGAACTGCAGTCACTGAAGTAGCCTGCAGTGCTGCATTTAACCACTGCGCCACCTCGGCTCTGATACTACAACTGGAACATATTTTGACGAATGAGTCATGCACTGCATTCGATTTTGCTTGATTTTATGAGCCATTTTTGAACACTGTCCTTAAAGAAATCCAGTTTCCCCCTTTGGCTTTGCTTGCCGGAAGCCAGCTAATAAGGTCCCAAATAGCAATCACATGACCCTGGGACACAGCAACCACCGCTGGTTGCCAAGTACCTGAATTACAATCATGTGACCACAAAGATGCTGTAACGGTCCTAAGTGTGAGAACCAGTTGAAAGTCACTTATTTCAGTGAGATTGTAACTACAGATCTGAAAATATAACATTAGTTTTACAGAGAGTTGAGAAAAAAGCAAGTCAATGCGTCAGTTACCAGCCGCAAAATCCAACCGTGATAGGCTTCTATTGTTCCATCCCCATTTTCAAAAGCCATTTTCTATTCCTCAAGATATTACCAAAATACAACTTCCAGCATCCCTTATCAACAAGTCTAATTTGTGCTACCAAGGCTTGTAGTTCGCCAACACCTGGAGGACTGCAGGACTCTCATCACAGGTCTAGAATATTCTTCCTATAAGCAATACTCAAACAGCAAAAACAAATGAATGATAAGACTTTGTAAAGCTACCCCAAAAGTCTGAAATCTCCCTTCCTTGGAGATTCATCGGAATCTGTCTTTAAATGCTTCCTGAGAATTGGCTTTAAGAGTCTCCAGAGACCTTGTAAAGAGACCGCACCTGACATACCCACACCTGAAGCCCCAATAAACAGAAGAACACTGACAATCTCCTAAACTCCGCTGAAGATGTTACCTAGCTTGGTAATGAAATGTTCGGAAACCAACCCACAAGCTTGGAGAACTGTTCTGACCCCCCTCGTCCCACACCAACACACACTCCGAGCAAAAGATAAATTAATTAACAGACAGGTCCTTGGCAGCAATCCAGCACAGATAAGCCATGGCAGCAATCCAGCCTGCCAAGCTCACCATAATGTTCTTCAATATTAGTTCCTGCATTGACTTCTGCAAGAGGGGTGTGTGCACAAGCAGTCCTTTTATAGTCTGGAGAGGAGCCTAATGACCACCAGCTGAGTGCAATTCCCTCCTGTAATTGCATAATTGTTCCTTAGCCTATTAGCTCTCCGGTGCTAGGCATCTAGGAACAACTCCCTTGTCTCCTCCCCACTGCTGACATCCGGATCACACTCCCTTGTCTCCTCCCCACTGGTCCAAGGCTCAGGCGCCTCCTGGTGGCCAACCAGCCTCTCTGTGCCCTGCTCGGAGTCGGAACCCTGTCCAGGGTCCTCCACATCCTCCAAAGCCGACTCATAGGGCCCCTCGCTGTCGGAGTCTGGTGGCAGCTCCAACGGCTCCTGCTGGGCCACAACAGAGAATGAACCTTGATCCTCATCCTACAGCCGAGTTACAGATATTCGTCACTATTGCAAACCTCGTAGGTCCATTCTATTAAACAATGTCACCTTGTTGGACCCCAATCTGTGTCCTCTCAGTAGTAGCATATGCTCTGTGGAACAGCATAACCCCCTCCCTGGAGATTCAGAAGCCCCCAATCCTGTGAGCCTTCCATAAGACCTTGAAGACCTGGCTGTTCCCCAGGCACTTGAATCAGGGTGGAGATGAGCTCTGTTACCATAGGCAATTAATTGTTCAGTGTCTATCTTTGAGTACCAGGAAAGGAGGGAATTTTTTTTTGGGGGGGGGGTTGTTATTAATCTTGTAAGTTACATAAGAGTTATTTGTGAAAGGTTGGTGTTACATTTTATTTTTACTTATTGGTATTCCACTTTTATTATTTTTACAAATAACTCAAGGCAGCAAACATATCCAACACAACTTCTTCCTCCTGTTTTCACCATAATAACAACCCTGTTAGGTGGGCTGTAATTGATACAAATAAATCCCCACCTAGAAAAAGACCTCCAGAAGTAAAATTGGAGGGGGCAATTCTCTATTTCTCTCTACCAAAACGTTTTCTAGAGAATTAGGGGATCCTTCAGAGCATTGTAATTTCATGTTATATTATGCTACAAGGTACAAAATGATTATTTTTAAATGCTTGATTAAATTCAGATGCTAATGATAATAGCGTGACAGTATGTGGGCAGTCAAGACGAATTCCTAATAAGAATTCCTAAAGCCTAAATAATTCCTAAACCAATTATTAGAAGAAACTGAAAATATACCACACACATAAGTCATCTATTTATTTTTGATGCAGAAAATATAAGTAATTAGGGATATTAAGAAGAGATAGCCAGATGGCATTTCTTTTTCCTCTTCCTGGAATTATTTCAATTAAAGCTGATTTGGTTTGGGAAATTGTTAAAAATCAAGGGTCAAGCCTCCTTATTTTTCTGTTCTCATCCATATTATTTCTCTGCTATCATTTCTCTGTTTCTCCTGCCTTTCATCCTTGCAAACTCTGGCTTAAAGAATGGCAAAATATGTTTAGGTCTTACACCAATTGCAACAAGTTCTCCTAATTTGCTGCCTTGGGTCCTATGTTTCTTTGTAGTTCTTCCAGTTTAACCAGGCAATTTGGACAACTCTGTGCAGTTGAAATTATTTTTATATTTAATGGTTTGTGGGGAGATGGGAAGAGAGGAGCTCCTTTGCATTTGAATCAAAACTTTCTTTCTTCATGGAACCTTCTTCCTACAATATTCTTTCATCTCTCTTTTCCAGCATTCTCTTATACGCTATTTTTCTTCAATCACAGGCCCACCAGCCATCCTTTTTCGTCATTCTCATTAGGATCAAACATTCTTGTAGCACTGGGTGATACCATTTTTCCATGCTGTTGAAAACATCCCCCATATTCTTTTCTTATATATATTTTCCATTGTTTTTGGGGAGATTAATGTCATCTAGTACATTTTAATATAGAATTCATACTTTCCATTCCTGCAGTTGTTTGCTTTTCGTTTGTTACATTTTTTCCCCTTTGGTTATTTCTGTTTTTTTCCATTGTTAACACACAACTCTCACAAATCTATTTCTGCTAGCATATGTTCCCACAAAAACTAAAGATCTAAAGCAGATTTCTGTCGTATACATTCGCTCTTTAATTCATGATAAACCTACTTTCCTTCATTTGGAAAGGAACTTCATGGCACCATATTCTGAGATTTATCACATGCTTTTTTTTCTTGGTTTTACATGCATCTATTTTCATTCATTCTATTTGCCAACTCAATTCTCATTTACTCCTTTTTACATTCCCAGTTGCAATCTTCCATATACCATGATTGTCAATCTACTCTCATTATTCTAACAACAATCAAAACTTTCTAGTCCTTAACTTACAACAGTTCATTTAGCAACTGTTCAAAGTTAAGGCACTGAAAAAAATAACTTATGGCCATTTTTTTCACGACCATTACAGCATCTCTATGGGCATGTGATCAAAATTCAAATGCTCGGCAACCAATGTTGTTAACAAATTGCCACTGGGTTTCATCTGGTAGATCAGGGGTCCCCAACCCCCAGGCCACAGCCCATTAGCAGGCCTTGACGTGTTCGGAACCAGGCTGCAAAAGCAAGGGGCAAGTGCATGCGTGGAGTTCCATTTGTGCAAGTGGTATGTGTGTGTGTGTGCTGCCACCTGCACAAACAGAGTTGCGTGCACGCTTGCTTATCATTTCCTCCCTCCCCTCCGCTGGTTCCCAAAGTTGGAAATGTTGGGGATTACTGTGGTAGATGACATTTGTCTCTTGACACAGAGAATGTTAAAAATACATCTTCATCATCTATCAACTAGTAAAAAGTTCCTGCTTCCATCCAAATTTTTTCTTATTCTCTTTTTCCCAATTTTTAAGCTTGGGTTTCCCCAAAAATTAACACGGGAAAGACCCTAATGCTTTTTATTAGACTCCACAGTTTTCTAACTGATGTGTTTGCAGAGACACATGTCATGTTTTTTCTTATTTTTTAGTACCCCCCCCCATATCAGCCACACAATGTCACACTTTACACCTGTAGTGCTATGCTATGAAGATTCCTACTCCTAATTCCATCGTTAAGTGAGGACTATCTGTATATTATTACATATTTATGGGACTTCTAAACTTTATTCCTCTTGGAGTTTGGGGACATATTTTGCTATCTTCTTGTAAAGTCCAACCTCATCTCCACTTTGACTTTATATTATTTGGATGGTGTATAGTCTGCCAATTTTAAGAGAAATTAGTGTTTTCAGGTGTGCAGGAACACATGCAGTGCCATTAAAGGAGAAACTCTGTAGCTCAGGATTGAAATGAGGGGTCCTTGGTGCTCTCTGAGCTTGGATTGTTTTCTCGCATAGGTTTCATTACCCCAAATAGGTAGCATCAGTGCTAGGGCTGATGTTACCTAGTTTGGGTAGTGAAAAATCTGCAAGAAAGCAACCAAGCTCAGAGATAACCAAGGACCTTCCGTATACAGAACCTGTCAGCAGTTCCTTAAAGAAGCTGTGTGTTTTCCCAGGATTACACTTCCATAGCTACAATGCAATCCTGGGAAAAGTCTCACTTAATCTGAGTAGTTCTCAACTGTTATCGGGGCACCTGCAATCACCCTAAGACAATTTTCTCTCCAAAACACAGAATGGCCATAATAGCACTGGGATAAGTGACAAAAGAAATGAGTAGAAATATATTTTTGCAATTTCAAGTTCTTTACATTACAAAACTAAATAACCATCTCTTCATTTCAACAAAGAAAGTAGGTAAACCGTATTATTTGCTTAATCAATACTGAACATGTCAGGTTGCCCTTTAATGTTTCAAGGGAGAAATTTTCAACAATGGAGAGAGAAACCAAATATGTAAAACATGTTTTTAAAAAATCAGGACAGAATTTTCAGTTGAGAGTACTGTATACACATGGAAGTATTGTTAAACTACTATAATATCTAAATTTCCATTTTTTAACAGTTTTTAGGCCAACAAAAGAGGGACGTGTTGGCTCAGTGGCTAAGAAGCTGAGCTTGTCGATCAGAAAGGTCGGCAGTTAGGCAGTTTGAATCCCTAGCGCAGCATAACTGAGTGAGCTCCCGTTACTTATCCCAGCTTCTGCAAACCTAGCAATTCGAAAGCATGTAAAAATGCAAGTAGAAAAATAAGGAACACTTTTGGTGGGAAGCATTCCGTGTTGGCTCTTCAGCTTTGAAATGGAGATGAGCACCGTCCCCTAGAGTCGGGAATGACTAGCACATACAGTGGGGCAAAAAAGTATTTAGTCAGCCACCAATTGTGCAAGTTCTCCCACTTAAAAAGATGAGAGAGGCCTGAAATTGACATCATAGGTAGACCTCAACTATGAGAGACAAAATGAGAAAACAAATCCAGACAATCACACTGTCTGATTTGGAAAGAATTTTTTTGCAAATTATGGTGGAAAATAAGTATTTGGTCACCTACAAACAAGCAAGATTTCTGGCTCTCTCACAGACCTTCTTCAAGAGGCTCCTCTGTCCTCCACTCATTACCTGTATTAATGGCACCTGTTTGAACTTGTTAGCAGTATAAAAGACACCTGTCCACAACCTCAAAGAGTCACACTCCAAACTCCACTATGGTGAAGACCAAAGAGCTGTCGAAGGACACCAGAAAAATTGTAGACCTGCACCAGGCTGGGAAGATTGAATCTGCAATAGGCAAGCAGCTTGGTGTGAAGAAATCAACTGTGGGAGCAATAATTAGAAAATGGAAGACATACAAGACCACTCATAATCTCCCTTGATCTGGGGCTCCACGCAAGATCTCACTCCGTGGGGTGAAAATGATCACAAGAACGGTGAACAAAAATCCCAGAATCACACGGGGGACCTAGTGAATGACCAAAGTAACAAAGGCTACCATCAGTAACACACTATGCCGCCAGGGACTCAGATCCTGCAGTGCCAAATGTGTCCCCCTGCTTAAGCCAGTACATGTCTGGGCCCATCTGAAGTTTGCATTTGGATGATCCAAAAGAGGATTGGGAGAATGTCATATGGTCAGATGAAACCAAAGTAGAACTGTTTGGTAGAAACAAAACTCGTCGTGTTTGGAGGAGAGAGAATGCTGAGTTGCATCCAAAGAACACCATACCTACTGTGAAGCACGGGGGTGGCAACATCATGCTTTGGGGCTGTTTCTCTGCAAAGGGACCAGGATGACTGATTCGTGTACAGGAAAGAATGAATGGGCCCATGTATCGTTAGATTTTGAGTGCAAACCTCCTTCCATCAGCAAGGGCATTGAAGATGAAACTTGACTGGGTCTTTCAGCATGACAATGATCCCAAACACACTGCCTGGGCAACGAAGGAGTGGCTTCGTAAGAAGCATTTCAAGGTCCTGGAGTGGCCTAGCCAGTCTCCAGATCTCAACCCCATAGAAAACCTTTGGAGGGAGTGGAAAGTCCGTGTTGCCCAGCGACAGCCCCAAAACATCACTGCTCTACAGAGCTGCATGGAGGAATGGGCCAACATACCAGCAACAGTGTGTGCCAACCTTGTGAAGACTTACAGAAAACATTTGACCTCTGTCATTGCCAACAAAGGATATAACACAGTATTGAGATGAACTTTTGATATTGACCAAATACTTATTTTCCACCATCATTGGCAAAAAAATTCTTTCCAAATCAGACAAATGTGATTGTCTGGATTTGTTTTCTCATTTTGTATCTCATAGTTGAGGTGTACCTATGATGTCAATTACAGGCCTCTCTCATCTTTTTAAGTGGGTGGCTGACTAAATACTTTTTTGCCCCACTGTATTTGTGAGGGGAACCTTTACCGTTACCTTTAGGTCAACAAACTTTTCAAAAACTATGCCATAAATTAAAATGTGAGCTTCATCTAAAACACTAAGATCAAATTAAATAGAAGATACTGGGGGAAAAGAAATAGCAGTTCAAGAAGACTCTTTCAAATCATATTTGTACTTTTATTCTTCTCTCTTTGACCATTAATAAAAAAAAAATTGTGCACTAAAAAGTATTACTTTAACGTCAGAATAAAATCATAACTAAAAAGTAAGAACCTGCATATACATCCTCCCCAATAAAATCAGCTTCACGAAATAAAAAACAAAACAAAATACAAAAAGTTTGAAGTCATAAGGTATACAAGAAATAGTGGCACACAAATAGTCCTTGACTTATGACCGAAATGGATCCCAGAATTTCTGTCATAAATCATGACAGCTGTAAATCAAGACACCCATGCGACCAATCTGATTTTACAATCTTTTTTGTAGCAGTTATTAAACAAAGGTGGCAATTGTTAAGGGGGTTAATGCATTCCTATGGGTGTTTATTCCTGGAAATTGGACTGAAAAGGCCAATTTCTGGCTAAAACAGCCGTGAACAGTATCGCATGACTGCAGAGAGCTCCAAATTTGAAGAGATAGCAGGTTAAGAAGTGTGAAAAATAAATATAAATATCTGGCCTTAAGGCAAGGCCAAGGTTGCCTTGTTACCAGGAAGATTGCCACCTTCAGAAACCTAGAATTGGGTTCCAAGGACCTTTTGAGAAAGGGGCCCATCATAACTACAAACAGCTGCTAAGTGACCAGTCATTAAGTGAAAATTACCTATAGTTAAATCTACAAAGCTTTGTTAGATTTGTTAACTGAAGTGACATAAGTATTATCTTCAGCTCAGTGATCTGTATCTAACAATAATGAATTCAAAAGCAGATTGCCTATAAAGGCTTTCAGACTTCTTCAGGAAAGTATCTTCGCATCAGGACTCCCAAGAGTAAACCCAGAGATTAAAAGCCCAACCTTGCCTATTTTTTAAAAACAGGTCTCAACAATAGATGGGACTGCCTCTCAAGTATATACTGTAGAATATTATACTGGACCCTGACACTTAGAGGCGGCCCAGAACTTTCTGTGGTTCAATTGAGGGAATGAAACCCAGCAGGATAAAGCAGAAGCTTAAAGAAAAGGGCCTTTCTGAAAATGAAGGGGAGAAGAAGGACGCAATAAAGGGAGAACAGAATTAGGATCTGAGAAGGGGTTAGGTGGATAATACGCACAGGAAAAAAATTTAATATAGTCTCCAAAAATCCTTCTTTATGAAAGCGAGAAGCCAAGCTCTTTTTCTTGCCAAAAGAAAGGCATGGGATGAACTCCAGTAGAAAGAGATGCTGGGAAGGAGGCAAGGGAAAAACGTGGACTGAGTAACTCGGGAGTTGCAGGCTATGAAGGGACACAAAAGCTCATCATTATGGGCCACAGATGAAGCCAAACTGAGTGGATTGCTGGTGGGAAAGGAAATATCTGAGAAACACAAAATGAGGTGCTGTTCGGAGGATGGCGTGATCTAGGGGTGACTTAATAAAATAGGGAGCGGGTTGATAGGACTGACTTAAGAAATAAGGGGAATTGTTAGGAGAGACTTAGGAAATAAGGGAGGGGGTGGTGACAGAAAATAGGGGGGGCTAAGAGGGGTCTTAAAAAGGGGATTGGGATGATTTAGAAAATAAGGGGTGGCTGATAGGGATGACTTAAGAAATAAAGGAACAGTTTAAGGGAGACCTTGGATATAAGGGGGGCTGATAGAGTGACTTAAGATAAAGGGAATGGTTTAGGGGAGACTTAGGAAATAAGGGGGGCTAAGTGATAGGGGAGACTTAGAAAATAAGGGGGGGCTAAGAGACCTAAGTAATAAGGGGGTGACTTAAGAAATAAGGGATTTAGGGGAGACTTAGGAAATAAGGAGGGGAGGCCTAAAATAAGCAGGACATAGGGGTGATTTAAGAAATAAGGAAGGGGGTTATGGGGAGACTTAGGAAATAAGGGAGGGGGGGCTGATAGGGTGACCTAAGAAATAAGGGAGGAGTTTAGGGTGAGTTAAAAATAAGGGGGGCTGCTAAGAGTAACTTAACAAATAAGGGGGACACTGATAGGGGTGACTTGGGAAGTAAAGAGAGGTCTGGTAGAGGTGACTTGGAAAATAAGAGGGACTGATAGGGGTCACTTAGGACAAAAGGGGGGGGGGGCTCAGAGGGTGACTTAGGAAATAAGGGAGAATGATAGGAGTGCTTAAGAAATAAGTGGTTAGGGGAGACTTAGGAAACAAGGGGGGGGCTGGTAGGGATGACCTAAAAAATAAGCAGCAGATAGGGGTGCTTATGAAATAAGGGTGGGGGTTATGGGGAGACTTAAGAAATAAGGAGGGATAGGGGTGCTTAAGAAATAAGGGAGGGGGTTATTGGAAGATTTAGGAAATAAGGGGGGGGGGTGATAAGGTGACCTAAGAAATAAGGGAGGGGTTATGGGGAGATTTAGGAAATAAGAGTGGGGGCTGATAGGGGTGATTAAGAAATAAAGGAGGGGGTTATGGGACGACTTAGGAAATAAGGGGGCCTGATAGGGCGACCCAAGAAATAAGGGAGGGGTTTAGGGTGAGTTAAAAAATAAGGGGGGCTGCTAAGAGTAACTTAACAAATAAGGGGGGATGATAGGGGTGACATATGAAATAAGAGGGATTGATAGGGGTCACTTAGGACAAAAGGGGGGGACTCAGGGGGTGAGTTAGGAAATAGGGGGGGAGTTAGGTGAGGCAGCCAAGTTCAGTCCAGGCTCCGCTCCTGTGGGGATTTAAAGCAAAAAACACGGGTTTCCTTCCCGCTCCCGCCCCCCGAGAAGGTGGGAAGAAGCAGCCCTCCCTTTGTTTTCACCCGCTCTCTGAAGCGCCGAGAGGCTCCTTCTGGCCCGCCAAGACCAGTCCGGCAGGGACAGGAGGATGGGCCTTGTAGTCCGAGGGCGACCGGAAGGAAACGAAGGTCGGGGAGGGTGTTAAAAAAAAAAAAGAAGACCAGGAATGGGAGGGAGGGAAGGCAAGGTAGCCGCCGGGCTTGGCCCCGACCCCTGCGCGCGACTCCCAGGCGTCGGACTACAATTCCCATCAGCCTCGGGGAGGCCGGAGGGAGGGAGGAAGAAAAGAAGAGGACAGCACCCCTACCCACCCCCACCCCAAAAATCGGGGCTCACGGGAGGAGGAAGGATCCTCCGCGGGGACGGCGCGCTCTCCCTCACCCTCAGCTCCTCGAAATCCGCCATTTTCTACCCGCCGCCTGGCTCAGCCTCCGCCGCCGGCACCGACGCCGCCGCGGCCGCCGCCACCATCCTGCAGGGTCGCCCGATGCCGCCGCCTCCTCCGATGCCGCTGACGCGAGGGGGGGGGGACGGGCCCGCGCCCGTGGCCACGCCCACCCGACTGCGGAGGCCGCCGGCCGTTAAAGGGGGCGGGGCGCGAGGCGAGCGCGCTCTTCCCGCCCTTTTCGAGCGAGGCGGTTGGGAGTGGGAGGGGGGGAAATAAAAAAAATTAAAGAGCCTCCCGCGCCTGAGGCGGTTAGGCGACCGAAGCTGAGGGGAAAGAAAGCGCTTCTTGCTCGTCGGAATTCACTGGGGTTGGATGGAGAAATCTGATGAATTAATCGATAATGGATTAATAATTTGATGGAGAGAAATCGTCCTCCAGAGAAAAAGGGAGGAAAACGACCCTCGTCCCGTGACCGTATTGAAGCTCCTGCCTTGTGGGTTCCTAGCAAAAGGGCTACACAAACACACACCCTTAAAAAAAAATTACATATAAAAATTCCATTTCTAAATAAACTGTGTTGTCTGGGTACAAGCAATTTTGGGAAATAATAATTGTAATTACAATAATGCTCATTATATTGGTATTAGTCACATCATCATCATCATTTTCTTCTTGTGCCGTATCTGTCAAAGGACGTCGGCAATCATGTTGGCAATCCTATTTTTGTCAACAGCCACACGAAAAAGTGCTGCTGAGTTTTGTCCAAACCAGTCCCAAGCCATGATATTCTTCTGCCTGGACCTCCTTTGCCTTCAACCTTTCCTTGGAGCATTAAGTGAAGTGTGGCATATTTTTCCAGGTGTCACATCACATGTCCAAAATATTCTAACTTCTGCTTTTTAATGGCTTTGATGATTTCCCTTGGCTTTCCCACACGGCTTATCACCTTATTTCTGATTTTGTCAACCCAGCTTACACATAACAGCCGTCTGTAACGCCACATTTCAAATGCTTCTAGTCTCTTTCAAGTGGCTTTCTGTCAGAGACCGACCCTCTACTCCTTAGAGCAGGATAGAAGAGATATTATTATTATATACTTTATTCATTAAACACTGCATTACAAATACCAGTGACTGGTGCTAATGATTGATACGGATTGCTGCCAGCATCCTAGGTATCAACCAAGTACCTTCTTAAAATATAAGATGTTCTGAGTAGCTCAGTTTTTTGCAGTTCCGCTGGTGTTATTGCAGGAAGCTGCAATTTGTGGATACAATAATACAGTAGCAGAGTTGGAAGGGACTTTGGAGATCTTCTAGTCCAACCCCCTGACTAGGCAGGAGACTCTACCGTTTCAGACAAATGGCTATCCATTTGTCTTCTAGTGTTGGAGCATTCACAACTTCTAAAGGCAAGCTGTTCCACTGATTAATTGTTCTAAATGTCAGGAAATTTCTCCTCAGTTCTAAGCTGCTTCTCTCCTTGATTAATTTCCACCCATTGCTTCTTGTCCTGCCCTCAGGTGCCTTGGAGAATAGTTTGACTCCCTCTTCTTTGTGGCAACCCCTGAGATATTGAAAGACTGTTATCATGTCTCCCCTAGTCCTTCTTTTCATTAAACTAAACATACCCAGTTCCTGCAACCGTTCTTCATATGTTTTAGTCTCCATGTATCTTGTAAAATTCTTGGAGCTGGTGCCAAGTGCCCCGATGACAATGGGTATCACTGTTACAAGCTTCATCCATAGCCGTGTCGTTTCAATGGCCAGGTCACAATATTTCATGATTTTTTCTAGTTCTTTTTCTTCTGGCATCTCCAGGAACAGCAATATCAATGAACTGTACACTTCGGTCCTCTACAACCGTGATATCTGGCGTGTTGTGCTCCAAATGACGATCCGTTTGTATTCGAAAGTCCCACAAGATCTTCACCTCCTCATCTTTGATAACTTTTTCCACTTTATGTTCCCATGACTTTCTGGATACAGGTAAATCCTATTTTTTACATAATGACCAGTGGATTAATTTAACAACTCGGTCATGTCTAGCTTTGTAATCAGTTTGTGCGATTTTGCTGCATTCACATATTAAATGTGAAACATTTTTGACTTTGTTATTGCAAAGTCGGCAGTTTGGGTTGTCAGTGGATTTTTATATCTTCGTTTTTATGGCATTAGTTTGTAGTGCTTGTCTTGAGCAGCCAGTAAACCTTCCGTTTCTTTCTTGATAGTTCTAATTTTGAGCTGAGTTGTGGTTGTAAGGCAAGGACTACTTTTAGTGTTCCTGTTTTGCTTTATCATTGGATGTTGTATGACAGGGTCCCGGCAAACGGACACAGCTCCAGTTGCACAAGTGGCTCATGCATGAAGCTTCATTTGTGCAAGTGACAGATGACATGTATGCCACTCACACATGGATCATGGGCTACACCTGTGGAATCATCCCCTCTGCCATGCACCTGCATAACTGTCATCCCCCCACCCACCTACATAACCACCCCCTCCTCCCCCTCCCCTGCAAAGCTGGCAAGGTTAGGAACCCTTCTATGGGAAGCTACTGACTGCAGGAGGGGAAAGAGAGGGGGAGAGGCTTTACAATCTCTCTGTTTTAATGAAAATGCTTCTATTTATCTCTTGTGAGATTGGCCTACATTCCAAAAAGAAGGAAAGGAAGAAGGAGGTGATTTCAAAAAGTGGCACAGGCTATAGCAATCCTGTTTATTTTCAAAACAGGTTTGGAAAGGAAGTATTAACACGTTTACATAGCTGTCCACCTGCCCAGGGAACTCTGATGAACATAAAATTCCAGGACAACTCTATTGTGTGCACCCAGTATAGGATATGCTAATCACACTAGATTAGAAGGTAGCGTATTCTGGGCCAGCTGCAGCTGGCAAATTGTCTTCAAGGTCAGCCTGATATAATTGCAGTAGTCAAATCAAGTAGTAACCATGAGTTGTGACTCCCACTTTAGGAATAGACCTAATTGCTACACAAGATATAACTTCTGTGATCTGACAGCCACCCACCCACACCTGTTAATTATCTGGAGACCATTTAAAATCTCACTATTAGGTCAGTGTCTGATAATGAGAATTTCATCAGGGAAGTGTGGTAACATCAGGTTTTTCTGTTTTTGATTTTACTGTTTCTTTTTCACTATTACTTATTTAAATTCGTTTGTTGCCCATCTTGCCCCAAGGCAATTCTTTTATTTCTATAAGGCACCAGGCTAAAAATTGGGACCGAGTTCTGGTTTCACTTTAGGCCCAAAGCCAGCTGAGTGACATTGAGCCAGTCACTCTGTTTCAGCCCTAAGAAGAAGAAAATGGCAAATATTTTGGCAAAAAATCACATCACTGGTCCAGGCAGTCTCCAAGAGCAATGACAAAACTGCATACAGATGGGAAGTTAAACAATTGGGCCTGTGGTGCAGTGGGAACAGTCTTGAACTGAACATACTCAAAACTAGAGATGATAATAGATTTTAGGAGAAGCCCTCCTATCTTTTACAATATTAAACAACATGGTGTCAACAGTAGAAACCTTCAAGTTTCTAGGTTCTATAATATCCCAGGACTTAAAATGGACAACATCAAAAAAGCCATGTTCTTCCTTTGCCAGCTCAGAAACTTTAGACTACCCAAGGACTGCTGATACAATTCTACAAAGGAATTATTGAGTCTGCCATCTGCACCTCTATAACTCTCTGGTTTGGCGCAGAAACCAAATAAGACAGGCACAGACTTCAATGGATAGATAGGACTGCAGAAAAAATAATTGCAACCAGCCTGCTTTCCACTGAGAACCTATATAATGCATGGGCCAGAAAGGGGGCTGTGAAAACTTCTACAGACCCCTCGTATCCTGGACATAAACTGTTTCAACTTCTTCCCTCAAGATAATGCAAGGCATTGCATGCCAAAACAACCAGACACAAAGACAGGTTTTTCCCCCCATGCTTCCCTCAATACTGTCTATGCCCTGGGATGTCAAACCATCTAATAGGGCTGTATTACTTATTATACAGTACTTCTCTGTCCTATTACCTATTTCCTTATATTCTTATGACTATAACTTGTATCTCTTGATTTATGCGGATTGCTTTTATTTAGTATCCTATTATGATTTTTGTTGTTTGCTTATTGGGAGCTGGATGAGAAAGTTACAGATGGCAATCACATGATCCCAAGGTGCTGCAACTGTCATAAATACAAGCCAGTTGCCAAACACGTGAATTTTCATCATGTGACTGGAGATGCTATAAATGTCATTAAGTGCAAGATTGCAAATAACTTTTTTAATGTTTTTGTAAGTTTGGTCATTAAATGAATGATTGTAAATCAAGGACTGCCATAACAGTTTATTTTAAATTGATTAAAGAATATTAGGGTTGTCAAGAGAATTGAAAGTGTTCTGCAGACCAAAAGAGGCAAATGACTATAAGACAGTGGTTCTTAATCTGTGGTACATGGACTCTCAGGTGGTCTGCGAAGGCTTGAAAAAAATATTGCTTTAAATCTTAAGTCTTGGGGATCCGTGTCCATGGTCCACAGACACAAAAGGTATTTAAAGAGGGTCTATGATGAAGAAAAGGTTGAGAACCACTGCTATAAGGAATTAAGAAGAAAAATAATAATAAAACCTAAGGAGACTCAGCCATCCATTCCTGCCTAGATACTTTCTCTTCCATTTGCTTTGTCACTAGAAGGAAGAAGTGTGTGGAGGGGGGGGGGGGTTGTTAGATAGCTGCAGCCAGACATTCATAATGCAAAATAATCCATGCCAACACTCATCCTAGTTGTACTGTATATTCATGCATATTTTTTTAAAATTAAGTCAACATTTTAATATAACATGAACATGTTTCAAGATGTACATCATTAACTACAAACTACAAAAAACAAATTGTAGAGTTGCTGATTCTTATAAAATTTGAGAAATTAAACTCAAACAGAAATGGAATTATGATAAAATCTTCATTAACTTTGGTTTTACATGAATCGACACAGAAATAAGTGGACTGTTGAAAGTAAGAAAAATAGTTTGAATCCTGCAAAAGATCAAAAGGTTGTCAGAGAGTAGCATGATAGAGGAAAGGGCTCCTCAACTGCTATTTTGCTTCTGTCTTCCCCAGGGGAAACTTCAAATAAATCCTAAACAGAGCAATTAAGATAGGAAAGTAGCAACCCAAGTTAGTCAATTGTGATTACTAGCTACCATAAATGAGTTTACCTCTCAGGAATGGATTTATGGATGTTTTTTCAGAGGTCTCCTCTGACCTTTGAGAATTCATGAATGAGTTCAGACCCAGAAGATTGGAGAAGGGTAAATGACTGTTCCTTACTTCAAAAAGAATAAAATAAAGGAGGAGCTGGGTAAATAGAGACCGGTCAGCTTGACATCATTACTAATCGTAATTGTGTAAAATTCAGGACTTCGGTTTTGAGCATTTCTAACAGGAGCCAGCATGGATTTGTCAAGAATAAATTAAGCCAAACCAGAACAGTTTCTTTATTTGATAAGGGACTCCAGGAATTATGTAGTTTAGCTTGAATTTAGCAAAGTATTTAATTAATTGGCCCATTAAATCTCTAGTAAAGTTGACAACATGTGAACTGGCTTATGCTAATAGTCAAAACAGTCCTATTCAAGTGTGTCATTGGTTTCGTGCCAAGTTGGACAGTGTTAAATGGTGTATCATTTAGTAACTTTATTCTAGTTTCTGTACTCGGCAATACATTTGTTAGTGAACAATGGTCCAGCTGCAAAATAAGCAGGGGTCTTCCAACTGCTGCATAAACAGAATAATAATGTGATCATTTAAAAAAATCATATTTCTTCTCTACTTTGCATTGGTCAGATCTCACCTAAATGATCATATGCAGTGGCTGGTAAACTTTAGCCTGGCAAAGAGAAGACTACATGGAGATTTGGATAGAAGACCAAGCAGATTTATTAGGTTGTCCCACACCAACAGAGTTGAAAGGAACCTTGGAGGTCTCCTAATCCAGCTCCCTTCTCACGCAGGAGACCTTAAATCATTTCAGACAAATAGTTGCTCAAATCTTTTTTTTAAACCCTCCTATAATGGAGCACCCACAATGTCTGAAGGCAAGCCAGTCAATGATTGTTGTCACTTTCAGGAAATTACTTCTTATTTTTAGGTTAGATCTCTGCTTGATAAATTTCCATCCATTGTTTCTTGTTCTGCCTTCAGGTGCTTTGCAGAATAGGTTGACTTCCTCTTCTTTGGCTGCCCCTAAGATCCTGGAAGATTGCTATCATGTCACCCCCTAGTGTCCTTCTCTTCATTAGACTAGACATAGCTAGTTTTCGTTCATCACAAGTTTTAGCCTTCAATCTCCTACTTATCTTTGTTGCTCTTCTCTGCACTTTTAGTCTCAGAAAATACAACAAATACACTTAAAATTATGAGCAAGTAAATTTTGGTCAGACATTGTGAAAAATAAAACCTAATGTGAGAACTGTTCAACAAATAGAACAGATTGCCTTGGGAGTTGACATACTCTTCGTTGCTGGGAAGTTTCAACAGGCTGAATGGCCATCCTTCAGGAACAGTAGGGTTTGGGGTTTTTTGCATTGGACAGAGGGTTGGACTTGATGATCTCCCTGATTTCCTCCAACTCGTGCAGTCTGTGATTTTAGTGTAAATCAAATACAGAAAGATAAGAAAGCTAGTAATTTATATTAGAATTAAAGAAACCCTATTACAACACCTGGGAAAGTTTTCATAATGTTACACAGGCAGTTATTCAAATTAGAGGTATAAAGCCACAAAACTGCTCTCCACTTAAAATCAACTGTTTAGCATAGCCAAAAGTTCTACCACCAGCTTTACTAGGACATGTTAATTTTGACTGATGATTTATTTTCTCTATTTAAACCATATTTACTTTTTGCTGACTTTGTATAATGCACTCAGGGTTTAATATACACTGTTGCCTGGGGTTGCAATACACAATGAATCACAAGCTTATCCATGGGTTAGATTCACACATCACAGTAGTTTGAACTAAAATGACTTAGTAGGGAGTTATGTTAGGAAGCCAACGATTGTTTTAGCATGTATGAACAGGCTATCCAATTAAGCCACCACAAATATATCTGAGCATATCCTGTCATTTGAATGTAACAATTATATTTTACTAATTCAGGTTTAGCTGGTAAGGTAAAACCAAAGTTTTTTAAAAATAATTTTATTACGTAAGATTCTTACCCATGATTAACTGAAGCAATTTGATTAGTTAAACCCGTTTTCAGGATTTGTATAACACATACTGAAATGTAATTTCTTGGGCTGTTTCTGTATAACCTAATAGACTAAAATGAAATTTGGAAGTATATGGCTGAAGCAATACTGTGCAACCATGCTTATACTTCTGTCAAAAGTGTTGTCCGTAATCAACATAAAACATTAAGCCAAAGTTGTTTTTCTTGCATGTTACAAGAAACATCCTGAACCATACATTTGCCAATCACATTTTAACCTACTGCATTGAATGAATTCAGACTACTTGGTGAATTTATTGTACAACTTAATATATCATGTACTTTCAAAATAACTGTTAGAAGATAGCATGAAATAAATGATGCGGGATATAGTGCAATTTGACTACCATGTTGTTAAGGGCTGTTTTTTTTTAAATTCTTTTGGCAGCATTTATTGGGGTATTAAAGGTGCAAACAACCTCATTCTCTGTTTCTCAGTATATTGTATGAATATAGCCTCCATAATGGTCAATATGAACAAACTCCCTGCTTATTCCTTTAGGAATATTTTATAAAAAGGCAGCATTCAAACAACATGCTCAATCCATACATGCTTTACTTGTTTGAGGTTGGATGACAATACCTATTAAACAGTACTTTATGATAAGCATGTGGAATTGAATCAAATTAATGTTTCAGTAAATTGTGATTAAACAATGGCTTAGCATAGTGTGTGAACACAGCGCGGCAAAAACCATTGGATAAAATTTCTTGACCAACTCAATTTTTTACATTTGGGAAGTAATCTGTTGTTCCTACAGCTGTTTCCATATCTTTCCATTTTAGAATTAGAATAACAGAATTGGAAGGGATTTGAAGGTCTTCTAATTCAACCCCGTTTAGGCAGGAAACCCTACACCACTTCAGACAAATAGTTAACCTATCTCTTCTTAAAGATTTCCAGTGTTGGAGCATTCACAACTTCTGGAGGCAAGCTGTTCCACTGATTAATTGTTCTGTCAGGAAATTTCTCCTCAGTTCTAAGTTGTTCTCTCCTTGATTAGTTTCCACCCATTGCTTCTTGTTCTACCCTCAGCTGCTTTGGAGAATAGCTTGACTCCCTCTTCTTTGTGGCAGCTCCTGAGATATTGGAACACTGCTATCATGTCACCCCTAATCCTTATTTTCATCGGACTAGACATACCCAGTTCCTGCAATCATTCTTCATATGTTTTAGCCTCCAGTTTCCTAATCATCTTTGTTGCTCTTCTCTACACTCTTTCTAAAGTCTCCACATCTTTTTTGCATAGTGGTGACCAAAACTGGATGCAGTATTCCAAGTGTGGCCTTAGCAAAGCATTATAAAGTACAGGGGTGGGTTGCTGCTGGTTTTACTACTGTTTCGCAACCTGCGCACGGGCCAGACGCGCTGCACATGTGTGCACTGTTCAATGTAAATTGTTCTTCATGCATGCGCAGAACAATTTACAGTGACCCGCATGCACAGTCACTTAAAATCAAAATGGTGGCAGCCCAGTGGCGGTGAAGGAATTCTCACTATCAGGAAATTTCTCCTCAGTTCTAAGTTGCTTCTCTCCTTGATTAGTTTCTACCCATTGCTTCTTGTCCTACCCTCAGGTGCCTTGGAGAATAGTTTGACTCCCTCTTCTTTGTGGCAACTCCTGAGATATAGGAAGACGGCTATCATGTCTCCCCTAGTCCTTCTTTCCATTAAACTAAATATACCCAGTTCTTGCAACCGCTCTTCATATGTTTTAGCCTCCAGTCCCTTAATCATCTTGGTTGCTCTTCTCTGCACTTTTTCTAGAGTGTCAACATCTTTTTTATAGATGAACAAAACTGGATGCAATACTCTAGGTGTGGTCTTACTAAGGCTTTATAGAGTGGTATTAGTACATCACTTGATCTTGATTGCATCCCGTGTTAATGCAATTTAAGATTACATTGGCTTTTTTGGCTGCCACTGTACACTTTTCCTCCTTCAATTCTCTCAACCTCGAAAGATTTTAAAAAATCACAATTGCCATCTTGACTTTTTGACCGCCTTAGCAATTTACAATTGCCACATAGGTACAATAGGAGTAGAAGGAAGCATTAATGTACCATTTGAACATCCCCATCCAATTAATTAACCTGAACAAACACAGCAAGTGAATTCATTTATCCCCATCTCATTTTTGCATCTTACTGCTTGCCCCAGTCCCCCTGATCATCCTGCACCCCTCCCTCTAAAATTACTTGGCCCAGTTAATCATGGATATGTCCCGTGTGAGTAAATTTTATGTCTTTTCAGTGTTACGCCAGAGATAGAATCTGCCTAAAATCCTGGGCCACCAAACCTTCACAAAGTATGCGAGGACCAATAGACAAATTCCAAATAGACAAAACTTGGCAACTTTAAAACTTATGGGCTTCAACTCCCAGAATTCTGCAGCCAGCATAGCTCAAGTGCATATCTGGCTGGAGAATTCGGGGAGTTGAACTCCACAAGTCTCAAAGATGCCAGGTTTGAAGAACTCTGCACCATGCGAACTCTACCTACGGCCGCTGTCAATCAAATACATTCCCCGCCCAACTCAACCCAGGCCATCCCTATTACGTCACCAGCTTACGCTCCATTGGCAGAAGGAAATAGAGCCAAGAGGCGACAGGAGAGTCGGTTGCATGAGCGCCCTTGCAGTGCCGTCATTGGCTAATTTCTCCCGCCCCGTCGTGATTGGCCACCTTCCAAACAACCCCCGCCTTCCGCTGCTTTACATTCTAAATCGATTGGCGGCTTTTTCTTGTTTGGGCTCGCCGGCTCACTTTTAATCCCACCCCTCGCCTGTCACTATTGGCTATTGGGGTACATTGATTGGTCCGCCTTCTTTCTCGGATGAAAAGCGCCGCTGAGGGAAGCGATGGAGCTTTACTAAAAGCCCTGACGAAATAGCAAACGCGGAGTCCCTGTAGGGTTGGGGGTTTTTTCCCCTTCTTTTCCTTCAGTCGCACTCTCGGAAATGGAGCTGACGTATCAGTCGTTGAGAACGACGCACCAGGCCAGAGAAGATGTGAGTGAAACGAGAACCCGTTCCTGTTTGCTCAGTAACTATGGCAACCGTGAGGCGAAGGGGCGGGGCTCTTGGCACCCGCGCGCTGGGAAGAGTGGCGCCCGCGCTGCGCATGCGTTTTAGCGCCATTGAAGGAAAAAAAGAAAAGGCTTGCAGTTAATCTTGACCTGAAACAGTTTGAGCGGCTGAACTTGGCCTTTCAGTCGAAGTTGGGCCTCGGCTTTTACTTCCTTCGAGCTCCCGCTAAAGAGCAGCTCTTGCAACGGGATAGAAAGGGCTGGAGCTTCCGCATCCTTCCAAATGCCCTGCCTTTCCCATTCCCTTAATTTCAGGCCAGGCAAAAGTCTTGTTGGAAGAAATGTCCATCTGGGTTCAGTTCCAAGTGGGGAGAAAGACACTGGAAACATGGAGGCTGATTGGAAAGAGGGTTTAATGATGAAGTGGAACCACCAAGCATATGGTTCTAGTGGAGCTGACCACATGGAGTTGAGGTTATACCTTCTTTGGGCTGTGCACTTGAGCTTCCTGTTCCTGTGCAAGAACATGTATTCTATTGGCTGTTGTCAGCCTCCCATGGGGTCATGTAGGGGTTATGCAGGGCTCTAGCTGGCTCTATAGGCAAAGTACAAATCCTAGGTGTTTGAGCTAAGTTTGGTTGAAGTTTGTGAGAGTGATGCAATGAAGGGTGCAGTGGTGGGATTCAAAAATTTTATTACTGGTTCTGTGGGCATGGCATGGGTTGGTGGGCATGGCAGGGGAAGATTACTGCAAAATCTCCAATTCCTCCCAATCAGCTGGCACTTGGGAGACAGAGAATAGAAGGGGCGGAGCCAGTCAGAGGTGGTATTTGCCGGTTCTTCAAACTACTCAAAAATTCTGCTACCAGTTCTCCAGAACTGGTCAGAACCTGCTGAATATCACCTCTAGGCTTGTGTTCTGAAAGGGTGTTGTGCAATTCCTATTGTGACTTAATGACTTTTTCCTGTGTTGGATCTTGGGTGAGTGTGTTTGCTTATGAATAGAGATCTCTATCTCTCTATCTCTTTAAGTGCTGACATCTGCTGAGGGCTATTAAGAAAAGTGGGGGCTGCTTTCCAAGAGCATGTTTCTCCATTTCTCATCCAGGGAAATCTAATATCCTGCCTTTTTAATATTTCTCAAAATGTTTCACTCTTCTAGGAGATGGGTAGGTGTTAGCTTTCTACAAGAGTAACTCCCAAAATATTCCACTTGACTGCTCTTTGGCCATATGGCTTAGGGATTTGGGGTATTGTAGTCCAAATGCTGTATAATTGGTAGGGGATTGCAAAAGCCTGTGGACCACTCAGTAATGGGGGAAATAAATTAGAAACCTCAAGTTCAGCATAGTGCAGTTTTGCGTATTTAATTTATTTAGCACAAAACTGATTTGTCTCTTGAGAAACTTATATGTGGGTCAAGAAGCAACAGTGAGAACTGGATATGGAACCCCTGATTGGTTCAAAATTGGAAAAGGAGTCCGGCAAGGCTGTATACTGTCGCCGTGCCTATTTAACTTATATGCAGAGCACATCATGAGAAAGGCGGGGCTAGATGAATCAAAGGTTGGAATTAAGATTGCCGGGAGAAATATCAACAACCTCAGATATGCAGATGATACTTCAATAATGGTAGAAAGTGAAGAGAAACTAAAGAGCCCGTGGCACGACAAAACCGCGCTCCACTAAAGCGCGCCTGATTAAACCGCGTCGCTGACGTCATCAGCAGGGCAACAACAGCGACCGCGGAGAAAAAAGGGCGCTTTAAATAGCGCTTTGAAAGCAAGCCGATTCACGTTAAGGTAAGGGTTAGGTTTAGGGTTAGGGTTAGGGTTAGGTTTAGGGTTAGGTTAAGGGTTAGGGTTAGGGTTAGGTTAAGGGTTAGGTTTAGGGTTAGGTTAAGGGTTAGGTTTAGCGTTAGGTTAAGGGTTAGGGTTAGGGTTAAGTTTAGGATTAGGTTTATGGGGGTTAGGTTTAGGTTTAGGGGTTAATTTTAGCTTTAGCGTTCGCAGCGTGCTTTTTTCATCGCGCTGTGATGATGTCAGCTACGCGGTTTCGTCGAGCGCGCTTTAGTCGAACGCGGTTTTGTGGTGGAACTAAAGAGCCTCTTGAGGCGGGTGAAGAAGGAGAGTGCAAAAGTTGGCTTGAAACTCAACAGTAAGCAAACTAAGATCATGGCATTCGGCCCTCTCGATTCCCAGCAAATACCAGTAGATGGGGAAGAAATGGAGGTAGTGACAGATTTTATTTTCCTGGGCTCCAAGATCATCACAGATGGGGACTGCAGCCAAGAAATGAAAAGATGCTTGCTTCTGGAAAGCTACGGCAAATCTAGACAGCCTACTAAAAAGCAGAGACATCACCCTGCCAACAAAAGTGTGTATAGTCAAGGCTATGGTTTTCCTAGTTGCAATGTATGGCTGTGAAAGTTGGACCATAAGAAAGGCTGAGCGCCAAAGAATGGAGGCCTTTGAACTCTGGTGCTGGAGAAGACTCCTGCGAGTCCCTTGGACTGCAAGGCAATCCAACCGGTCGGTCCTAGAGGAGATCAACCCTGACTGCTCTTTAGAAGGCCAGATGCTGAAGATGAAACCCAAAGACTTTGGCCACCTGATGAGAAGGAAGGACTCCCTGGAGAAGACCCTCATGCTGGGAAAGATGGAGGGCAAAAGAAGAAGGGGACGACAGAGAAGGAGGTGGCTGGATGGAGTCACCGAAGCAGTAGGCATGGGCTTAAGTGGACTCCAGAGGATGGTAGAGGACAGGAAGGCCTGGAGGAACGTTGTCCATGGGGTTGCAATGGGTCAGACATGATTTTGCAACTAACAACAACAAACTGTGATGGACATGCAAGCCCAGTTTTGGGTACTGTGGTGGATTATTTTATTTTTTTTGTGCTGAAGTAAGGAGCACAATGTTGAGAAAAACATAATTATTGCAATGATCATTGGGTATTTGCTTTACAAGAAAGAGGGACTCTGAACAATAGCAAAGAAATATTCTTATAGACATTGAGGGCTGTACAGTGGGAGCCTTATCTCTGGCATGTGTTGCTTTTCATGTATTTTAAAATTGCCTTCATTGAGTCATGTCACCAGCAGAGAAGTAGGAAAAGAAACCGTATGGAAGACCTGATTTCTGAATGGAGCAAACCCTAGGAATAATGACATATTTTTGATCTATATCTTCCCCTTTCAGGTTCTTCTCTTTATCCCGCATTGTAAAATTTCCAGACTCAGCTTTTCACTCTGTAGTG
Organism: Thamnophis elegans; assembly: GCF_009769535.1. Lineage (NCBI taxonomy): Eukaryota > Metazoa > Chordata > Lepidosauria > Squamata > Natricidae > Thamnophis > Thamnophis elegans. Next base: position 141,127,603 of record NC_045543.1, on the reverse strand, counting down.
CAATCAACAAGATTGCATAGTTCATCCTACGTTGCGGAAACATTGCAAGGCATATTTGCCTGCAAGGATTTGGGGAACTCATAGTCTGCAACCACTGATCAAGAAAGGGGTCACGGAACCACTTACAATTCATAAAAGGGGTCCTTTGTGACATCAGACAAAATAGGTTGAGTTTCTTGGGGATTACCATATTTTTCGGAGTATAAGACACACCTTTCCCCCACTAAAAGAATGTGGAAATGTTGGTGCGTCTTATATGCCAAATACAGCCATTTTTGGCCTCCCGAAGCCCTATCCTGCAACAGGCCGTTTTTCACAAAAACAGGCTTTTTTGCCTTCCCTCAGCCCCCAGCAGCTCTCTGCAGACTTCAACAGGGCTGGAGCAAGGCAAAAATGGGGGAGTTTTTGCCTTGTCCCATCCCTGCTGAAGTCTGCAGAGGGCTGCTGGAAGGCCAAAGCTTTTTTTTCCCCCTTACTTAACCGCTTTGAAATTTTGATGCATCTTATACACCGGTGTGTCTTATCGTCTGAAAAATTTGGTAAATAAAAGTAGAAAAAATGTTGGATTGCTTGAGATCAGTCTTCAAGGGAGATGGAAAAATATTTGCTTCTGGAGTATGTCTGTGGAGATTCTCGGTCATCCAGGTCCTGGTTGTCCTAAAGGTGTTTTTTTTCAAGAGGCAACTGGACTTTCTGGTTTTTCTTTGAAGACTTTTCAAAGAAAAGTCCAAGAAGCTTCTTCAGCTCTTCAATCCAGAAAAATCACATTTGGGACTTCAGGAGAACATTAGTTAGGTAGCAGGTAGATCAAATTCAGGGCACCTGGCAGAGGCGCTAAAATGCATGCATGCGCTGCACGTGTGTGCAGGCATGCTGCGCGCATCCATGTGGACGCAGCCGATCTGGAACCCACCACTGATGTATATGCTCTCAGTGTACATAAAGAAAAGATTATATATTGTGATTCATCAAGAATCATAAGATATAACATTTAGTGATGATAATAAGTTACTAATAAGCAATCAAATTATACTAGGAAACAATATAAATTGTACAGATACAAGCAACAAATTTATAGTCATACAGTCATAAATGGGAGGAGATGGGTGAATAGAATAGAGTGGAGAGTGGAATAGAATAGAATTAGAAATATAGAAATAGAAATAGAATCAGAACATAACAGAATAGGGAAACATGGAATGGAAGAATAGAATAGAATATTCTTTATTGGCCAAGTGTGTTTGGACCCACAAGGAATTTGTCTTTGGTGCAGATGCTCTCAGTGTACATAAGGAAAAACAAAATAGAATACATTCATCAAGAATCAGAAGACACAACACTTGGTGATAGTCATAGGTTACTTGTTGTGGCCCGGCAGGAGCCGTTGGAGCTGCCACCAGACTCCGACAGCGAGGGGTCTTATGAGTCGGCCCTGGAGGAGGTGGAGGACCCTGGACAGAGTTCCGACTCCGAGCAGGGCACAGAGAGACTGGTTGGCCAGGGCACAGAGAGACTGGCTGGCGCCTGAGCCTTGGATCAGTGGGAAGGAGACAACAATGAGTGATCCAGAAAACACCTGTGAGTTGTTCCGGGATGCATGCCATCGAAGGGCTACTCGGCGTCAAGAACAACTGCGTAATCACCAGAGGTGATTACTCTCAGCTAATACTCATTAAGATACTCTCCTGATTATAAAAGAGACTGCTTGTGCCACGCCTTGCTGCAGAAGTCAACGTTAACGATTAACAAGAAACAAACTTGGCAGGCTGGATTGCTGCCAGAGTTTGTTTGCATTGCTGCCAAGTGTTGTAGGACTTGCTGCCGGAGTGCTTATCCCTTAGTTTATGTGGCTTGCAGCCAACGAGAGTCTGGACTGATTAAAAAACATTCTCATTTACGCTGGTTACGGCGTTCGTTCCTGGACAGAGAGGGGGGGGGGGTCAGAACAGTTACTAATAAGCAATCAAATTATACTAGGAAACAATATAAATTGTACAGATACAAGCAACAAAGTTATAGTCATACAATCATAAGTGGGAGGAGATGGGTGAATAGAATAGAGTGGAGAGTGGAATGGAATAGAAGAGAGTAGAATAGAATTAGAAATATAGAAATAGAATCAGAACATAACAGAATAGGGAAACATGGAATGGAATGGAAGAATAGAATAGAATATTCTTTATTGGCCAAGTGTGATTGGACCCACAAGGAATTTGGTGCATAAGCTCTCAGTGTACATAAAAAGACAAGATACATTCGTCAAGAATCATAAGATAAAACACTTAATAATAGTCATAGGGTACAAATAAGCAATAGATCTGGCCTACGGGGCTGCCCTGAAAACAGTGAAGGACCGGCCCACGGTGCCTCTGCCAGTGAAAACGGGCTCCCGAGTTCCTTTTTCAGCTGCCATGGCCTCCTGCAACCCTCTGCCAGTGAAAATGGAGTTCAGGAACCTGCACCGCAGGCCACCACAGGTGTCCCTGACACAAGTGACGTCGAGTTGGCCACACCCCTGGATACTCCAGCCGCCCCCCTGGCAGATCAAACACAACTCTGATGCGGCCCTCAATGAAATTGAGTTTGACCTCCCTGGTATAGGGTTTCCTGCTTGAGCAGGGGGTTGGACTAGAAGACCTCCGAGGTCCCTTCCAACTCTGTTATTCTTTTACTATCCGACGAGTGCCCCGTTAAGGAAAGGCGGCTTTTAGAGAATACCGCCATAACATTCTTCTGAAGGCTTTGACGCACATGCATTGAACACGCTCTATTTTCATTTAAACTCACTAATCGGTTTTTTTAATAGGACTCGCGTGCCTTCTTGAAGATGGAAAAGAGGCAGCAGAATGTCCATGATAAATGCTGAACAAACTAGGCTCGGGCTATTAAAATTGGAAGAACAACCTCAGCACCATTTAAGAGGGGGAATTTAAAAAAAAAAGAGCCTGGAAGAAATTATCTGATTGTATGGCTAAATCTTGATTGCGCCCTAATTCATCTACTGGCAGCTGCAAAGGGAAACAATGTGTGGCATTTTAAGAAATGAATAATGTGTGCTCTGTAAGCATTCAAGCTAATTAGGGAAGAGCTTTTAGCATTTAAAACCAGCTCCTGTTTAAGTGCCTTAAGCTTTTATTAATCGTATGGACCAAAAATCCCTTACAGTAATTGAAATTTTAATTACACCCATTTTTTTTCGTTCTAGGACTGGGAGCTTATTAAACTTTAAACACTTAAACCTCTATTGAAATACCAATAGCTGTAAAGAGCGTGGCATTCTACACAGCAATTAGGGGAGCAAGTGTAAATCACTATAAACCTAAACTGAATTTTAAGTAAGGTTTTGTTCTTTAAGTGTTTGGGTTCCTTTACGCATGCTCAAGAACCATGGCTTCTATAGTAACTTTATTTTTAGCAGCTCAAAGGCTCATATTATTTCTGGTGGGAGGGGGTTTATTATAAAGAATTAATCTTGTGCCTGGGACAAATTATGTAGAATGTACAAATCCACATGGATGTTTGTTGAGTGAACACTTCACTCTTGGATGCAGATGTGGGTGACATGTTCGTTTAGTCTGAGAATGTGAAGAATACTTTATAGAGTACTAGCTGAATACCCATGCTCTGCTATGAAACTATGTGATCGAGCTTGATAAATCGACACTTACAGCTTGAAAATTAATGAGTAAGTAACAATCGGCCTCGCCTCTTCCCTTCTCTCCCTCAGGCTGGCCCCACAGAATCCTCCCCTATCCCCTCCCCTTCTCTCCCTCAGGCTGGCCCCACAGAATCCTCCCCTATCCTCTCCCCTTCTCTCCCTCAGGCTGGCCCCACAGAATCCTCCCCTATCCTCTCCCCTTCTCTCCCTCAGGCTGGCCCCACAGAATCCTCCCCTATCCCCTCCCCTTCTCTCCCTCAGGCTGGCCCCACAGAATCCTCCCCTATCCCCTCCCCTTCTCTCCCTCAGGCTGGCCCCACAGAATCCTCCCCTATCCCCTCTCCTTCTCTCCCTCAGGCTGGCCCCACAGAATCCTCCCCTATCCCCTCCCCTTCTCTCCCTCAGGCTGGCCCCACAGAATCCTCCCCTATCCCCTACCCTTCTCACCCTCAGGCTGGCCCGCACAGAATCCTCCCCTATCCTCTCCCCTTCTCTCCCTCAGGCTGGCCCCACAGAATCCTCCCCTATCCCCTCCCCTTCTCTCCCTCAGGCTGGCCCCACAGAATCTTCCCCTATCCCCTCCCCTTCTCTCCCTCAGGCTGGCCCCACAGAATCCTCCCCTATCCCCTACCCTTCTCACCCTCAGGCTGGCCCGCACAGAATCCTCCCCTATCCTCTCCCCTTCTCTCCCTCAGGCTGGCCCCACAGAATCCTCCCCTATCCCCTCCCCTTCTCTCCCTCAGGCTGGCCCCACAGAATCTTCCCCTATCCCCTCCCCTTCTCTCCCTCAGGCTGGCCCCACAGAATCCTCCCCTATCCTATCGCCTTCTCTCCCTCAGGCTGGCCCCACAGAATCCTCCCCTATCCCCTCTCCTTCTCTCCCTCAGGCTGGCCCCACAGAATCCTCCCCTATCCCCTCCCCTTCTCTCCCTCAGGCTGGCCCCACAGAATCCTCCCCTATCCCCTACCCTTCTCACCCTCAGGCTGGCCCGCACAGAATCCTCCCCTATCCTCTCCCCTTCTCTCCCTCAGGCTGGCCCCACAGAATCCTCCCCTATCCCCTCCCCTTCTCTCCCTCAGGCTGGCCCCACAGAATCTTCCCCTATCCCCTCCCCTTCTCTCCCTCAGGCTGGCCCCACAGAATCCTCCCCTATCCTATCGCCTTCTCTCCCTCAGGCTGGCCCCACAGAATCCTCCCCTATCCCCTCTCCTTCTCTCCCTCAGGCTGGCCCCACAGAATCCTCCCCTATCCCCTCCCCTTCTCTCTCTCAGGCTGGCCCCACAGAATCCTCCCCTATCCCCTCCCCTTCTCTCTCTCAGGCTGGCCCCACAGAATCCTCCCCTATCCTCTCCCCTTCTTTCCCTCAGGCTTGCCCCACAGAATCCTCCCCTATCCCCTCCCCTTCTCTCCCTCAGGCTGGCCCCACAGAATCCTCCCCTATCCCCTCCCCTTCTCTCCCTCAGGCTGGCCCCACAGAATCCTCCCCTATCCTATCGCCTTCTCTCCCTCAGGCTTGCCCCACAGAGGCCTCTCCTATCTTATCCCCCTTCTCTCCCTCAGTCTAATTCCTTAGCATTCGAGCAGTTTTCAGGTGGGGAGGGGGAGTAGAATGTCTAAACTCCCTACCCACAAGCTGGATGAGTTACACGCCTACCACACCCATACCCATACCCAAGTGGCAGTTGGAACAGAATTCTTTTCAGGTGGGGAGGGGGAATAGAAGGTCTAACTCCTTGACATCAGAGCATGTTAATAATAAAATAAATACTAATGATCTGATGGTCGTTTTGAAAAATCCTTTCTTAATAAGCACCTAGAAGCCAAGAGGAACATACGTGCCAAATTTCAAGTTTGTAGGCTTTACAGTTCTGGAGATTTTGTGATGATGTGTGAGTGGTATTTCAATTTTATATATATAGATTGGGCCCTGGAATTTAGGAAAAAAGCTGACGAATGTAGCAGAACCAAGAGGGAAGCCAATTAAAACAGAAGGGACAGAAATGCCCCAGCAGACTCTTCTCATGTACTCTGCTAAACTTCTTCCAGCATGAACCTCACTGCTGAACAAGTGATATTGGAAATGATCTTGCAATTGTAGCATTCATTTTCCAATAAATCAATTCCCTGACTCCTACTAGTATGGATGTCTGTAGTTTTCAAAAGTAGTTAATAGATTGTTGGGAGAAATATCCATCTGATTCAGTTCCAAGCTGGGAAAAAGACACTGGAAACATGGAGGCCAATTGGAAAGAGGATTTAATGATGAAGTAGAACCACTGGTTCTGGTACAGTCAACCACATGGATTTGAGAGTGGGCGGTTTTTATGCCTTTTCTTGGGCTTTGCACTTGAACTTTCCATTCCTGTGCAAGGACATGTATTCTTTTGGCTGTTACAGGGGTCATAGCTGGCCCTGTAGGTTGTCTGAGCTAAGTTTGGTTGAGGTTTGGATTCTGATGCAATGAAGGGGCTTGTTGGGCAATTTCTATTGTGGCTGAGGGCTAACCCTACCTTTGTTTCAGATCTTGCTGCAAGGAGTAATGGATTACCAAATCTGTATTTCTAAAAGTTGGCCTGAGCTTAGTATCTGCTTGGGGGCAGGGAACTGGGGCTCTGAGTTTCTGTCACCTTTAAGATTTTTATTTCTCTTTTAGGGGAAATATTTTATCTTGCCTTTTCTTAATATTTCTCAAAATATTTCATTCTTCTAGGAGAGGGATGGGTGCTAACTTTCTACAAGACCTTTCCATAACATAGAATAGAATGGAATAAAAACAGTTTAAATGTACACTAATCAGCATAAATTAAAATAACATTTCATTGCATTTAGGTGTCAAAAGATAACCATTATGCATATACTCACATACCCACCTATATTATATGACAGAGAAATATCACACTCTAGTTCAAATGTATACATATACACGGCAAGAAAAAAGAATCTTGTGACTTTACCAAACAGATGGCATAGGAAACAAAGCTGTTACAGAATCTGGAAGTCCTTCTAGAAATACTTTGAAACTTCCTCCCAGAGGGGAGCAACAGGAACAGACTGAAATGGGTGTGTAGGGTCTCTAACAATGCTTTGAACTCTAAGCAAATCTAACTAGCACCCTAAATAATGGGAAGCAAGCTTCCTATAATCTTCTCCACTGTTTTCACCACTCTCTGTAGGGACTTTCTATCTGAAGAGCTGCCACCAAACCAAATAGGGATTTAGTTGGTTAAAACACTCTTAATTGTGGCCCTGTAAAAAGTGGCCAGGATGGATGGAGAAAGGTGTGTTCTCATCCTATGCAGGAAGTGCAGGTTCTGCTTTACACACTTCACTAAGGATAACACGCAGCTTACTCATTGGTTAACATGATTTGGATAGCGTGTACTATATAGGTAGTCCTTGAGTTTTAACCGCTCACTTAACAATGATTCAAAGTTGCAACCAACCTGAAAATGGGGACACTAATTCAGATTCGAAGTCCCAATGGGCACCCTCTGCAGTCAGGTGACCGAACTCCGGGCACTGAGCAACACTGCCATGTTTGTGACTATTTGCAGCCTCCTGCGATCACGTGACCACACACTGATGTTTTGCTGAAAACTGATTTTTAACAAGAGCCCACCGCGAATCATTGGCTTGCTTTATGACCATGTGTTCACTTAATGACCACCACAAAAAACTATGGTCCAATTTATCGATCATGTGACCAACCCATTTTACGACCACAATGACATACAACTGTAGTGGGCAGGCTCCTTTATGTTTTGTGTTTGTCAAGGATTATTCGTATTATCTGCAAAATGGTTTCCTAAATTCTCAAATTATATTGCAATTTACAAACCACTGCAGCGTTGATGTCATAATACACAGAGGAAAGAATGTAGTATAAATTCTAGCTAGAGATGGGAGCGAATAACGGTTCAAAACTGGCAAGGAACTATAGGAAGTTAGCACCCACCCTTCTCCTAGAAAAATGAAATATATTAGAAAATATTAAAAGGGCAGAATATTTCCCCTAAGGGAGGAGGAAACTTAGGGGCCTTCCCACCTTTGTCAATGGGCCATTAAGGCCTGGGCCAGTCTATTCTACATAACAAAGATTTGCCTCCTTCAGGCAAAGCCATAATAGGAATCCCAAAGCCCTTGCATTACATCAGTGGTTCCCAAACTTGGCAACTTGTGGACTTCAACTCCCAGAATTCTCCAGCCAGCTCTGCTTGGCTGGAGAATTCTGGGAGTTGAAGTCCACAAGTCTTAAAGTTGCCAAGTTTGGGAACCACTGCATTACATCATCACCCAGCAAAAATCAACCAAGCTTAGGACTTAACACAGCCTACACAGTTGTCCCTGCATGGCCCCCATGGGAGTCTGACAACCAATCAGAATATAAGCTCAAATTCAAAAGCCCAGAGAGGGCATAAAGGCACTCTCAGCATCTCGGGTCCTTTTATTTTTCTTCACCCAACATTTTCAAGGCATGTGATCCTGTCCACCGTTAAAACCTTTCCAAGCAACTTCCATGAATCCAATGTCTTTTTCCCCACTTGGAACTGAACCCAGATGGATATTTCTTCCAACAGAACAAAGACTTGAAAAGAGAGACAGTCCTTTGCAGACAGCAGTTTCTCCCATAGAGAGAGTTCGACGGATGATGAAAAGGGGATAAATCAAGTGTTTGGGTTATTATTCCTCTTTGCATTTAAATCCTTGTAAGAAGTACCCATTTCTGTTTTGCCAGCATCCCTCCCTTTATTTCCCTTTTGTCACCACAACCACAACATACTATGACTTGTTTGGCTCTGTCACTGCTTGCGATGCTGCTCCAGAAATTTGGCATGATCCAGAAAGTAATGATCTTCATTCAGAAAATCTTCCGAATCTTCAAAATTTAGCTTCATTTTTCTTCTTATTGTAGGACGTTAGCACCCACCCTTCTCCTAGAGGAATTAAATATTCTAGGAAATATTAAAAAGGGAGAATATTATATTTCCCTGGATGAGAAAAGGAGAAATGTGTTTTTAAAGACAAAACATCTCCCTGCCCCCTTCAACTCCAGGGTGATGGGATTAAGACATGGCCCTCAGGACATGATAGGATTAGCCCTCTATCCATCTCACCACATGGCACCTGGGAGGATTACATCACCCAGCAAGGCTCAACCAAGCCTGGAATTCAGGACAGCCTATAGAGTTGCCCCTGCATGGACCCATGGGAGCCTGACAATCAGAATACAAGCTCAAATTCAAAAGCCCAGAGAGGGTATAAAACACAGGGTGCACTCAGCATCTCTTCCCTTTTTTTTCTTCGCCCAACATCTTCAATGCATGTGGTCCAGAGGTGGCATTCAGCCAGTTCTGACAGGTTCTGGAGAACCCGTAGCGGAAATGTTGAGTAGTTTGGAGAACCGGTAAATAGGCTGACCCTGCCCTCACTGCCTCCCAGCGTCCCGGCTAATCTTCTTTTGTTGCCCTAAACAGGAGAACAGAGCAGGAAAGCAGGTTAGTGGGGTGGGGAGGGAATGGGGATTTTCAAGTATCCTTCCCCTGCCATGCCCATGAAGCCACACCCACAGAACTGGTAGTAAAAAAATTTGAATCCCACCACTGATGTGGTCCTGTCCACCATTAAATCATCTTTCCAAGCAGCCGCCATGTTTCCAGTGTCTTTCTCCCCACTTGGAACTGAACCCAGAAGTATATTTCTTCCAACAAATATATGTCTTGTTTGGCGCTGTCACTGCTTGCGATGTGGCTGCAGAAATTTTCCATGATCCAGAAAGTAATGATCTTCATTCAGAAAATCTTCTGAATCTTCCAAGTTTAGCTTCATTTTTCTTCTTATTTTATTCGGATTTTAGCTTAAGTCCCGGTGATCTTTGAGAGCCCATTAAAATATAGTTTCCCTTTTCCTGCCTTCTAACCCTTGGCTGCTGAGACTATCCTGAGAAATTATGGTTCTTAACTCAGTTTATGCTTGCCAGATTGATGTGCCATCAAGTCAATGCGGATAGATCTGTCTCCCAGTCTGGCCCTTCAGATCTTTCAGTGATGCCCCCATGGCTGCTGCAATTGAGTTAATTCACCTTGCTGCTGGCTGACCTCTTTCTTCCAACTTTTCCAGTATTAAAACACTAATTTTCTAAACGGCGTTGAAATAAAAATTAGGGTTTCCACTTAGAGCCACTAGGTGGTGCTCCAGTCCCTAAGAAATTCTTGCTTATTGTATTAGGGAAGTTGACTCCGAATAGTGAATAGTTTATATATTGTCAAGTAAAAGAGGATTATCTTGCTGAGGATAAGTGCTGTGATTTAGAAGCCCGCAGAGGATAGAATGTTTATTTCAGGTGATTGATTGATTGATCGATTGATTGGTAGAAAGTTAGCACCCACCCCTCTCCTAGAAGAATGAAATATTTTAGGAAATATTAAAAAGTCAGAATATTATATTTCCCTAAAGGGAGAATTAATGTCGACCTCTATACCGCTTGCTTGCTATCGGCTGCCATAGTAACAGGGGGATGAGAGGTTTTCAGTATTTGGGAGGGGAAGTGCGCTGGTGGAGATGTCTTGGGATGAAGAGGGAGCTTTGATTCTCACCATCTTCTGCACATGCTGAATGGACTTGTTTAGGTCTGGTCAAGGACAGCCGTCTCTGCATACCAGATGGATGAAGCCACCTGAAGATGCACATGACAGCCTTGGAGGCTGCAGATTGGACATTCAGCTTGAGATTGTTGAGGGGAGGGATTTGGGTAAACTTTTGATATGTACAATTTTGCACCTTTAGCCTCAGATCTTGCTTTACTTTCATTGCTATCACTTTACATCTAGTAAAACTACCTTTTCTCTAAACCAATGGAGTTGGGGGTTTCCTTTCTTGGATTTTGAAAGAGGCACGACTGACAAATATGCTCTTGGAGAGAAGAATGTAGCCCCACCTTTCGTAATAGCCCTCAACAGATGTCAGCACTTAAGAGATAAAGAGGAAGATAGCTCTGTTCATAAGCAAATACCCTCACCCACGTTCCAACAATGATAGGATGATCCCTCAGCCACAATAGGAATTGCCCAACGCCCTTTCATTGCATCACCCTCAGAAACTTCAACCAAACCGGGGAGCTCAGACAACCTACATAGCCAGCTATGACCTTTACATGGCCCCATGGGAGTCTGACAACAACCAATAGAATACCTGTTCTTGCACAGGAACAGGAAGCTCAAGTGCAAAACCCAAGAGAGATTATAAAAGACACCCACTCTGAATTCCATGTGCTCAGCTAAACTAGAACCATGTGATTGCTGGTTCTGCTTCATCATAAACCATCTTTACAATCCACCTCCAGTCTCCATTTTGTCTCCTGTGCCTTTCTCCCGGCTTGGAACTGAACCAGATGGATATTTCTTCCAACAGATTGATTGATTGATTGATTGATTGATTGATTGGATTATGTGCCATCAGATTTACTGCTCACTTTTAGCAATCCCATAAATAGTTTTTCTCCATGGCAACCTGGTCCTTCACTGTTTTCCAGCAGTGTCCCACTGTAAGGTGAGCCCATCCACCTTTCTGTTGGTCATCCTCGTCTCTTATTCACCACCTTTCTCTCATGTCCTATGCCTGATTGCTCTGTTTTTGCTGGCAGAGGCATTGCGGGCTGGTCTTTCAATGTTTCCAGGGAGGCCTTGCAGGCCAGATCTAAGCACCTCGAGGGCCGGATCGTGCCTGCGGGCCTTGAATTTGACACCCCTGATCTAGAGTCATCAATGCATGCTTTATAGAGCCATATATGTTATTATTTTCTTTTTTTGTTTCCTAGGAACACATACGAACAGAAGCCCGGCGCAAAAATCTCCTTATTTTGATTTTACATTATTTAACGGAAGAAGGGTAAGCATTAATTGGCTTTAAAGGTAGCCAACAACATATTACAAAACTCTAATTCAGTGGTCCTCAAACTTTTTAAACAGGGGGCCGATTCACGGTCCCTCAGACTGTTGGGGGCCCGGGCTGTCTGGGTGGGCGCAGCTAGGTAGTCATGTGACTGGGTGGGCATGGCCAATTTAGCAGTCCATTTTGCCTTTGTCCTTGCTGTACTTGCCCCTCCCCTACTCACCCACCGGTCCTGGATCACATGGCTGTGAAAAACATCCTGAAAGGCTGTTTTTAAAGCATTTTTAAAGACTTTTAAAGCACTACTTTACAAGCTGGCAGCAGAGCTGCTTTTCAAGTCAGCAGCAGCCCCTTCCCTAATCACCCACTGGCCCTGGATCACGTGGCTGCACTGGCGAGATCACCCCTCACTCAGCTGGTCCTCCTCAGCACCCTTCGGCCTTACCTTCGGCAGCAGCGGTGTGATCAGAAGTGCATCTCAACCAGTGAAATAACTAACCAGAAGTGCAGCTGGAGTGGATGCTCACTGGAATATAACGCTGACGGTGAGAGGCGGCGCGAGGAACAGGGCTGAATCCCACCACTCCGCGCGCCAGATACTTTGCATTTGCGGGCCATATCCAACCCACAGGCCGTAGTTTGAGGACCAGTGCTCTAATAGTTGCCATAAGTGAACTTCATAGAGTGTCTGATAATGAAGTTCAGCTTTCTTCGCTTATGTGTAAATTACAAAAACCTCAATGGCATTTGCGTGGAAAAACGTGGACCCCTTACCCCTCATGAAGGACATGTTAGCTCACTTGACAAAGGGAAAGTTTTTCACAAAATTGGATTTAAGGGAGGCATACTACAGAGTCTGCATAAAAGCAGGGGATGAGTGGAAGACCGCTTTCAACTGCCCTCTGGGGGTGCTTCCAGTTTAGAGTACTCCCATTCGGGAGTACTGTAAGGGGCACCAGCCATTTTTATGCAGTTGATTAATGATCACATGCATAGGGCAGGTCCAATTCACCTCCCGCTTCTGGAAGTTGTTTCTAAAGTTAATAGGCTTCGGCCAGGGTCTAAGCTCCGCCCACCATCCGCAGGCAAATGGGGCTTGTGAAGGGCTAACTCAATTCTAGAGCAGTATCTTAGATGCTATGTCAATTATCAACAAGATAATTGGGCTGACCTCTTGCCTTATACGTACAACAATTCGGTACATAGCGGTACCGGATTGACTGAGGGCTCCCATCAGTCCCAGCCAATCTGACTCAGCATGATAGGGACCTGAAATCTAACACATATGCAAACAATGCAGAAATAGTCGATTCCTGCACGGCAATCCTGATCCTGTTTTTATGCTTTTTCCTCTCTTTTTTTCCTGTATAAAACTCGTGTCATAAATGACGACCATCCTCAATCCTTAATCACACACTGAAACTTTCTAAATCTGTCACTTCCAGGTATGTAGATGCTGCTAGTGCACTGGAACAGGAAACAAAATGTGGGTTGCGCCGTTTTGAAGTGTGCGACAACGTTGATCTGGAGACCATTTTGATGGAATATGAAAGCTACTACTATGTCAAGTTCCAAAAGTACCCCAAGATTACCAGGAAAGTTGTCGACACCAGTACGTTGCGTTGCTCAGAAAGAACTTTTTGTGTTTTAAATGTTGTCGCTGCCACTAATACTTAATGCCTCTTCCCTCCCAACTTCCACCTGCAAAGGAACCCTGTTTAAAAGTGAGAATGGTTTGCCACTGAATTTCATACTTCTTGAATATTGGCCTCCCTACATGGTGGAGCAGGAACGCATATCGGTGTGGCTCATTTTATTTATTTATTTGATTTTTAACCCAACTTTATCACTCAAAGCGGTGAATGTACATACTCCTTCCTCTTCCTTTTTTTTTGCCACCACAACAACCCTGTGAGGTGGGTTGGACTGAGAAAGAGTGACTGTCCCAAAGTCACCCAGCAGGCTTTCATGCCTAAGGGGAGGGGGGCACTAGAACTTACTGTCTCCTGATGATTGTCCCAAAGTCACCCAGCTGCTTTCATTCCCAATATCATACTAGAACTCAGAAGCTCCTGGTGATCAGCCCAAAGACACCCAGCTGGTTTTTATGCCTAAGGCGGGGCTAGAACTCAGAGTCACCTGATGATCAGCCCAAAGTCATCCAGCCGGCTTTCATGCCTAAGGCAGGACTAGAACTCCCAAGCTCCTGGTGATTAGCTCAAAGTCACCCAGCCAGTTTACATGCCAAATGAAAGACGAGAATTGTGGCATCAAGATTTTCAAGGGACCTTGAAGATCATCTAATCAAATATTTCCCTATTATAAGATGTATGGACTTCAACTTCCAGGATCCTTAGCAATGGCCATGTTGGCTGTGGAATTCTGGGATTCGAAGTCCATACGTGCTAAGTTTGGGAAACACTCACTTAATTGAACTCCTTTCCTGTCAGCTGCCTTGCATTTGTGTTTGCTTTGGGCAAGATAACTGTGCAACAGGTTCTTTCCGGATTTTTACTGCATACAGTCCAAGTTCCTTGGAATATTCATCTGGAATAAATGTTGGCCTTTCTCCTTCTAAATTCATGTAGGTATGGTGTAGCAGTGGGCATTGAGTTCAATAAACCAGAAACCCCCTCCCTCCCTCCCTCCCCCCCTCTCTCAGACACACGCACACACACAGCAAACTTGAGAACTTCTTTGCTTCTGTTCAGAGTATTTTTTTTTCCTTTTTAAATTTTAAATGCTGTCTTTTTTTCTCTTTCACAGTAGACAATAAATCAAGAAGTGGAGGGAAAGCAAAAAGGTAAGAGAAATGCAGCCGCTGGATGGCATTAGGTAATAATTCTTTAGTAGCCACTTTTATTGATTCATTTAATTTTTTCCCCATTTCTGAAATGCAAATGGTGTTGCATTCAACATATTAAGTCTTGTAGATGGGTGGGTGGGTGGGTAGATGGATGGATGGATAGATAGATAGATAGATAGATAGATAGATAGATAGATAGATAGATAGATAGATAGATAGATAGATGATAGATAGATACTTTATATTTATTTATTATTTATTTATTTTCATCAAGCATATATTAGATAACAGATATAAGTATAAACATGATTATGGATACATGAAATGAATAGGAATAAAAGGAAACATTAGGACAGGGACGGTAGGCACATTGGTGCGCTTATGCATGCCCCCTTTACGGACCTCTTAGGAATGGGGTGAGGTCGACAATAGGCAGTCTAAAGTTAAAGTTTTGGGGGTTTGGGGAAGAAGCCACAGAGTCAGGTACAGCATTCCAGGCGTTGACCACTCTGTTGCTGAAGTCGTATTTTCTGCAATCGAGTTTGGAGCGGTTTACCTTGAGTTTGTATCTATTGTGTGCTTGTGTATTGTTGTGGTTGAAGCTAAAGTAGTCATTGAAAGATAGGACATTGTAGCAGATAATTTTATGTACCACGCTTAGGTCAGACCGAAAGCGGTGTACTTCTAAGTTGTCTAAACCCAAAATTTCAAGTCTGGTGGCATAAGGGATTCGGCTGCGACCAGGAGTGAAAAAAGCATATTTTTTGGAATATAAGGCGCACTTTTCCCCCCCAAAAAAGAGGCTGAAAATCTGGGTGCGTCTTATACACCAAATACAGCATTTTTTGCCTCCTGAAGCCCTGCCCCTTCACCAAAATGGCTGTGCATACCTTTATGGAGGCTTTCAGAGAGCTCCTGGGGGCTGGGGAGATATAGGGAGATATAGCGGCAGATATTTCTCTCTCTGGGTGCAAAGAGAAAATATCTGCTGTGAGCTCCCTATAGGCATCAAGAAGAGAATCTGGCCAGTAAATGCTCAAGCTCTGCTCAATCTCTCCAACTCCACCCCGATGAAAGGGATTACAGGGTTGTTGAAAGAAAGAAAAATTGAAGGGAGGGGTCCCAAAGGTGCTTTTTTCAAGAGGCAACTGGACTTTCTGCTTTTTTTTCTTTGGACATTTTGCTTCTCATCCAAGAAACTCTGACTGGATGGTGGGGAATGGAAGGATTTATATTCCTTACAGACAGCTGATCCTTTGCATCCTTTTAGAAAGTTGTTGAGCCCATTTGGAGGTTTGTGTCCACAGGGTTACTTTGAGTGGTGAAAATGGGTGTGCTGCCTTCTTGGAAGGACTGTGTTGTGGACTGGAGATAGATAATGTCGTATCCCTCCCACTCTGTTGAGAGAGGGTTGTTCAATTTTGACATAGATGGGGCCTCTTTGACTGCTCTTTCAAACCAGCGGTCCTCTCTGTCCAAAATGTGGGTTTTGCCATCTTCAAAAGAGTGCCCTTTTGTCTTTTAAATGCAGATGGACTGCTGAATCTAGTCCTGATGCATTTGTTCTCTTATGTTGTGCCATGCTTTTATGAAGTGGTTGTTTTATTTCCCCAATGTACAGATCTGCACATGGTTCACTGCACTGTACTACCTGTACTGTATATCCTTTGGGACAAACATGATCTGGAGGACTGAGAATCTCCATAGACCAGGGGTGTCAAACTCAAGGCCCAGGGCTGGATCCAGCCCACCATGTGGTCAAATCTGGCCCGCAGGACCATCCTGGTAAATGTAAGGGGCTGGCCTGTGTCGTTTTGGCCCAGTCTATCCACATCGCTTCAGCCTAGTCTACCCAATGCGAAGAGGAAACATGCCAGCAGTTTAGGGAGTGGAGTCAAGCTGGCCACGCCCACCCAGTTGGCCATTCCCACGCTCCCGAAGTCAACCACCGCCCTGGCGCGGCCCTCCATGAAATTGAGTTTGACATCCCTGTCATAGAGATTTAAAGGGAGGGGCTTTTATTGCCTTATTGTGGCAACCACTGGGACTTTAATTGACAGCACGCACACACGCGCGCATGCACGCACACACACCATCCATGACCCGGGCCTTAAATCTTTTCCTCTTTAAGAAACGTGCTCAACTACAATCCGGTTTTTCCCATCTAGGGCCCCCAGCGGCACATGCCGGACTCTTCCCAAGATTAGCCAACATCAGGGGAGACCCCAGTCCAAAGTGTCACCCAGAAGAGTAGCAGAGCTCAAAGAAAACTCGAAGCAGGTAAAACTCCTTTTCGCTTCTCTGCTGCTTTCACTTGTCAGGAGCCAGCTGGGAAAGTCACAAACGACCTTCTTTGGACGCCGCAACCATCATAAATACATGCCAGGTGCCTGAATTTTGATCACGTGACTGTGGGGATGCTGTGACAGTCTTAAGTGCAAGGACTGGTTGCGAGTCACTTTTTTCAGGGCCTTTATGACTAAATGAATGGTTGCAAGCAGAGGTGGGTTTTGCTGGCGGTTCGGCCCGGTTCGGTAGAACCGGTAGTGGCCCGGAGCAGCTGAGAGCAAACCGGTACGGTGGCTCTTTTGGCCCGCCTGCACTCTACGCCTGTTTTTACGGCAAAAGGCAAATTGTGCATGTGCACAGTGTGCGCCACCTGCGCAAGTCCCGACAATCAGCTGGCGGTTGCAGGGGGAGATGGATTGTGCACGCACATGCAGCACGAGTCAGGCAGGCGAACGAACGGATCGTGCACACGCACGATCAGTGAAACGGTAGTGACAATAAGTACAACCCACCACTGATTGCAAGTCAGGACTATCTACGAAGCGATATTTTAAAATTATTTAGTATGTTATTTATTTGTATTCCACATTATTATTATTTATTATATACTTTATTCATTAAACTCAGCCAACTGAACATTAAAAAAGCAGAACAAATACCAGTGACTGGTGCTAATGGTTGATACGGATTGCTGCCAGTGTCCTACAATATACGATGTTCCGAGTAGCTCAGGTTTTTGCAGTTTCGCTGGTGTTATTGCAGGAAGCTGCAATTTGTGGAAGTCTTTTTTAAAATTCTTGGACATGGTGCCCCGATGACAATGGGTATCACTGTTATATGCTTCATCCATAATCGGCTAGTTTCGATGACCAGGTTGCGATATTTTACTATTTTTTCTAGTTCTTTTTCTTCGACTCTGGCATCTCCTGGAACAGCGATATCAATAAACCGCACCCTTTGGCCATCTACAACCGTGATATCTGGCGTGTTGTGCTCCAAATGACGATTCGTCATTATTATTACACTTTATTCATTAAACATGAAGCTCAGTCAACTGAACATTAAAAAAAAGCAGAACAGATACTATTGACTGGTGTTAATGGTTGATACGGGTTGTTATGAAATACCAGGACTTAAAAATCGAAATTCAACGACTATGGCACAAACCAGCAGTGGTAATTCCAGTGGTAATTGGCACACTGGGTGCTATTCCAAAAGCACTGGAATTACATTTAAAACAGTTAAAAATTGACAAAATCACCATCAGTCAAATGCAAAAAGCTGCACTTCTTGGATCTGCACGCATATTACGAAAATACATTACGACGTCCTAGGCCCCTGGGTGGGGCCCAACTAGTAATCAATGCCAAATCCGGCGAAACAACTGGCCGCTGTAATACAATTCTGTTGTTGCTAATAATAATAATAAAATAACTCAAGATGGTGTATGTTTCCAATATACCTTCTCCTTTTTGTTTTTTCACAACAACAACCCCGTGAGGTGGAGTTGAGCTGGGAGAGAGTGACTGGCCCAAAGTCTCCCAGCTGACTTTCATGGTTAAGGCAGAACTAGAACTCCGAGCCTCCTGGTGATCGGCCCAAAGTCACCTGGCCAGCTTTCATGGCTAAGATGGGACTTGAACTCACGGTTCCCCCACTTTGTAACCTGGTGCCTTAATCACTAGACCAAACTGGCTCTCACTAACTTCAAAATATATATATATATTCCCCTTACAGGAGAACGAAGGTCCTTTAAGTCGGGTCGCATCGGAATTTGGTTTAAATGTATCTGCAATCCATAAAGGAGATGGAGAAGGACCTCATTCTAAAAGAGTTAGTCAAAATTCTACAAACATTAAGGGTCTTATGTAACGTTAAGGTGTCCAAGGGGAAAGACTTGCAGACATCTTGAGTGTTATTTAATATATAAATAGTCCTCGACTTACGGCCACAATTGAGCCCAAAATTTTATATTGCTAAGCAACAAATTTGTTAAGTGCGTTTTGCCCCTTTTTACGATTTTTCTTGCCGCCTTTATTAAGTGAATCACTGCAGTTGTTAAATTAGTAACACCATTGTTAAGTGAATCTGGCTTCTCCGTTGACTTTGCTGGTCAGAAGTTTGCAAAAGGGGATCACATGACCCCAGGACACTCAACCGTCATAGATGTGAATCGGTTGTCAAGCATCCAAATATAAATCACATGATCATGGGGATGCTGCAACATTCATAAGTGAGAAAAATGGTCATAAGTCATTTTTTTCAGTACTGTTGTAACTTCAAACGGTCACTAAATGAACTGTAAGTCAAGGACTACTTGTATTCATAAAAATACTTGAAGTTGCTATGGTTGAATAACTTTGGATGATCAACTCTGGCCTTTGGTATCAATAGTGGTTTCTTCTCTGGTTTAGCTTGATATATTTTGGTTCACTGCAGAATAGAGTATAGTATAGTATAGTATAGTATAGTATAGTATAGTATAGTATAGTATAGTATAGTACAGGAATAGAATAGAATAAAATAGAATAGAATAGAATTCTTTATTGGCCAAGTGTGACTGAACAGACAAGGAATTTGTCTTTAGTGCATGAGCTCACATTGTACATAAAAGCTATAAGGGATAAAACATGATCATAGTCATCATAAAAATACATTCTTCATAAATCATAAAATACAACACTTAGTGATAGTCACAGGATACTAAATAAGCAATGAACATAAATCATACTAGGAAACTAAATAAAACAATATAAATCGTAAAAGTCCAAGCAACAAAGCTATAGCCATATGTAGAAAAGGAGATAAGTAATAGGAAAGATGAGAAGATTAATAGTAATAGTAATACAGTCTTACCAAATAGTTTGACAGTGTTGTGGGAATTAGTTGTTTAGCCGAGTGATGGCATGGAGGGGTGGGGGTAGAACTGTCCTTGTGTCTGGTTGTTCTGGTGTGCAGTGCCCTATAGGGTCATTTTGAGGGTAGGAGTTGAAACAATTTACGTCCAGGATGCGAGCGGGTCTGCAGATATTTTCACAGCCCTCTTTTCGACTCGTGCAGTATGTCAGCTCAGAAGCTGGCCTGCTGATCAAGGCCATTTGGGAGGCTTCAGTGCTGCCAAAAATGGTGCTGAGAGGTAGGGAGGGGGAAATAGAGATAGCGGGGTTTTGTAGCCAAAACAAAATAGTTTTCTCCTTGAACCAAGGACATTCCCACAGGTGGCTGAAGAAGGGAAGAGTGAAGTTCCCAAGCAACCGGACAGCACCTTGATTGAACCATGGGACTGATTGTTTGGGAAAGGGACAAATTTTTACTTTTAATTAGGTGAAAACCGCACCAGTCTGTGCCAATATGATATATCCAATCAAACTCTTCTGTGAGGAATCGACCTGCCTTGGTGTTCTGTGTGCTATAGGTGTATTATTTGAAACCCTGACACAGTATACAGGTCAGTGGTGGGTTGCTGCCAGTCCTGAGTGGTATGGCTGTACCGGTAGTGGTCTAGAGCAGTGGAGAGCATACCGATACACTCGTTTGGCCCGCCCGCCCGCCCGCCCGCCCACCTGCGCTCTATAGCTGTATTTATGCCAACAGGCACATTGCGCATGGGCACATAGCTGCGGAACCTGCACGCACCCCGACAAGCAGCTGGATGTCTCAGGGGCGGTGGATTGCGCATGCACGCATATGCACGTCAAGCGTGTGTACAGCGCACGTCAGGTGCACATCACTAGCGACGATAACAGCAACCCACTACTGATACAAGTCCTCAACAGAAGGCAGATTGGTAGCAATTGTTTTTTCTGCAGTTCTAATTATCCGTCGAAGTCTGCATCTGTCAGGTATTGCAAGAGTCCAAGCTGAGCGAATGTTGTTTCCTTCTCCTGCAGGGCCAAATCATTGACTTCCGTGGGCTGATTCAGGATGCTATCAAAGGGGCGTCCAGTGAAATTTCCTTACACAGCTTTAACTGCAATCCAGATCCTTCGGTGAGTGTTCTTTTCCCCCTAACCAATAGCTGGCAAACGTTATTACCACGTTTTTCAAAGTATAAGACACTCCGGAGTATAAGACGCAGCTTAGTTTTTGGGGAGGAAAATAAGAAGGAAAAAAATTCTGCCTCCGCCTGCCAGCATCCATGGTATTCAGCTGACACACGCTAACAAGGTCAGCCAATGAATAGGCATAGCAACTAAGTCAGCCAATGAGGGCTATTTGGACTTTGAAATTTGCCGTGTGAGTAGCAAGGAGACAGGAAGGAGCCTGGCTTAGCCGAGAACTGAAAGTGAAATTGCTTGTGCTTTGCTTGTATTTACTGCTACCTTGGAAAACCTGCTTGTGGTAATGTATTGTATATTATGATTATTTTGAATCCTGCTGAATCAGTTACTGTGCTTTCTGAATGTGATTGCTGCTGCAAACTCTGACCAGCCAGGTCAGCTTCAGCACTTATTGCAGCCTGATTCAGCACAGCTGATTGGCAGGTGGATCGGACTGCCAGAGTACCCCCCCATCAGCTGTTCCAGGCTGCAGGGATTGCCACAGACCATTGCTGCCTTCATGCTTCATGTTTTTGGCCTCTGGTGGGGGCGAGGGTGGGGCTACATTTGGTGTATAAGACACACCCAAATTTTCACCCTCTTTTGCGGGGGGGGGGGTGTTGGAAGGTGCGTCTTATACTCTGAAAACTATGGTAGTTCTTTGAAAACAATTATTTCAATTAGAAATAAAACTGTGCATGTGTGAGAATGTCTTCCAGCATATAAAACCAGAATACACTATTTTGTGTCTTACCAAAATGAGAGTGCCGCGCTCACACTTAAATAATTTCCCCAAATTAATTAGATGGCCAAATAATTTTTGCTTTGCCAAAGAGAAAATATACTGTTTAGGAGAAAAGGGTCAGCCTTAACTGGATCCAGATGTTCCTCAAAATACTTGCATCTCCATTTCTATGGGTAGTCCTCATCTTATGACCAAAACTGAGCCCAAAATTGATGTTGCCAAAGTGAGAAATTTCTTAAATGAGTTTTGCTCCATTTTTTTTTACTTTTCTTGCGAGCTGTTGTTAAGTGAATCGCTGCAGTTGCTAAGTTAGTAACCCGGTTGTTAAGTGAATCTGGTTTCCCTGTTGACTTTGTTTGTCAGAAAGGTCCCAAAAGAGGATCACGTGAGCCCGGGACACTGCGACCGTCATAAATAGGAGTCGCTTGCCAACCACAAACAGATTAATATGATGACTTTCACTGGTGCCAATGTAGTGTATAATATGTATATGTCATGCTATAAGATCATACACCAGAGCAATATACATATTGCACAGAATATGACGTGCATATGGAAACGTATGACTACGTAAAGTATGACTAGTTTTTTTCCTAACTACTTGTATTATTCTTTATATCATTCATGTCTTGTATTCTGTACTGAGTTTCCCCGAAAATAAGACAGGGTCTTATTTTCTTTTGACCCCCGAAATAAGCACTTGGCCTTATTTTCAGGGAAGTCTTATTATTGTTGAGATGTAGGAGGCGGTGAGTGTGGTCACCTCATCGCTGCTGCTGTGTTGCAATATTTTCGGGGGAGGGCTTATTTTAGCGCATGGACTCAAAAGCCCGATTGGGCTTATTATCCAGGCAGGTCTTATTTTCAGGAAACAGGGCAGGGGTGGGTTGCCGCCGGCATTACTGCCGGTTCAGTCTGCGCGCATGCACATTTGCACATAAATGGGTCTGTGCATGCGCAGAATGTTAAAAAAAGGGGAAAAATACATTTCTGCAAAAAATGTTTTGGTTTTGCATGCGCAGAGCCAAAAAACAATATGGTGCCACCGTAGGAGAACCAGTTCAGGGGAGTGGCAGGCCTTGCTCGCTGCCGGTTCCAGCGACCAAGGCCGCCAAACCAATACCAGTTCAGACGAACCGGTCTAAACCGGTAGGAACCCACCACTGAAACAAGGTCTGAACTGCACTAGTAGAGGCTAACCAATTTCGTTGTATACGTGATGTACAATGACAATAAAGTCTTTGAACTTTGAATTTTGATCACATGACCATGGGGATGTTGCAAGTCATAAGTGTGAAAAACGTTCATAAGTCACTGTTTTCTGTGCCATTGTAACTTTCAACGGTCATTAAATGAACTTGCAAGTTGGGGACTCCCATATAGATCTTTAGGGTAGGAGAATGGAAGCCAACAATGGACAGAGCAGAAGTCAACCCAAACAATATTTTCTGCAACTGGTGTCTATTTTCCTTTTCTCTAGGAACGGCTATTAAAACCTTTGGGCGCCTTACTTGGGATGACAGCTGAAATGAGGGAGCTTGCAACAGTGGTCAGCAAGGTGAGTTTTCCCAAGGATGGTTGTTGAACTCCAGCCTCATTCAATGAGGGACTAATCCTACTGTTCATCTTGATATTGAAAGTCAAGCAGAAGACGCAGGAGGAACATTAATAGATTAATGTTCATTACATTGATACATTACATTAATAGAGGGGTCAGCAACCTGCGGCTCTGAAGCCGCATGTGGCTCTTTCATCCTTCTGCTGAGGCTCCCTGTCGCCGGTCGGCTCCACAATTGATAGGGCTTTCGGTTAGGACAGGTAGAGGAAAAAGAACACCATGCTAGGAGACTCTATGATAGAGGAACCGGACTTCTGGTTGGCAGAGGAAAAAGGACATCCCGCTAGGAGGAGACTCTATGGTGGGGAAACCAGACTTCCAGTCGGCTTTAGAACTGAATGGGGAGCTTCCGGTTAGGGCCTTTGTGGCTCTTTGAATGTTTAAGGTTGCCAACCCCTGCATTAATACATTAACATTAAACATTAACCTATCTTGCCTGAACCCCACATTCATATGTTAGTTCAGGGATCCTCAACTCCCAGTCCGTGGATCTATTCTATTCCATTCTATTCCATTCTATTCCATTCTATTCCATTCTATTCCATTCTATTCTTTATTCCAATATTCTATTCTATTCTTTATTCCATTCTATTCTTTATTCCCATATTTTATTCTATTCTTTATTCCATTCTATTCTTTATTCCATTATTCTATTCTATTCTACTCCATTCCATTCCATTCTTTATTCCATTCTATTCTTTATTCCAATATTCTATTCTATTCTTTATTCCATTCTGTTCTGTCTTAAAGTTGCTGAGGTTGGACACACCCCAGAATTAAAGGAAGGATGAGCCAGCCAGAACTTCCAGCTTGTTGCTGAGTGACAGCTCTTGCAGTCCCAACCAAGCCCGACTAATGGAGAGAGATGCCGAAAGTCACCGTTCAGCCACAGCCGACTCTTCCCTTCTGCTCCCCCATAATGGCATCCGCATAATCACCTGTTCTTTGTCGTGTTGCTTCTCCCCCCCCTTGATTTCACGGCACGGCCGAGCTTATTTTGCTACGTGTTTATTATGCTTGCACAAGAAGATGGGGAGGCCCGTTTTTAAGAAGATCAAACCTTGTCTTGCAGGATATCTATCTCGACAGCCCCAACGTGAAGTGGAATTGCATCATCGGGCTTGACGCAGCCAAGCGGTTGGTCAAGGAAGCTGTCGTGTATCCCATCAGGGTAAGGAGTGGCTGAGCCACCTTTTCAAAAGTCACACAAATGGCCTCTGTTCCCATGGCCAAGATACACAGGTAGTCCTCGACTTACAGCTATTCATTTAGGGGCGATTTGAAGTTACACTGGAAAAAAAAGGACTGAGAACCGTTTTCTCACACTTAACGTTGTAGCTTTCCCATGGCCGTGTGAGTTACATACGAATGCTTGACAGCTGACTCACGTTTATGACAATTGAAGTGATCCCCTTTTGTGACCTTCTGACCAAGCAAAGTCAGTGGGGAAGCCAGATTCACTTTACAACTGGGTTACAAACGTAACAGCTGCACCGATTCACTTAACAAAGTTGGCAAGAAAAGTCGTAAAATGGAGCAAAACCTGCTTAAGAAATTTCTCAACAACATAAAATCCAACAGCATAAATTCTGGGCTCAATTGTGATTGTCTGCCACAATTGAACCCAAAATTTGGGTCCACCTGTGGTCGTACCTCAAGGGCCACCTGTCCTTTACATGCAACCACAGTTGAGCCCAAAAATTTACATTGCTAAAAAGGCAGTTGTTAAGTGAGTCATGCCTGATTTTACAACCTTTCTCGCCATGATTGTTACGCGAATCACTGCAGTTGTTAAGTGACTCACATGGTCGTTAAGCAAATCTGGCTTCACCCCCATTGACCTTGCTCGCCGGAATCCATCTGGGAAGGTTGCAAGTGATGATCACACGACCCTGGCACACCATCATAGTCATAAAAACATGCCAGTTTGCCAAACCCTTGAATTTTGATCGTGTGACTGCACAGATGATGCAATGGTTTTAAGTGCGAGGAGCATTCGTAAGTCACTTTTTTCAGTGCCGTTGTAACTTTGAACAATAGTTGTAAGTTGGACATTATCTGTAATCTTTTTTTCATTCTTTCCAAACTACCATTGCTGATTTTGTAAATGCTACTTAAATTGGGGAACAGGAAGCAATTTGGAAGGAAGGAAAATTAACTTGGGGACTTGTTTGAGGGTCGTTTTGTCTCGTGGTGAAGGCATCACGCTAGAAAGTGGGAGACAGTGAGTTCTAGTCCTAAAGATGGGCTAAAAATCAAATAAATAAAAAAAATCTAACAATGAGCTTGATGTCCCCAAAGGGAGGGGGACATTAAATGAATAAAAGTGAAAAATACAGAATCAGCCATCCTGATTTTCTACGTTTTCCCTATAGCCATGTTCTGATTAAAAAGAAATGCTGGTTGAGTTGCTAGAGCAGGGGTGTCAATCTCAAATTTCATTGAGGGCTGCATCAGGATTGTGTTTTACTGGTGGGGGGGGGGTGGCCAGCTTGACGACACTCATGTCGGGTTCCTGTGGTGGTCCGTGCGCTCTGCCAGCGAAAACTGGATCCGAGCTCCGTTTTCGGCTGCGACAGCCTCCTGCAACCCTCTGCCAGTGAAAATGGAGCTCTGCGCTCTGTTTTCAACTAGGATGTCATCCTGCAACCCTCTGCCGGTGAAAATGAAGCACTGAGCTCCATTTTGGATTGGGACGGCCTTCCTTTTCACTAGCAGAGGGTTGCAGGAGGCTGTCCCAGCCAAAAACAGAACCCACAACCCCGTTTTCACTGACAGATGCACCAGGGGCCGATCCATCGTTCTTTCCAGGATGGCCCCATGTGCCGGATCTAAGCACCCTGCAGGCCGGATCCATCCCCCGAGCCTTGAGATTGACACCCCTGTGCTAGAGTGACCTGCCAGATGTGCTTCGTGCTCCAAACAGCCCGTTTGTTTAGGGATGGCCTTTTTCATTTTTTTTCATTTCTCCACAGTACCCACAGTTGTTTACAGGCATTCTTTCTCCTTGGAAAGGACTTCTGCTATATGGGCCTCCAGGTATGATATGTGACTCTTTTTCATTCTGAATGCCGACAATCTCCTTAATGAATGAGACCTTGACTTACAACAGTTCATTTAGTGACAGCTTGAAGTTACAACGGCACTGAAAACAGTGCCTTAAATGACCCCTTTCCACACTCATGACCATTGCAGGATACCCATCGGGAGGCAAGTCGTTCCACTGATTAATTGTTCTGTCAGGAAATTTCTCCTTAGTTCTAGGTTGCTCCTCTCCTTGATTAATTTCCACCCATTGCTTATTGTCCTGCGTTCAGGTGCCTTGGAGAATAGCTTGATCCCTTTTTCTTTGTGGCAACCCCTGAGATATTGGAACACCCCTAGTCCTTCTTGTCTAGAAAAGTATGTCTAGAGTATATTCTGACCTAGGTTTCCCAAGATCATGAAGCCGACTCCTCATCCTGATAAAACTCCTTTTATTTAGTTTAAAGGGAATTCCTCTCCAGCAAAGTCCCGGCCAACAGTCTTTCAAGAGATTTCACAACTACAGACCTTTGTCAGGCTTGGAGAGCTGCCAGGCCGATATCTTCCAAACACCACTCTGTAGCAGACAATACTTGTATTGTATTGTATTGTATTTATTGTATTGTATTTATTAAGTTTGTATGCCGCCCTATTCCCGAGGGACTCAGGGCGGCTCACAATAAAAAGGGAGGGGATACAAAAAATAAAATAAAACTACAGTTTAAAATTCTACAACAGCCATAACCTCGAATGGGACTGGATGGTTCAACAGCCCCAGGCCTGCTGGAACAGCCAGGTCTTAACTGCTTTGCGGAAGGCCAGGAGGGTAGTAAGGGTCCGGATCTCCACGGGGAGATTGTTCCAGAGGGCCGGAGCAGCCACAGAAAAGGCCCTCCCCCGAGGAGTTGCCAGCCGACATTGGCCGGCAGATGGAATTCGGAGGAGGCCTAGTCTGTGGGATCTAATAGATCTTTGGGAGGTGACTGGCAGGAGGCGGTCTCTCAAGTACCCAGGTCCGATACCATGTAGGGCTTTAAAAGTCAGGAACAGATCTTCACCCTAATGAATTGAACTAATTGTCTCTTGCAAACTCCCCTCCCCTTTCGCTCCCCTTTTATTTCCTCTGGGAGGGGCCATTCACCGTCCACCTGTGGCTTTACTCCCGAGTCTACCCTTGTTCCTTAACTGTTCTCTTCTGGCAGCTCTGAGCATGCGCACACTGGGAACAGGCTCCAGCTGTTCTTCTGCCTCACTGATGTCTGGCTCTGAAGGCAGCTGATAACTGTCAGATGGCTCAGGCCCCCTTTCTGCCTCTGACACAGAGCTCTCATCAGAGCCTTCCTCAGACTCCAGGATTGGCCTATCTTCCTCCCCAACCTTCTCCCTGTCCGAATCTGCTGTCAGCTCTGTTGGCTGCTAGCGGGCCACAATATTGTAGACATTCTTTCAACTATTCTTCACACATTTGATGACTGGAGAGTAAACACTGCCTTTCTTTGAACTTGTAGGTACTGGGAAAACTTTGCTGGCTAAAGCTGTGGCCACCGAATGCAACACAACATTCTTCAACATCTCCGCTTCCACCATTGTCAGCAAATGGAGAGGCGATTCAGAAAAGCTTGTCAGAGTAAAAACCCCTTTTGTTTTCTTTATGCAAAGAATTGAAGAGAGAATTAGCGAAGATATGCCCTAATGCCGTAATGGCGGACCTATGGCACACGTGTAGCACTGGTGCCCTCTCTGCTGGCATGCAAACTGTTGCCCCAGCTCAGCTCCAGCACACGTGCCTCCCACCAGCCAGCTGGTTTTCAGGTCTCTGCCATACATGTGCGGGGGGGGAGGGCACATGCAGGAGACATGCGCAATGCGCGCAGGAGGGGTAGGGGGTCACACGTGCATGCATGGGGGATGGGGAACGAATGCGGGAGATAGGGAAGGAACACAGGGGGTGTACGGCACCTCCCCTGCACCCCACTTTTTGTCCCAGAAGTCTGCAGGGATGCTTGCTAGACCCAAAATGTGGCGCAAACGGGGTTCCGTGCGCATGCGTGTGTGGGGGCGGGGAGAGTATGGTGGGTTGGCATGCACATGCACATGCGCAGGGGGCAGGGCAAGGGGCTCTTGCACATATTGCATTATGGGTGTGGGCACACGCATGCGCGCTTTTGCCATGCAACAACAAACAGGTTAGCCATCAGTGCCCTAATGCAAGCATTGGCTAAACTAATGATCCATATCCCAATACTTTCTAGAGCAGTGTTTCTTCACCTGAGCGTGGACTTCAATTCCCCAGAATTCCCTCAGCCAGCATGTTTGCTAGGGGATTCTAGGAGTTCAAGTCCAAAATTATCCAAGAAAATCACCCAGGGTTAAAAATTATGGAGTGGACCTAATATTGATTCAGAGATTTTTAAACGGGCTGTAAAAACCCAGACATTCCACTAGAGAGCAGCAGAGTTAATTTTCTCCCTTTCTTTGCTACCCTCTGGTGGTCATAACAATTTCTGCATTCAATTTCAAAGGCCTGACTCTTCATGTCTTACTGTAACTTTTTCATAATACAGGTAGTTCTCCACTTACGACCCTTCGTTTAATGACAAATGGTTGTAACTCAAGTTCAAAGTTACAAAGGCACTGAAAAAAGCGACTTACGACCGTTTTTCACATTTACGACGGTTGCAGCATCCCCATGGTCACTGAACAAATGTCTCGCTTAGCAACGGAAATTTGGGGCTCGGGAAAAAAAAGGGTATGATAATGAAGAAAAGGGAATAGGAAAGAGCAAACCTAAAATTGTAAAAGCGTTTGCGGGAATACCATCCTGAAAATACACCAGTTCAGAGCTGAAAAGAGATAACCACAACAACAGAAAAGGAAAGGAAAGGAGAGTAGGAAAGGAGAGGAAAGGGAAGAGAAGGAAGAAAGAGGAAAGGAGAGGAAGGAGGGAAAGGATAGAAAGAGAAGGAGAGAGGGTAGGAGGGGGAAGAGGAAGAGAGGAGTAGGGGAGAGGCAAGGAAAGGAGAGGCGAACGGAAGAAAGTAGAGAAGCGAGGGAGGGTGAAAAGAAAAGAAAAAAAAGAGGATGGTGATAATACAAAATAGGTGCATGGGATGGTAAACAAAGCAATCCAGAATGTATATTTTCACCTTTTATATGGAAAAACAAATATGTAAAAGTAATAAAGATAAATAAGAACACTATGTGGATGTATATCTGCAACTACCGTATTTTTCAGAGTATAAGACACACCTTTTTCTCTCAAAAAAGGGGGTGAAAATCTGGGTGCGTCTTATACACTGAATACAGCATTTTTTTGCCTCCCGAAACCCCGTCCCCTTTGCAAAAAGGGCATGCATAGCCCTTAGGAGACTTATAGGGTGCTCCTGTGGGCTGGGAAGGGCAGAAATGAGCAAAAAACGGCCCGGTTTTTGCTCAATTCCCCCCCCCAGCCCCCAGAAGCACTCTATAAGTCTCCTAAGGGCTATACATGCCCTTTTTTGTTTTTTTGGGGGGGTCCACCCCCCAAGACCACTCTACAAGCTTCCTAAAGTCAATTCATGCCCTTTGTTGGGAAAAAAACAGGCATGTTTTTGCAAAAAACGGGGCATTTTTGGGAGGATCGCAGAGTGTAAAAACGTTTTTTAATATGCTTCTTCAAAATTTTGGTGTGTCTTATACTCCAAAAAATACGGTATATATAAGAGAATTATTATTTTTTTAAAAAGAAATTTGGGGCTCAATTGTGGTCGTAAGTTGAGGACTAGCTGTACATGCACAAGGACTAGCACAATTATTTTTGCTGAACCAAAGATTTAACATGTCATTTGCACCAGAACTCTGGCTTGTCTGAAGATACTTAGATACATTTTACTTAGGTACATTTCACACATGCTTCTCTCTACAAATAGAGAGGTGTGTGTGTATAAAATATACCTAACTATTTAGCTCACCCAACATTTAATTGTCTTTGCATTCATTTTTGCTTATGAAAGTGTATTTAAAAATCCATAAATGCAGCTGTAAAGGGACATTTTAGTCTCAAGCGGTTATAGGAGGATTTTATTCAACTTCTGTTTCTGGAATCATTCTCCTCTCTTATTATTCCCTTCGTATTTGAGTAGGATTTAGGTGAAAAGATTTAAACTATAAAGACAGGATTATTTCTCTCTCTTCGCTCTTCCTCTCCTCTTTTGTGATCCGTGGAGATTTAAGAATAATTTTCTACGTCCATATCAAGGCAGCATTTCTAACATGTTCCTCATCTATTCTCATAATGAGGTGGCTTACAATATTTTACTATGATAAGGTAAAGGTAAAGGTTCCCCTCACACATACATTCTAGTTCCTGACTCTAGGGGGCGGTGCACATCTCTGTTTCAAAGCCGAAGAGCCAGTGCTGTCCGAAGACGTCTCCGTGGTCATGTGGCTGGCATGACTAGATGCCAAAGGAACACGGAACGTTGTTACCTTCCCACCAAAGGTGGTCCCTATTTTTCTATTTGCATTTTCACATGCTTTTGAACTGCTGGGACAAGTAATGTGCACTCACTCCGTTACGTGACACTAGGGATTCGAACTGCCGAACTGCTGACCTTTCTGATCGACAAGCTAAGCATCTTAGCCACTGAGCCACCATCTCCCCTTTTACTATAATAGCCACTGCATTTTCCTGATCTCATGGCAGAAGGCAAAATGCATACAGGTGGGTCCTCATCTTACCTAATGACCAAAATCGAGCCAAAAATCTCTGTTGCTAAGCTAGACAGCTGTCAAGTGAGTTTTGGCCAAATTTTACAACTTTTCTCGCCACAATTATTAAGTGAATCCCTGCAGTTGTTAGTCACCCGTTTGTTCGGTGAATCTGGCTTCCCCATTGACTTTGTTTCTCAGAAGGTCGCAAAAGGGGATCACACGACCCTGGGATGCGGCAGCAGTCATAAATATGAGTCAAATTGCCAAGCATCTGAATTTTGATCATGTGACTACGGGGATGTTGCGGTAGTCATCAGTGTAAAAAACAATCATAAGTCATGCTTTTCAGTGCTGTTGTAACTTTGAACGGTCACTAAACGAAGGGTTGTAAGTTGAGGACAACCTGAGCAGAGGTGGGTTGCTCCCGGTTCGGACGGGTTCGGGAGAACCGGTAGTGGTAATTGGGCGTGGGTCGACGAACCAGTAGTGATGGCTGGCTGGCCACGCCCCTGAACTGGCTCGCAGCGACGCTCGCCCTGCCTAGTTTTCACCACGTGCATCCACACGACTGCCCCC
The DNA here is from genome assembly GCF_009769535.1 of Thamnophis elegans. Classification (NCBI taxonomy): domain Eukaryota; kingdom Metazoa; phylum Chordata; class Lepidosauria; order Squamata; family Natricidae; genus Thamnophis; species Thamnophis elegans. The sequence continues at coordinate 141,096,267 of NC_045543.1, read as the reverse complement.
TAGTGCCTACAGACAGGTAAGCAGCATGGGCTGTTTAGGGAGCCCCAAGGCTTCGCAACCACGGCCTCCTAAGTGGGATCGAGCCTCCCCGCCTCCTCGATGCACGGAGGCAGGAGGCGGTAGTTTCATTTACTGCCTTTGAGCTCCATGGGGTGGTGGTGATGGTGAGCAGCCAAGTGAGCATGCCAGGATCTGCTGGCTGCCTCCAATCTGCAGTTGACTCGTGAGCAAGTTTACTCATGAGCATGGTACCCGACAGCCTGCAGATTGCTGGCTTGCTCGCTCGGCCGCTGCTCCCCTCCCCCTGGAGCTCACAGGCAGCGAACAAAACCACGCACATCAGCTCTCCTGCGTTCAGCTAGGCTCGGCTCAGGTTGCTGCCTTCTTTGGCCTTTAAAAAAATTTTTTTTACAGTATATTTTATTTCCCACCAATCTGAAATGTAAATTTGCCAAGCCATGCCCACAAAATAAGCCACGCCCACAGAATCGGTAGTAAAAAAATATTTGAAACCCACCCCGTACCCGAGGTACATTTTTTAAAAATGTTCATTCGTTTTGCAGTATTGAATTGATACCTAGTTTACCTGTCTCTAACGGAAGCTTATAGTGCAGTTGTGGGTTATGACTGGTAAGCCCCAGTATGTGCGTACCAGTGCCTGCTGGGAGCACCAGGTATCATTCTGGTACGGTGCTTCGGAGGGCCCACCCACCCGCCCGTGCTCCTTACCAGTATTTGAAGATTTCAGGGCTTCTGCGCAGGGGCAGGGAGCTTATGGCACCTGCGCGACACTCTGCTGAACAGCTGGACCATCGCAGAAGCATCATGGAGCGTTGCGGGCTGTACAGGTTGCAACAGGATCTGGAACCCACCACAGTTCTAGTGATAGTTATCCCTCAGATCACCTGGTCCCAAGCCATGATGGGCTTTAAAGGTGACAACCGGCACCTTGAATTGCACCCAGAAGCAAATCGTCAACCAATGCAGCTCCCGGAGGAGAGGCGATATATGTGCACACTGAAATCTGCACAAAACCATGCGGGCTGCTGTATTTTGCACCAACTGCACCTTCCGGATTCTCTTCTTTTTTTTTTTCCAATATACTTTTTTATTTTCCATTTTCATAACATACAATCACATGTATACTATTACATAGCCAGTATCCTATTGTATTAAGTAGTAATTACATCAGTTCCTCTTGTCATCAACGCCCAGAAAGATAAAAACCCATTATTAGCTCTTCTGCTCTCCATACACCTGTCTTCTAACTCTCTCCTACCTCCTTTCTTCCCTCCATCACCCTTTCCTACTCTACTCCCCCTTCCTTTCTCCTTCTCCTCTCTCTACATTCCACTCCTCCTTATCCTCCTCATCTTCCCCCCTTACCCTCTCTCCTTTCCCTCTCTTCCCATCTTTCTTCTCTCCTCTGTTTCCCACTCTTCCTCTCATTGGTGTATTTCCGCTTCCGGATTCTCTTGAAGGCAGCCCCATGCAGAGCGCGCTCTTCCCAGATTCCTGCTGTTAGAGAACGATCCCAGAGAGACCATTTCTCCCACCTGATATTTCTTCCTTGGGTCCTGTCTCCGTCTCCACAGGTATTATTTGAACTTGCCCGCTATCATGCGCCTTCCACCATCTTCCTGGACGAGCTGGAGTCGGTCATGAGTCAGCGAGGCACGGTTCCAGGGTAACAATTCTCTTTTTAAAAAAAATATATATATTGTTTATACAAACATAATATCTTTGCAACACATTATACTTCTTTTACATATCCATTGTGTTTCCTTTGTACATGTAAATCTTATATACCTATAACTATATGTGTATGTACATGTGGATATACATATATGTTGTGGCCCAGCAGGAGCCGTTGGAGCTGCTGATAGACTCCGATAGAGAGGGACCCTATGAGTCGGCTCTGGAAGATGTGGAGGACCCTGGGCAGGGTTCAGGGACTAGAGAGGCTGGTTGGCCACCAAGAGGCACCTGAGGCATGGAGCAGCAGTGAAAGTCAAAGGGAGTTTGTCCCTGATGTCAGGCACTGGAGCAGTGGGGAGGAGCAAAGGGAGTTGGTCCCGGACGCCAGGCAGAGAAGGGCGGAGAAGCGCAGGCAGCAATTACGGAGACATAAATGATAATCTGGCCCAGGTCGTTGTAATTTGGCTCCTCCCAAGAGAGTATATAAGAAGAGACTTTGGGAGGAGACCTTTTGGAGGATACAACCGTTATACTAAGCTGGAGAAGCTCTTGTGTGTATCTCTTATCTGTGGGAGTCTGGGTTGCTGCCAAAGTCTTGTCTGTGAGTAATTACTGTGAATAAAGTGTGGCTAACAGTAAGCTTGTGTCGGCGTTACTCACCGGACGGAGGGGGGTCAGAACACATATACATAAACATATACATGTACATGTACATATACATATTCATATACATACATTCACATACTTCAATACACATACATACATATACATATTTTGTTTCATATATCTTTTCTATCAGTTCCATATATAACAACCTTTACATACATTTAAGTCATCTTATGTCTCTTATTTCCTACTATTTTTGTCTACAGTCTATTTTGTATTTCCACCACTTATTCCTTCTCCAGTTTCTATTTGTTTTGTAGTTTCTTGATCTTTCTTCTTCTCTTCATTGCTTTCCTACTTTTTTCCCTCTTTCCTCTAGCCCAGTGATGGCCAACCTTTTTTGGCTCGCGTGCCAAAAGCAGGGGGGAGAGCGCAGGGGGGTCATGTGCAGGCATGCCACACCCATAATGCTATGTGCACGACCAGCGCTCCCCCCCCCATTTTTGGCATGCTTTTTTCGCCCTCCCCAGGCTCCAGAGGCTTTATAAGAGCCTGGGGAGGGCGAAAACAGCCTCCCCGTGAAAAACTGGCCCTACGGGCAAACTGGAAGTTCGGGAACAGACTTCCGGTTTGCTCGTAGGGCCGGTTTTTCACGGTCCGGAGGCTTCGGGGAAACTCCTGAAGCCTCCGGAAGGCGAAAAATAGCCACAAAAGAAGGCCAAAGTCAGCTGGCCAAGGTGCACATGCGCTGGCCAGCTGACAGGGCAAGCCTCACGTGCCCTGACAAATGGCTCCACGTGCCATCTATGGCACGCGTGCCATAGGTTTGCCATCACGGCTCTAGCCAATTATACCATAAGGATAACAATTCTCAAGCAGTCTAGGTTTTGTTGTTCTTGTTCTTTGGGTGGTGGTGGTGGTGGTGGTGGTGGTGTGTGTGTGTGTGTGTGTGTGAGAGAGAGAGAGAGAGAGAATCCTCTTAATGGATTTTAAAAAATATTTCAAAAAGAAATATAAGTAGTCCTCTACTTGCAGGACTCCACCTAGTGACCATTGCAAGTTGCAGTGGCAGTGGAGAAAAAGTGACTTAGGGCCATTTTAATTGTAATTGTAATTTAATAAATTTATATGCCGCCCAATCCCGTAGGACTCCGGGCGGCTTACAAAAACAAGATTAAAAATAAAGAGTTAAAAATAGAAAAAGAGAAACAAATTTAAAAGCAAACGCACCATACACTCAATCTAAGTGGGGCTGGACCTCGTTCATGAAGTCAACAGCCCCAGGCCTGCCGGAATAGCCAGGTTTTAGTGGCTTTAGTGGCTTTTCGGAAGGCCGAGAGAGTGGGAAGGGTCCGGATCTCTACGGGTAGATCGTTCCACATTTTTCACACTTAATGACCGTTACAGCATCCCCGTGGTCATGTGATCAAATTTGGAGGCTTGGCAACTGGTTCGGATTTGTGTCGATTGCAGTGCCCTGTGGTCACGTGACTCCCCCTTTGTGGCCCTCTGTCAAGCAAATTCAGCGGGGGAGCCAGATTCATTGTGCACCTGTGTTACCAACTTAACAACTGCAGGGATTTCACTTAACAATTTGGCAAGGATGATCATAAAACGGGGTGTCCTGCTTAGCAACAGAAACTTGGGGCTCTCTTGTGGTCGTAGGTTGAGGACTACCTGGGTATAAACCTTTTGACCAGAATATTTGTTGTTGTTAGTTGCGAAGTTGTGTCCGACCCATTGCCACCCCATGGACAACGTTCCTCCAAGGCTGCAAGGAAGTCAAACTGATCAATCCTTTGGCTCAGCCTTCCTTATGGTACAAACTTCACAGCCATCCATTGCAACTGGTAAAACCGTAGCCTTGACTAGACGCACTTTTGTTGGCAGGGTGATGTCTCTGCTTTTTAGTAGGCTATCTAGATTTGCCATAGCTTCCCTCCCCAGGAGCAAGCTTCTCTTAATTTCTTGGCTGCAGTCCTCATCTGCGATGATCTTGGAGCCCAGGAAAATAAAATCTGTCACTACCTCCATTTCTTCCCCTGTTTGCCAGGAATTGAGGGCTGGATGCCATGATCTTAGTTTTCTTAATGTTGAGTTTCAAACCAACTTTTGCACTCTCCTCCTTCGCCCACGTCAAGAGGCTCTTTAGTTCCTCTTCACTTTCTGCCGCTAGAGTGGTATCATCTGCATATCTGAAGTTGTTATTTCCCCCTGGCAATCTTAATTCCAACTTTTGATTCATCTAGCCCCGCCTTTCCCATGATGTGCTCTGCACATGCGTTAAATGCGCAGGGCGACAGTATACAGCCTTGCCGGACTCCTTTCCCAATTTTGAACCAATCAGGGGTTCCCTATCCAGTTCTCACTGTTGCTTCTTGACCCGCATATAAGTTTCACAAGAGACAAATAAGATGGTCTGGTTCTCCCATCAGAATATTTGTAGCTCGGGGTTAAAATGAGGGATCTTTGGTGCTTCCTAAGCTTGGTTGTTTTCTTGCAGGTGTCTCATTACCAAACTAGGTAGCATCATCCGTGCACGGCTGGCTGAATAATTCTGGGAGTTGAAGTCCGATCATTTGCAAAGGGGCCATAGTTGCCCACTCCTGCTCTTGATGTTATTTTACCTGTTTTATCTCAGCAGGGCTAGAAAGAAATTTGTAATTGCATCAAGTGGATACTATGACGCCCTTTTCTGGCAGAATCTCTGTTTCTCCAAGCCAACCAGTTTAGGCCAAGGAAGAGAAGTCCTTCGCAGCATGGATGCCAAGGATCTCGTTTGCAGGTTTAGTTTCTGCCCCAGTTTCTAAGAGAGGACGTGGAGGCTTCGGGACGTCTGAAATAAAACTTCCCAGACACTTCTCCAGCCCTCGAGGTCTTGTTGGTCAAGTGTCCGGCGGCTGAATGTGGCAAAGAAGACCTCCGCCAGGCTGGGTCAGCCAAGGTGGTTTCGCTTCCTGAACTCATCAATGGATTTGCAGAGTCGTCAAGTGATGAATCATAGATATGAAAATTGGTTCGCATATTTCTTAATTGGAGAGAGAGCATTATCCCATCATACCGCCAAGAGAAGATGATTAGATAAGCCTTGTGTGAATTAATAGCCCTTATCGCTTCCAGTCCTCGGATAAATGGCTCGGAAATCTTTTACCTGCAGGGGGAAAAGGATTGGGACCTTAGGCCTGGCATACATGCCCTCTGCCCTGGCTTTTATGGGTCTGTTTAATTGGCTCACCGACTTATATGGGGCGCTCCCCTGTTTTAATATTATAATCACCATCTATCTTCAGAGCTTGGATATCTAAAACCAGGGGTCATAACGTTAAAAGATTTTATCATGCGGGGTCAGGAACCTCAGAAAGATGGTCAAAATGTGCCTTTTGTTGTCTTTGGCCTTGGGGCTGGGAAGACTGCACACCCTCCCATCTGGAGGAGGGTGTGAAGTGAATCTTTTGTTCTTGTTCAGTTGCTAAGTTGTGTCTTCATTCTTCAGAACCTCCATGGACCACAACATGCTAGGGCAGAGGTTGGATTCTACCGATTCGGCCCAGTTTGGGCGAACCGGTAGCTCTGAAGATCAGCTGAGACCGAACCGGTTTGCTTTGACCTTCAGGTGGGTCTGCATCAGTGGTGGGTTCCTACCGGTTCTGACTGGTTCAGCCAAACCGGTAGTGGTTTGGCGGCCTGGGTCGCTACAACCGGCAGCGACCCAGGCCTGCCACGCCCCTGAACTGGTTCTCCCGGTGGCGCCATAGGTGCCGCCATCTTGTTTTTGGCTTCTGCGCATGCGTAGAATCATTTTTATAGTACTGCGCCTGTGTGCGCACGCTGCGTGACCATGAGTCAACCACCAATAGCAGCTGCCGGAATCCATGCCTGGTCCCAATGCACACCCCTGGGCTATACTCACCTGCATGCCATTGGTTTTTAACCCAGCTGATAGGCACAGCAGAGTAGATTGCCATGCCTCAGCTGTTTTCCTGTAAACGGCGCACACGTTCGCATATCTGCACAGCGCATATCTGGCGCGCACATGAGTGCAGCGCGTGTGCACAAAGTGTGCACTCAGCAAACCGGTTGCTAAAGCGGTAGGATCGCAGCCCTGTGCTAGGCTCCCCTGTCCTCCCCTGACTCTCATTGTTTGCTCAAAGTCATGTTCATTGCACTGATGACCAGTGGTGGGTTTCACATTTTGTTACCACCGGTTCACCGCACATGCTCCCGGCCTTGCACGTGTGCACTTTGCTCACACACTCGCCTTCTGCGCATGCTCCCAGCCTCAAAAAAAAAAGCACCTAAATAGGACAGCATAGAGCCGGGGCAATTTCAGCAAATGGTTCGGGCGAACCGGTCCGAACCGTCTGAATACTATTTCTGCTGATGTCTCTATCTAACCATCTTATCCTCTGTGGTCCCCTTCTCTTTTTCCCTTCCATCTTCCCCAACATCAGAGTCTTCTCTGAGGAGTCCTCTCTTCTCATTGGGTGGCCAAAGTATTTGAGCTTCAGCTTCAGGATCCGTCCTCTCAAAAGAACAGACAGAATTGATTTGCTTTAAGATCGACTGATTGGATCTCCTTGCAGTCCAAGAGATTCTCAATAGTCTTCTCCAGCACCACAGTTGGAACAGCAAGTGAATTTCTGGTTGCCTGTTAATGTCTGGTTGAATTTTAATTGACGTCGTTTCTTTTGTTTTGTGTCAGGGGCTTATTGTGTGCTGCCAGAGTCACAATGTGGCCTGGAAGGGATTTTTGGCATTGGGCTTTCAAGCCTGTCACATTTTCTGCTGTAGGAAAATGGGAGGGGGGATTATATGGAGTATGGGTGATATAATTCCTTCTCAGGGAGTCAAGGATACCTTGCCCTGCAGCTGTGATGGTGTGACTGGGAGGCATCTCCAGTTGGGACTGTGCCTGATTGGGCCATGTGATGGACGTGTGGGTGCTGGGCAGGGACCAGAAAACCTGGAGAAAACCTGGAAGCTTTCGGATTTGGGTTTTCCCAGATGTGCCAATATGAACATCTGCAATAAACTGGAACTCTGAGGAAACTTAAGTCTTGGAGTCTTCTTTTGTTGGGGGTTTTACTTGGAACTCTGACATTAACCTGAATTTGGGTTAGGCAGCCATATAAATTCTACAAAGAGCCGAGGTGGCGCAGTGGTTAGGGTGCAGTACTGCAGGCCACTTCAGCTGACTGTTATCTGCAGTTCAGCGGTTCTAATCTCACCGGCTCAAGGTTGACTCAGACTTCCATCCTTCTGTGGTGGGTGAAATGTGGACCCAGACTGTGAGGGGCGATATGCTGACTCTGTAAATCGCTTAGAGAGGGCTGAAAGCCCTATGAAGCGGTATATAAGTCTAACTGCTATTGCTATTGCTACAAATATTGTAAATAACTACGGTGAAAACTCATATTATTTTAGCTAATCCCACCCCTTAAGGCCGTGATGGCGAACCTATGGCATGCATGCCACAGGGGGCATGTGGAGGCAGATCTGCTGTCATGCAAGCCATCAGCTCCAGCACGCATACATGCATCGGCCACTCGATTTTAGGCCTTCCAGAGGGCCGGGGAGGGCACTTTCACCCTCCCCAGGCTTCAGGAAAGCCTCCGGAGCCTGGGGAGGGTGAAAAACAGGCTCAACTGGCCAACCGAAAGTTCATTTCATAGAGTTGGAAGGGACCTTGGAGGCCTTCTAGTCCAACCCCCTGCTCAAGCAGGAGATCCCGTACCATTTCAGACTAATGGTAGTCTTCTTGAAAATCTCCAGTGATGAAGCTCCCACAATTCCTGAAGACAAACCGTTCTGCTGATTAATTGGCCTCACTATTAGGAATTTTCTCCTTAATTCCAGATTACGTGACTGTAAGAATGCTGTAACAGTTATGTGTGAAAAACAGCCCTGTTGTGGCCCACCAGCGGCCAGTGGAGCTGGTGGCAGACCCAGACAGTGAGGAGGCTGGGGAGGAACATGGGCCGGTCCTGGAGACTGGGGAAGGCTCTGATGAGGGCTCTGTGTCAGAGGCAGAGAGGGGGCCAAGGCCGTCTGACAGTTATCAGCTGCCTTTGGAGTCAGACACCAGTGGGGCAAAAGAACAACTGGCACCTGTTCCCAATGTGTGCATGTGCAGAGCTGCCAGGAGAAGGGAGCAGTTAAGGAACAAAGGCCAACTCAGGAGTAAAGCCACAAGTGGGCGGTGAATGGCCCCTCCCATAGGGAATAAAGAGCGAAAGGGGAAGGGAGTTTGCAAGAGACAATTAATTCAATTCATGAGGGTGAAGATCTGTTCCTGACTTCTTGCCAAGGAATTGCTGCTATAGCGTGGCGTTTAGAAGATATCGGCCTGGCAGCTCTCCAAGCCTGATCAAGGTCTGTAGTTGTGAAATCTCATAAAAGACTATTGGCCGGGACTTTGCTGGAGAGGAATTCACTTTAACCTAAATAAAAGTGGTTTTATTGGCACAAAGAGTCTGCTTCATACTCTTGGGAAGCCTAGGTCAGAACAAAGCCATTTTTTCCCCCAGTGCCGTCGTAACTTTGAACAGCCACTAAGCAAACTGTTGTAAGCTGAGGTCTCACCTTTAATGGGGAACCTTCTCCGGTGCCCGGGAATAATCTTTCCTCTTTTCTCCCGCCATCAATATTCTTGACAGGGGCGAACACGAAGGAAGCCGGCGTATGAAAACGGAATTATTGGTGCAGATGGATGGCTTGGCTCGCTCCGATGATCTTGTCTTCGTTTTGGCAGCTTCCAACTTACCCTGGTAAGAGAGCCGGAGAATATGTTTTGAATACATCTGCATGAGCCTCTAAACACAGATAAAGATTCTACTTACCCAGAGCAGTAAAAGCCGTGATATTTGGCTAAAGCCTTCAAAGATTAATTGAGAGCTTTGAGCTTCTTTGTTATCATTATTATTATTATTACTACGACTGCTGACGTTTTGCTTCTGCCTTGGTTCTTGCGTTTTGCACCCGAAAGTGCATAATCCTGCAGAAGATCAGCAGATGCCAGAGCAAGCCAGCTGCTAATATTTAAAAAAGCAACTTGATGGCCAAGTTATTTACTATAGTTAAGCTAAAAGAAGTGTTGTCCGCCCGAGATACTCTTTAAGGTGCTTAAATCATCCGGTGCTTTAGAAAAATATGTTCTCTAAAAATAGGGAGAGTTTGGGTTTTATTGGAATTATGTGCACTAAAGTTTCAGGATGAAAAGCCTTCCTTTGTGTGTGTGTGTGTGTGTGTGTGTGTGTGTGTGTGTGTGTTTAACATGAAGATCCGGTTGGGATCAAAAGGGGGCTACAATATAATAGAAAAAAATGTTTTTGTTTGTACCGTTGGAAGAAATGTCCATCTGGGTTCAGTTCCAAGGGAGGGAAAAGACATTGGATTCATGGAAGTTGCTTGGAAAGGTTTTAATGGTGAGAAGCACATGGTTTGAGACCCTGGAGGAAAAAGGGAAGAGATGCTGAGAATGTCTCGGGTTTTATACCCTATCTGGGCTTTTGAATTTGAACTTGTATTCTGATTGGCTGTCAGACTCCCATGGGGCCATGCAGGGGCAACTCTAGGCTGTCCTGAGTCCCAAGCTTGGTTGATTTTTGCTAGGTGATTATGTAATGAAAGGGCTTTGGGATTCCTACTATGGCTCTGCCTGAAGGAGGTAGATCTTTGTTATGTAGAATAGACTGGGTCAGGCCTTAATGGTCCATTGACCAAGTTGTGGGGAGGGCTGTTTCTGCCTCCCTTTTAGAGGAAATATTCTGCCCTTTTAATATTTCCTAAAATTTCTCATTTTCCTAGGAGAAGGGTGGGTGCTAACTTCCTACAGCACAAAAGTAACAAAGGAGGAAATTAGTCCAAATCCTTGTTTTCACGATCACAGCGCAAAACACTTTCCACACAATGGGCTATATTATTCTTGAGATCTGTTTGATTTGACAGAAAATGATATCGTCCCGTCCCCCACCCCAAAGATCTATGTTTTTTATCATTGTTATAATGGCATCCCTGCTGAGGAGCAAATGACATGGTTTTTGTAATTTGTTAACTAACATACCGTATTTTTCGGACTATAAGACGCACTGGAGTATAAGACACATCAAGATTTTGAAGAGGCAAATTTTTTAAAAAAGTTTTTGCACTCTGCAGACCTCCCCAAAACAGCCTGTTTTTTACGTAAACGGGCCCGTTTTTTAAAAAAATGGCATGTATAGCCTTTAGGAGGCTTCCAGAGTGCTTCTGGGGACCGGGGGGGGGGGGGGGATGAGCAAAAAATGACCCATTTTTCACTCGTTTTTGCCCTCCCCAGTCCCCAGGAGCACTTTGGAAGCCTCCTAAAGGCTATGCATGTCCATTTTTGCGAAGGGGGCAGGGTTTCGGGAGGCCAAAAATGCTGTATTCATTGTATCAATAGTAGTAACTGTGAGAGGGATCTTGGAGTCGTAGTGGACAACCATTTAAATATGAGCCAGCAGTGTGCATCAGCTGCCAAAAAAGCCAACACAGTTCTAGGCTGCATAAACAGAGGGATAGAATCAAGATCACATGAAGTGTTAATACCACTTTATAATGCCTTGGTAAGGCCATACTTGGAATTCTGCATTCAGTTTTGCTCACCACGATGTAGAAAAGATATGGAAACTCTAGAAAGAGTGCAGAGAAGAGCAACAAGGATGATTAGGGGACTGGAGACTAAAACATATGAAGAACAGTTGCAGGAACTGGATATGTTTAGTTTAATGAAAAGAAGGACTAGGGGAAACATGATAGCAGTCTTCCAATATCTCAGGGGTTGCCACAAAGAAGAGGGAGTCAAGCTGTTTTCCAAATCACCTGAGGGCAGGACAAGAAGCAATGGGTGGAAACTAATCAAGGAGAGAAGCAACTTAGAACTGAGGAGAAATTTTCTGACAGCTAAAACAGTTAATCAATGGAACAACTTCCCTCCAGAAGTTGTGAATGCCCCAACAACACTGGAAGTCTTTAAGAAGATGTTGGATAGCCATTTGTCTGGAGTGGGGGTTGGACTAGAAGACCTCCAAGGTCCCTTTCAACTCTGCTATTTTATTGTATAAGACACACCCAGATTTTTACCCTCTTTTTTGAGGGAAAAAGGTGCGTCTTATACTCCAAAAAATACAGTAGTTACTTTGTATTTTAATTTATTTTCTTTCTTTTAAAACGATGTTCAGGTTTATTAGTTTTTCACATTCCTAAACTGATAAACAAGCTGGAGACTAGCTCCAGATAAGAAAAAGTTCATTGGGGTCTGGTTTATCTCTTTTGTGAACTCCAAACAACTTTTTTTTTTAAATAATTTTATTTTTTATTACATAGACAACATCACATAACAATAGAGAAAAAAAACAAAGGGAAAAGGAAAGGGAAAAAAAAACCCCATCATCCCATACAATATGTCATTTGATCACAGGTGCATCCCTACTACGTTTCCCCCCATACACACATCCCGTATCTCTCTGTTGTATATTTAATAGACACCACAATAACCTAAGGTTTAAAAAAAAAAGGGGGGGGAGACAAAAACAACTTTTTTATTTACAATTTACGCCCCTTCTGACTTTAGACCTCATTTTAACTAACTTGGGTGATCTTATGGGATGCAAATATGTAACGTGTTTGACTACCTGTAACTGAATCACTGCGGTTGTTAAGTTAGGAACACGGTTGTTAAGAGAATTTGGCATCCCCAATGAGTTCGCTTGTCAGAAAATCGCCAGAGGAGAGCATATGGTCTCGGAACACTGCAATCGTCATAAATATGAACCAGTTGCTAATTGTCTGCATTTTGATCAAATGACCATAGGGAAGCTGCAATGGTAGTTCAGTGTGAAAAAGAGTCATAAGTCACTTTTTTCAGGGCTGCCGTAACTTGGAAAGTTCATTAAACAAAAGGTTGTAAGTCAAGAAATACCTGTAATGTAGAAATGCCCCTTGTCAGAAAGCAAAGTCCTATTTCAATGGCCTGTTGGCATTGGATAAAGCCAGCCTGCTTCTCTGCTCTAGTTACTGCACACTTTCAGCATGTAACAACTCTACACCTGACGACTGAAAACAGAGAGGATGAACTGGCTGTATTGTAAAACATCATGCATAAGCTTACACGCCATCATTAGTATGTTCACCTTGATGGTTTATTCATACATCAAATCTTGGCTCAAGCGAATCCATGTGTTCTGACCTGGGCTTCCCCAAAAAGCACGAGGCAGAGTCCTGGTCCCAACGAAACTCCTTTCATTAAACGAATGTGAATTCCTCTCATTCACACTCAGCAAAGGACTGGCAAACAGTCTTTCAAAGGAGTATTTATGACTACAGACCTTATCTGTCTTAGAAAGCTGCCATGTAAATATTTTCCAAAGGAAGTGCAAGGAAAGACTGGGCACAGAGTCTCTGAGATTCACGGACAGATCTTCACACTCCTGAAATGAGTCTGACTGAGCGAAAGAATTGTTTCCTCCAAAAGCCCCCTCCCCTTTCGCTCCTCTTTTATTTCCTGTGGGAGGGGCCAGTCACCTTCCACCTGTAGCTTTACTCCCAAGTCGACCCAGATTTCTGAGTTTTTCTTTTCTTTTGGCAGCTCTGTGCATGCGCACACTGGGAACAGGCTCCAGCTGTTCCTCTGCCTCATTGCTCTCTAGCTCCATAGGCACCTGATCACTACCAGATGGCCTCGGCCCCGTCTCTGCCTCTGATGCAGAGCCCTCGTCCGAGCCTTCCCCAGCCTCCAGGTCTAGCCCATGCTCCTCCCCAACCTCCTCACTGTCCGACTCTGCTGCCAGCTCCACTGGCGGGCCATAACACCACGGTCATATGAACAAGCTTTGTCTCTACTGGATCAGTTCTGGTCTGGGTGCGTCTGATCCTTCCCTAATTTTGGTGCTTCTTAAGGAACCATTTATGACTTAGACTTGATGGAAAGAGCCCTGAGATCCTCTTGTTAATAGAACAAGGATCTGCCTTCCTTATTCTCTCCTAGGGAACTGGATTATGCCATGCTGCGCCGACTGGAGAAGAGGATTCTGGTTGACCTCCCAAATCAAGAGGCCCGGCAAACCATGATCCAGCATTGGCTTCCCCCAGTGAGCAACAGTGGAGGAGTGGAGCTGAGGACGGAACTGGATTATAATTTGCTCAGCCAGGTGAGGAAGAAACCCACCCAGGTTATCCAGGGTCCTTATGAATGACCTTTGTAGAGGAGTCAAGGAATCTATAGAGCAGAGTTTCTCAACTTTGGCCACTTCAAGATGTGTGGACAGCCGGCTGGAGAATTCTGGGAGTTGAAGTTGCCAGAGTGACTACTATTTTGAGACAACCCAGGAGCAAAATACAGTACACAGAGGTTTTGTCCTTCAAACAGTGGTTTATATACAAGACTTAAATATACACCTACATACATGTATTAGGCAAATACCAGGCAATATCAATCAATCAATCTTCATCTCTACATGGGGAACCACAATGCAGATAGAATACGAGGAGAGAGATACACAAGGAGGGAGGGAGAGAGGGAGGGAGAGAGAGAGAGAGAGAGAGAGAGAGAGAGAGAGGGAGGGACGTCTTCACATGGCCTCCCTTATATATACAGCTTCTTAAAGTGGCAGTAACCCTGCTGACACATCCTCATGTCATCATCTCGGTTTACAGCCTTACAGCAGCTGGTCAGCTATTAAATCATAAATTACCTGGACAGAAGTCCACATATCTTTCTCTATATCTCTATTCTATCTATCTCTATCACATCATCTTCATCTTCTAATCTTTCCTATTGTCTTGTCCTATTGGTATCTTATGATTTGCCACTTGATGTTTTTATCATATGATTTAGAACAGGGCTAGTCAACCTTTTTATACCTACCGCCCACTTTTGTATCTCTGTTAGTAGTAAAAAAAAATTAACTGCCCACCGGTTCCACAGTAATGGTGATTTATAAAGTAGGGAAGTAACTTTACTTTATAGGGAAGTAACTTTACTTTATAAAATTTATAAAGCAAAGTTACAGCAAAGCCCTACTGCCCACCATGAAAGCTGGAACGCCCACTAGTGGGCGGTAGGGACCAGGTTGACTACCACTGATTTAGAATATATGACTTATTACCGTGTTTCCTCAAAAATATGACCCACGCCCTCTTATGTTTTTTTGAACCCATGCACTCAAATTAAGCCCTACCTCCAAAATTAGCCCAAATTGAGACCCTGCCCACCCCAGGATGCAGGGGGGGGGGGCGAGGTACAATTTAAGCTAGGGTGGGGATGGTGGGATGGAGCTTCCCTACTTGCCAGGTGTCACACATCCTGACACCTGCACCTCGTTCTTCTGCGGCCCACTTCTTCTGCGGTTGCTTGCCGTCGTTTGCATGCGTCGCCTCCGTTTCACCGTCAGAGCCTTTTGGAAAGACCTCTGCAGCTGAGAAGTGGGCTTTGGATTGACGCTCCCCGAGCCCCCTGGCTTCCGTTTCGCCTTCTGGAAAGTCCTCCGCAGCCGATAACAGGGCTCCGGATCAATCCTGCGGAGGGCTTTCTGGAAGGCATTTGTAGCCGATAAAAGAGCTCCTGATCCCACCCCATCCCACCCCACTCTTCCATTCCATTCCCACATATCCGTGATGGCAAACCTATGTGGCACATAGAACCATGGCGCCTGTCATGTGCAGCATCCTCTGTTCCTCTTCTGGGTTTCTGGTGAGCATGTGCACAAAAACAATCAGCTGGCCTCCCTGTTTGCGGCAAATGCCAGAATGGTCTTCCATTTTCTGGTGTGAGCATTCAAACCAGCTAGCTGATCGTCGTGCACCCATGCATGCCAGTAACCAAAAGACTAGCTGGCTGGCGCGCATGTGCTGGAAGTCCATTTTTGGTGCGCATGTGCCCTCTGGGCAGTTTGTCTTCTAGGTTGCGTCCCAGATGAGTGCCTGTGCGTGCGCATGCACTCCCTTTTTAGCACTCTGTCCCAAAAAGGTTTGCCATCACTGCCATATATAAAGATAACCAGGCCACCAAAGAATACGGTGGCTGGACTCCATCAAAGCTGACACCAGGCAGAACATAGACCAGTGACTGTGAATCTTTTTGGCACCAGGTGCCAAAAACAGAACACGCGCATGCGCCAGAGCCCAGAAACCCAAAGGCCAGCTGGCTGGTGTGCATGCATGTGCTGGTCAGCTCGTCTTCCAGTTTCTGATGCGCGCATGCACGCCAGCCAGCTAGTCTTCTGGTTTCCTGTGCGCGCATAGGTGCCGGCCTGGTCTTCGCATGCACCAGAAATGGAAAGACCAACTGTCTGGCGTCTGCATGTGCACTGGTCAGTTGGTCTTTGGATTTCTGGTGTTCTGGCACATGTGAAGACGGAGCCATTTTTTCTCGTTTTTGCCCCTTCCCCCTCGCAGCCTCCAGGAGCATTCTACAAGCCTCCCAAAGCCTATGCATGCCCTGGTTTTGGCAAAAAAAAAAACACAGGCCCGTTTTTGTGAAAAATGTGCCGTTTTTTCCTCGTTTTTGCCCCCCCCCCAGCCTCCAGGAGCATTTTGCAGGACTCTCAAACTCTCTGCATGCCCCGTTTTTCACAAAATAAATAAATAAATGAGGCGTGCAGAGGGTTTGGGAGGTCTGCAGAGTGCACCCCCCCCCTTTTTAAAAAAATTACGTCTTCAAAATCCTGGTGCATCTTCTACTCTGAAAAATACGGTAATTAATTGCAAACTCCTGAGAAAAAGAATGCAGAGCTTGCCTTCTTTGAGATCTTCCTGAAGCCATCTAGAAGCACTTTCAGCCAAGTTGGGACATGGGATAGGCCACCGGTCTGATCCCTGTAGATCTTGTAATGTTATCTTGATGCTCTTCTGGTGGCAAATGAACTCATCACCAATCTCTTGTCCATCATAATATGATCTGTAGGACCAGTGGTGAAACTCATTTTTTTTACTACCGGTTCTGTGGGCGTGGCTTGGTGGGTGTGGTGTGGCTTGGTGGGTATGGCTTGGTGGGCATGGCAGGAGAATGATACTACAAAATCTCCATTCCCACCTCACTCTGGGGCCAGCCAGAGGTGGCATTTGCTGGTTCTCTGAACTACTCAAAATTTCCACTACTGGTTCTCCAGAACCTGTCAGAACCTGCTGGATTTCACCCCTACATACAACTGGTTCCGTGTGCTCAGGGGACCTTTTTGGTTGTGTCAGAAGTGGCCCGATGTAGAAACCGTCCCCATAGCCCGTCGAGGTGGCGCAGTGGTTAGGGTGCAGTACTGCAGGCCACTTCATCTGACTGTTATCTGCGGTTCAAATCTCACCGGCTCAGGGTTGACTCAGCCTTCCATCCTTCCGAGGTGGGTGAAATGAGGACCCGGATTGTTGTTGGGGGCAATATGCTGACTCTGTAAACCGCTTAGAGAGGGCTGAAAGCCCTATGAAGCGGTATATAAGTCTAACTGCTGCTATTGCTATTCCTCTCCGTCCTTTCTTAATCTAAATGCTAGCTTGAGAGCTACCTGCAGTGGGAAACCTCTGTGGAGGTAAGCACACCTTTCTCTTCATTTTTGTGTATTAGGAGACGGAAGGCTACTCGGGATCTGACATTAAGTTGGTTTGCAAAGAGGCAGCCATGCGCCCTGTGAGAAAAATCTTCAGCGCTCTTGAAAATCACCAGCCAGGTATAGCAAAAATCCTTTTGCGTGTTCGAGCTGAACAGGTACTCAGTGTTGTGGCCCACCAGCAAAGCTGGTAACAGACTCAGACATTGAGGAGGTGGGAAGGAACATGGGCCAGGCCTGGAGTCTGGGGAAGGCTCTGATGAGGGCTCTGCGTCAGAGGCAGAGAAGGGGCCAGGACCCTCCGACAGTTATTAGCTGCCTTCGGAGTCAGACATCAGTGAGGCAAACAGCTAGAGCCTGTTCCCAGTGTGCGCAGAATTGCCAGACGAAGGGAACAGCTAAGGAATAGGGGTCGACTTGGGAGCAAGGCCACAGGTGGACAGTGAATTCCATAGGGAATAAAGAGGAGCGAAAGGAGAGTGGAGTTTGCAGGAGACAAGTAGTTCATTTAATTAGTGTGAAAATTTGTTCGTGACTCTCAGAGACTCCTTTCCAATTATATATCTGGCAAAGATATCGGCCTGGCAGCTCTCCAAGCCTGATAAGGTCTCTGGTTGTAAATTCACCCTTGAAAGACTGTTTGCCGGGACTTTGCTGGATGTGAGAGTAATCCCCATTAGCTTAATAAAAAAGGGGTTTTGTCAGGACAAGGAGTCGCCTTCGTGATTTTGGGAAGCCTCGGTCAGAAGACTCAGGGTCGAGCAAGCAGAGATGTCTTAGCTAGGTTAGCTAGGAAGCGTATAAAGGTAAATGATAAATGTATAAAGCTGTACCAGCAGATGGCGGCATTCCATCTCTTGTTGCATCCCTGTTCAGATTTACTTAGGATTTGTCTACTCCTTTCCCATTTGGTCTCTCATACAAAACTTCCTAAGATCATACAGGTAGTCCTCAACTTACGACCACAGTTGAGGCCAAAATTTCTGTTGCTAAGTGAGACAATTGTTAAGTGAGTACCACCCCCACCCCCATTTTGCAGCCTTCCCTGCCACAGTGGTTAAGTGAATCACTGCAGTTGTTAAGTGATTAACACAGTTGTTAAATGAATTTGGCTTCCTCATTGACTTCGCTTGTTAGAAGGTCGTAAATGGGGATCACATGACCCTGGGACCCTGCAACCCTCATAAATACATGCCAGTTGCCCAATACCTGAATTTTAATCACATGAGGATGATGATGTAATGGTCGTAAGTGTGGAAAGACCGTCATAAGTCACTTTTTTTCAGTACCGTTGTAATTTTGAATGATCAGTAAATGAATTGTTGGAAGTCTAGGACTACCTGTTGAATCTTAAGGCCGGAAGGGACCTTGGAGGTCTTCTAGTCCAACCCTTTAGTCTGGTATTTGGGGCGAGGTTGGACTGCAACTACCCAAAACCTGCAGTAGGGACAATGGCTAGCACACATTGGAAGCTACCAATTTGGGGAATGAGATAGAAATAGAATGATAAGTGAGAATAAACTAGTAGGATAAACTGGAGGAACCAGAACAAGACTGAAGGTATGAAAGTGTCATTCGGAGGCATCCCTTCTATTCAAAAACTTTAGCAACCGGTTCTCTGCCCAGTTGCTGGGTGGGCGGGGCCATGGTGCGCGTGGCCTACTCAGCCTCCTGCATCACAGCGGGGGAGGGCGTTTTTACCCTCCCGACCTCCCCAAGCTCCAGAGGCTTTCCTTCAGCCTCCGGGAGGGTGAAAACGACTTTCCCTGGGCTCCGGAGGCCCTCTAGAGGCCAGAAACGGGCCCAGTTACGGAACCTCCAGGAGGCCCATTTTTGGACCTCCCCAGGCTCCAGAGGTTTTCCTTGAGCCTCCGGGAGGGCGAAAATGACTTCCCCTGGGCTCCGGAGGCCCTCTAGAGGCCAGAAATGGGCCTGTTTCCAAACTTCCAGGAGGCCCATTTTTTGCCCTCCCAGAGCCTCCGTGCGGGCCCTGCTCTTACCTGGCATCCAAAATAGGCCACATGGAGACTCCTGGGAGGGGAGGGGCGAGGTGGCCGGGGCCAGCTGGTCCTTGCAACTACTGGTTTGGGGAACCAGAATGTAAAATTAGCATCCAGTTCACCTGAACTGGTGGGAACCGGCTGAATCCCATTCATGGTTACAGGAGATCTGTGTAGTTCCCTGACCATTGGTGGACCGATTTTGGGGGGTTTTTTGGCCGAAAGTTTTTTATTTTTTTAACATACATGTAATCCAAAGTATACCATTACATCTTAACAAATGTTTTTTGAATATTCAATAATAATTCCTCTTGCCATCCTCTTCAATTTTTATTTGCTCTTCTGCTTTCCATACACCCTATTAGCTTATTTCATCTTCAACCCTTCTCCTCTCTCTCTCCTCCTCCCTACCTCCTTTCTTCCCTCTGCCCTCCCTCTCTTCTCTACTTCCCCTTGCTCTCTCACTATTCTCTCCTCTTTCCACACCTTTCCTCTCTCCTTCTCTTTCCCTCCCTTCTCCTTCCCTCTCTCTAATCTCCTCTCTCTTCCTTTTCCTCTCTTTATCTCCCTTCCAGTCTCTTTTTATGTGGTGTGTTTCCTCCTTTTAGCAAACCCCATTTAATCAGTGGCATTAATAATTATATTTAAAAAAACTATTTTCCATATTATTAATTTTCCTTTTAAAGGTATACCTTTATACAAATTCCATTTGTTTCCTCCCCCCCCCCCCCAAACCTCTTTTTTGGCTGAAGTGTGAGGTGGATACAAGTTTCCAGCTATCCTCATAATACTGTTACATAGTTATATATCATTAAAAGCCCATATTTTTGGTCTCATATTGTAACTTTAAATATATATTGTTAGGCGTATTTCCAATTTCCCCCTCCATTTTTTCTTCTCCTCTTCTCTGGTAACTTTCCCAACTAATATTTTTCTTATTTGTAACCTGGTATAATCATTTCACATTCCATTATTAATACATACCAGCTGGCCTACTATCTTTATTCACCTTAATTAATCTACCTTTAATTCCTTTTTACTTGCAATCCTTTCTATAACCACGGACCAATTTTAGACAGCATTTCCATTTCTAATTGGAGTTCTTCTTTCTTCAGACAGTGGAAACTTACCAGTGATTCACCTGGACACAGTCACAACCGAAGACTTCCTCGATGTCATTTCTCATACCAAGCCCTCTGCTAAGAATCTAAGTCAAAAATACGTTGACTGGCAAAGAGAATTTGAGTCGGTTTGAGCGGAGTTTAAGATCTGGAACAATCCTCCACATTTCCAGCTCCTCCACTCCACCCAACACATTTATGAAAAGTGTATTTTTACCGGGAAAAAAAGAGGAGAAGAAACTTGCCGCTTTCCAATCTGGCTACTGAAGTTTTGATGATGGAGAAGAGGCTGCCAATTGTGATTTGGAGAAAGCTCGTTCTATCTTTTCATCCGATAGCTTGAGACTCATACACAAGGCGGAAACCCCCCCCATTTTAGCACTTTGACCATTTTTAATTTTTGTAATTAAACACGACCGGCTATTTTTATTTCTGTGTTACCTAGAAGACTTTGGGGATCCATTTTGCTGACTTAATATTTGCTGCTATACTTTTCTTCCTTGGTGGGACCAGATAATAGGAAGGGATAAAGAGAAACATTAATTGGGCCTTCTCGGGCATCCTTGGCGGGGCACAGTGGCTCAGTGGCTGAGCTAGTTGATCCGAAAGGTCGGCAGTTCGGTGGTTCGAATCCCATGGGCCGAGTAACGGAGTGAGCTCCCGTTACTAGTCCCAGCTTCTGCCGACCTAGAAGTTTGAAAGCACGTCAAAAATGCAAGTAGAAAAATAGGAACCACCTATGGGAAGGTCACAGCGTTCCGTGCGTCTTTGGTGTTTTAGTCATGGCGGCCACATGACCAGGGAGACATCTTTGGACAGCACTGGCTCTTTGGCTTTGAAACGGAGATGAGCACTGCCCCCTAGAGTCGGGAACAACTAGCGCATATGTGCAAGGGGAAGCTTTACCTTTACAGACATCCTTGCATTAAACCAGATGATTTTGAAAAATATCCTTCAAGAATAAACCACTTTGGAGTCTCGGAGGTATCTTTTAGAGCAGGGGTCTCCAACCTTGGCAACTTTAAGACTTGTGGACTTCAGTTCCCAGAACTCCGGGAGTTGAATTCCTTAAAGTTGCCAAGGTTGGAGGCCCCTGTTTTAGAGGCTTCCTTACAGTGACAAATAGGGCTCCTCTCTCTTCCCTTGGTCACCTGAAGACTGAAAATAGACAAATGTCCATGGAGATCCTCAGTCATCCAGGTCAGGGTTGTCCCAAAGGTGCTTTTTCAAGAGGCACCTGGGCTTTCTTGTTTTTTTCTTCGAAGGCGCAGAAGCTTCTTGGATGAGAAGAGAAACGTCTTCGAAGAAAAAACAGAAAGTACAGGTGCCTCTTGCAAAAGCACCTTTGAAAATAGACACTTTCAAGAGTTTTATTCTATTGGGGAAAACACTTAGCAAGTATAACAAGTTTTTAATCATGCACCTGGTAGATTCCTAGATCAAAACCGAGCAGCTACCAGGAAAAAATCTTTGTCCTACAATGTCTTCTACTACAACTCTGATGGGCCACAACATAATCCAGGTTCTTCAGGCCAACCCACACATTCAGCTCTTCTGAATTTGTATCGTCAACGTAGCTGCACATTTGCCAATCCTATTTTATGGATTAAAAAAACCACTGGATCCGACAGACTAGTTTCTTCTTTTACAGCTAGTCTTCAACTTAAGATCCCTAACATAGCGCGGAATTTCCATTGTATGTCATAAGGATCCTAAAGTCAAGACACCCATCTAACCGGCTAACTTTTATTAAATTTTTGGTAACTGTCGTTAAGTGAAAGTTGCCATCGTTGTCTGCAGGGGGAGGTTTTTGCAGAGAACTGGAAGTTAAATGTTTTCGGGTGAGGGGGGGGAAGAAGCACAAAACACACTCAGAGACTTGACAAAGCCAGCAAGATCGTGTCAACCTCTCCTCCTCCTCTTCGTTTCTGAAATAATCCCTTTTTAAAATGAGTTCTCACCAGTGGTGAGATATGACCGGTACGCCCCCAGTACAGGCGCACCGATGCCTGCTGGGAGCACCAAGTATCATTTCGGTACGGTGCTTCGGAGGGCCCACCTGCCCTCCTTACTGGTATTTGAGCCAATTGGGGCCTCCGCGCACGGAGCATACACCTGCACGACGCTTCACCGAGCAGCTGGAACGTTCCAGGCGGTAAGCATGCGCATGCTGCATGTGTGCATGTTGTGGATGCCCAGCCCTGTTGCACCGTACCGGTTGCACCGGGCTCCGGAACCCACCACTGGTTCTCACCTGTGTGTCATTAGAAGCCTGGCAAAACTTTATTTATGCATTCCCAGACATAACTGTTCATAAAAATCACTGGCTTGGAGGGACGTCTTCGTTAAAGCAGCCCACTTGGGAAGATGCCAATGGTCTTTGCCTAAGGAAGATTAAAAATATGCCCGTTTTCTGCTATACAAGATGTTCAAATATTGAGAAACTGCTAGGTTAGGAGATAGGTGAACTGCAGTATATACTGTGTTTTCACGAAAATAAGACAGTGTCTTATTTTCTTTTGGCCCCCGAAATAAGCACTTGGCTTTATTTTCAGGGAGGTCTTATTATTGTTGAGGTGCGGGAGGCCCCTTCACCTCGGCCCTCAGATCAGCTGATCCAGAGGGGGCCAGAAGTTCTGACTCAGTTTCTGGCAAACTCCTGCCAGCCCTAGTATCTCTGGGACTGCCGCTCTCTTTGCGGCCGCCACTAAGAGAAGGGACACAGTAGCTAGGGTTTGCGGGAGCAGCATTTAAATATTTTAGCTGCGAACTTATTTTCAGGGAAGGGCTTATTTTAGCGTATGCGCTCAAAAGCCCGATTGGGCTTATTATCCAAGGAGGTCTTATTTTCAGGGAAACAGGGTATTACCGTATTTTTCTGAGTATAAGACACACCAAGATTTTGAAGAGGCAAATTAAAAAAGAAAAAGATTTTGCACTCTGCAGACCTCCAAAAAACGTCCTGTTTTTGTAAAAAAAAAAAAAGTATGCATAGCCTTTAGGTTTGTGGAGTGCTGCTGGGGGGGGGGAGGGGGGGCAAAAATGAGCAAAAAAACAGCCTGTTTTCTGCTCTTTTTTGCCCTCCCCAGCCCCCAGGAGCACTTTAGAAGCCTCCTTAATTAAGGCTATGCATGGCCATTTTTGCAAAGAGGGCGGGGTTTCGGGAGGCCAAATATGCTGTATTCAGTGTATAAGACGCACCCAGATTTTCTTTCTCTTTGGTGGGAAAAATGTGCGTCTTATACTTTGAATAATACGGTAGTTGTATTACCAAGGTCTTGTCATAGGCACACTTTTTTGCATTTCCATGAAGACGGACAGTCATGCAGTAACAGACCGATTCCACTGGCAATGCAATGTGCCAATCTAATATATATTATTATTGTCAAATTTATTTGCCACCCATCTCGCATTTCAAGTTGATTCTGAGCGGTATAGAAGGGTTGAGTAGGATATTTCCTTCCTTATTCGACCTGACAAATTCCCCTCTGCCCGGAACGGAGCAAAGCAAGACAGGCTCCTGTTGGAGAGGATAACTTTTTGGGGTGTGGGAAGCAATTTTTACAGGGAGAACATTCATTCCATCACAGTCCCCAAAAGAGTAGAATCCAGCATCAATGCACCAAGAAAGTCCAAACGCTCTGTGGGCCATTTCATTTTGTGGCACAAAAACGACAGTGCTTCTTCAAAGCAGATGCTGAAGGATGTGTTCCACGGCATGGGGAAAGCTCTCGCAGGTTAAGTAAGGGGGTGGGTTAATTTTGCCTTCGTCGGCATCTCGGTATTTCCCTGCAATGACAAAACCAGAAATACATAAATTACTGTATTTTTTGGGAGTATAAGACGCATCTTTTCCCCTAAAAAAAAAAAGGCTGAAAATCTAGGCGCATCTTATACACTGAATACAGCATTTTTGGCCTCCCAAAACCCCGCCTCCTTTACAAAAATAGCCGTGCATAGCCTTTAGGAGGCTTTCAGAGTGCTCCTGGGGGCTAGGGAGGCAAAAATGAGTGAAAAACAGGCCGTTTTTTGCCCAATAGCCCCCAGGAGCATTCTACAAGCCTCCTAAAGGCTAAGCATGCCCTTTTTTTTGACAAAAAATGGGCCTGTTTTCGTGAAAAATGGGCCATTTTGGGGAAGTCTTCAGAGTGTAAAAACTTTTTATTTTTATTTGCCTCTTCAAAATCTTGGTGCGTCTTATACTCTGAAAAATATGATAAGTTCTGTAATTAGGTCCGAATTCGCATCAAACTTTGCCAGAGATCAGTGCTGGCATCACAAATTTCCAATGTTCTCACTGGTGCATTCAGCTTTATAAATATAATCCGGTGGGCATAGGCGCTTCTATTAATATTTACTGATCAAGGAAATCCTGTTAAAGAATAGATGGGGACCACCTTTGGTGGGAAGGTGAGAGCATTCCGTGCGCCTTCAGCATTTAGTCATGACCACGGAGACGTCTTCGGACGGCACTGGCTCTTTGGCTTTGAAATGGTGATGAGCACGGCCTACTAGAGTCGAGAATAACTAGCACATATGTGCTAGTTCAGGTGAGAAAGATCAGCAGAAGAAGGTTAACCCAGACGGGAACAGCAGAAAGGTGTTACAGGTAGGACGTCTGTTCCACAAATGTGTGTAAGCAAACTGACACGAACTGCAGCTTGATTGTAGTTGCTGAAAAACCAGGGGGTGAAATGCTACCGGTTCGGGCCGGTTCGACTGAACCGGTAGTAAAAAATGCTACTGGTTCACAGAAACCAGTATGGTTTACTTTCTTTAGTAAAAAAAAATACAGCTGATCTTTTTTTTAACTTTTGAAGCATCTTTTTACTACAGGTTCTTCGGAAACGCGCGGTGGGTGGGGTCCAGTGGTGGGATTCAAATAATTTAACAACCGGTTCTCTGCCCTAATGACCAGCTGGGTAGGTGTGGCTCGGTGGTCATGTGACCATGTGGGCGTGGCCAACTCAACATCACTCAAGTTGATGGGCGCTTCGCCTTAGCTGTTACAATGTAATGAGTGTTAACCGGAGAGGCAGTTTCTGTAAGCAGGGCAATGAAGATTAGGCTAGAAACAACACCAGAATGTTTTCCTTCCTGCCTTCCTTACAGGATTAGCCCCATAAAGTGGAAAAAACCAAAAGGAGATTTCTTCCAACAACAGGTTCTCTGAACTGCTTTGAAAGTTAAGAACCGTTTCTCCCAAATAAGTGCAAACTGGCTGAATCCCACCACTGGTGGGGTCTGTTTTTGGTAGGCTAAAAATGGGAGAGGGGGTTATTGTTGAGGAAGAAAGAAAGAAAAGAAAGGAAGGAAGGAAGGAAGGAAGGAAGGAAGGAAGAAAAAGAAAGAGGAAGGGAAAAGGAGAGGAAGTAAGGACTATAAATCTGACACGAGACACAGCTTTAGAGGATAATCCAGGGCTGGAAGTGACCTGGAGGTCATCTAGTCCAACATTGCTCCAGCAGGACATTGTTGAAGTGGGTTCCTGTTTTTAGATTCCCCCGCGTTACAGGACTACATAGCCACGCCCACCTAGTCACATGACCCAACCAAGCCACGCCCACTAAGCCACGCCCACCAAACCGGTAGGAAAATTTATTTTGATTTCACCACTGTGAAAAACTGTATGGTTTGTACCTGGCACTGAAAGAAATACACAATGACCCCTTGGGAAGAGAAGAGGCCAGCTGCCAAGGAAATCTTTAAATGAAAGATGGGTGTTGTTCCTTCTATTGCAATGCCTCCATTGAATCAGGAGTAACAGGCTGGTATAGATCAGTGATGACTAACCTTTTTGTTGTGTGCCGAAAGTGCGTGTGTGTATGTGCACGATAGCCATAATTGCACTCATAATGCAATGCGTGTGTCCTGTCCCCCTGCGCATGCGTGCACAACCCCCGCCCCACGCACAGGGGCGTGCAACTACCCCATTTTGGACCTAGGAGGCCTCCCTGCAGCTTTCTGGGAGAAAAATTGGCCGGGGGGGGGGCTGCCCTGCACTCCCCACCCCCAGCACATGTGTGCGTGTCTCCCACATGTGCGGTGGAGCTGAGCTGGGCTGTGGCTTGCATGCTCGCAGAGAGGGCTCATGCCGTAGGTTTGCCATCGCGGATATCACATCCCTGCAGTTCATCCATGACTAGATAAATCTCTGAGCACCTTCCTGCTTATCTCTTTTTCTTCCTAAGGCAGAACAGAAATGAACATCAGCCTAGTTTAAAGTGTAGTTCTTTTAGTGCCCAAGCATCACTACCTACCAGTCTTCACCAGTATTCCCAGCATGCCAGCATTCTGGGCACCCCCAACATCGTCCCTGCAGTCCTGTAAATGCAAGAGAAATGCAAATAAATCTGCAACTCGGAAACAGGTTGTAAAAGCACCTAAAAAATAGGGATGTGTTTTTACTGAACTCTACTTTCATGATAATCCTTGCCCTGTGCTACTTTTCCTATTTTGCACTGAAATGGTAAAACAATTTTTCCACAGCTTAAGAGTTTGAACACCTGCTGTATAGGAGTCTAAATTAGACTCTCTAAATCAGTTACCGTATTTTTCAGAGTATAAGAGGTTTTTGCCCCCTCCCCCTCAGTAGCACTCTACAAGCCTCCTAAAGGCTATTCATGCCCTTTTTTTGAAAAACGGGGCCAGTTTTGGGAGGTCTGCAGAGTGCAAAAACTTTTTTTTTTAAATTCCCTCTTCAAAATCTTGGTGCGTCTTATACTCCAGTGCGTCTTATACTCTGAAAAATGCGGTAAATCCGATTGCATAACAGTTCGCAGAAGCTAAATGGTTACACTGATTCTTAAATTTATGTACTTTAATTCACACATTCTCCATGGAGATTCTCGGTCATCCAGATTCTGGTTGTTCCGCAGGTGCTTTTTCAAACGGCAACTGAACTTTTCTTTGTTTTTCCTTGAAGAGGTTTCGCTTCTCATCCAAGAAGCTGCTTCAGGTTCAATCTTTCCGAAGCTCCTTGGATGAGAAGCAAAACATCTCCAAGGAAAAACAAAGACGTTCATTATTTGCCTTTTGAAACGAGCACTTTCGGTACATTACACATTATCAGGTAGAAAATGAACATCTCTTAAATGTTTTAAGAAGTCTGTGTATAATAATATACAGGTCAGGTGGACTGGTTGCTTTCGTAGTGTGAAGACAACAACTTGGTCCTTAACACCAATAAGACCCAAGGAGATTCTAGTGGACTATAGAAGGAAGAGATCAGACATCCAGTCCTTGCTTATCAATGGAGACCGAGTTGAGCAAATGGCCAGTTTTAAGTTTCTGGGTGTTCTCATAAAAGAGGACCTGACCTGGGGAGCTCACCTTGCAGCCCTGGTCAAAAGGGCCCAGCAGAGATGATACTCCCTGAGACTTCTCAGGAAACAACCAATGAATGAAAAACTACTGGTGACCTTCTACCGCTGCACCATGGAGAGTATCTTAACTTACTGCACCTGTGTGTGGTTTGCCAATTGCACAGTGGCAGATAGGACAGCACTCCAGAGGGTTAATGCCATTGCCCAGAGAATCATGGGTTGCCCTCTCCCCTCTTTGGAAGAGCTTTATGGCTCCCGCTGCAGTAAGAAAGTTCAAAATGTTCTTAAAGATCCATCTCATCCTGGGCACCCTCTTTTTTTTTTTTTTTAACTATTACCATCCAGAAGTCGGTACAGGACAATAAAAACCAGGACAAATAGGTTGAAAAACAGCTTCTATTCCAGGGCAGTAAACTGTTCTGATCCCCCTCCGTACGGTGAGTCATGCCAACACAAGATTACTGCTAGACAATTTATTCACAATAAAGTAACACACCGAGAAGACTTTGGCAGCAACCCGGACTTCCACAGATAAGAAATACACACAAGAGCTTCTCCAGCTTTAGTATAACAGTTGTGCCCTGCAAACAGCCTCCTCCCAAAGTCTCTTCTTATATACTATCTTGGGAGGGGCCTAATCACAACCATCTGGCCCCAATTATCTTCTGTATCTCCGTAGTTGCTGTCAGCGCTTATCTGCCCGTCTTTGCCTGGCATCTGGGACTAACTCCCTTAGCTCCTCCCCACTGCCCCAGGGCCTGACATCAGGGACAAACTGGCTTTCACCACTGCTCCATGTCTCAGGCGCCTCCTGGTAGCCAACCAGCCTCTCTGGTCCCTGCTCGGAGTCTGAACCCTGTCCAGGGTCCTCCACATCTTCCAGAGCTGACTCATAAGGCCCCTCGCTGGCAGAGTCTGTTTGCAGCTCCAACGGCTCCTGTTGGGCCACAACACTAAACTATATTGAATTCTATGGTATAGTGCAATATTAATGCAATATCGGGTTTTCAATTTCAATTTATATAGCATGTGAAGGATGTGTGTTTGTGTTTGTATAGTTATGTTGTACACTGAAGATGGCATTTAATTTTGTTGTACGATGTGCAATGACAATAAACTAAAGTAAAAATAAATAAAATAAAATAAAGTATTCTGAATTGTAAATGGCCCAGGTCGTTTACTTAGAAGGGCAGCTATAAAAATCCAATAAATATCTAAATAAACAAGCAAGCAAGAAAGGATCCAGGAACTCACGTCACCAATCATGATGGCTTCCTCAGGTCCACAGTTGGTCCCACGCAAGGCCTCCAGGAAAAATGTCTGCTCTGGCTTCCCCACTACTGTGGCCTTCTGGTCAGTGGCGTACTCCAGCCCTGTTACAAAGGGCCCGGGGCCGAGGGCAAGGCCATCCTTCTTCTTGTAATACCTGGCCTTGTGAATAGCTATGAGGGGAGCCCCGTCCAGCATCAACCTTGGAAGAAGGAGACAAGAGCTTTGATGTAACCAAGGGAGGCCTAGACGTGTTCTGACCTGGGCTTCCCAAAAATCACAAAGCAGACTCCTTGTCCCAACAAAACCCCTTTTTATTAAGCTAATGTGGATTCCTCTCGTTCACATTCAGCAAGGTCCCAGCAAACAGTCTTTCAAGGGTGAATTTACAACCACAGACCTTATCAGGCTTGGAGAGCTGCCAGGCCAATATCTTCCAAACGCAACAGCTGTACCAAAAATTATTTGGCAAGGAGTCTCTGAGACTTGCATCATCAATAACAGAGTTGGAAAGGACCTTGTAGGTCATCTAGTCCAACCCCCTGCTCAAGCGGGAGACCCTCCAACTGCCTCTACCTGGGATCGAACTCACAACCTCCTGATTGTGAAGGGAGAGCTCCGCCTCTAGGCCACAGCGGCAGGTTCCTGCTTACCTGAAGGCTCTGTTCATAGTCTGATAGTTGAACTGGTCAGGAGCCAACCCAACCACTACAGCATTTGGGTCGCTGGTGTCTAGGCCTAGAGGAAATGGTAAACCTCTGTTAAAACAGGTCCTACCCACGTCCAAGATTGTGAGTTCTAGTCCCACTGCAGGCAAATAAAAGCCAGCTGGGTGACTTTAGGCCAATCACCCAAAGACTGTGAATTCTAGTCCCGTTTCAGACATGAAAGCTGGCTGGGTGACTTTTGGCCAATCACCTGGAGACTGTGAGTTCTAGTCCTGCTTTAAGCATGAAAGTTGACTTTGGGCCAATCACCAGGAGAGGGTGAGAGTTCTAGTCATATTTCAGGCACGAAAGCTGCATGGGTGACTTTAGGCCAATCGCCAGGAGACTGTGAATTCTAGACCTGCCTTAAGCACGAAAGTTGGCTGAGTGACTTTGGGCCAACCAGCAGGAGACTGTGAGTTCTAGTCCTGCCTTAGGCATGAAACTTGGATGGGTGACTTTAGGCCAATCACCCGGAGAAGGTGAGTTCTAGTTCCACTTCAGGCATGAAAGCTGGATGGGTGACTTTGGGCCAATCACTCTCTCTCAGCTCGTCCCACCTCACAGGATTGTTGCTGTAGGGAAAATAGGAGGAAAGAATATTAGGAATGTTCACTGCCTTGAATTATTAAATAAAGCAATGAAGATAGGATTCTAAAAAATCCAATAAATGCATAATTCCAGCAGACTATGAACCTGCATGGAGATTCAGCATATTTGTCAGCATCTGAGAATTGGACAAAGATTAGAATGGAATAGAATAGAATAACAGAGTTGGAAGGGACCTTGAAGGTCTTCTAGTCCAACCCCCTGCTTAGGCAGGAAACCCTGTACCATTTCAGACGAATGGTTATCCAATTTCTTCTTTAAAACTTCCAGTGTTGGAACAACTTCTGGAGGCAAGTTGTTCCACTGATTAATTCCACTGTCAGGAAATTTCTCCTTAGTTCTAGGTAGCTTCTCTCCTTGATTAGTTTCCACCTATTGCTTCTTGTCCTACCCTCAGGTGCCTTGGAGAATAGCTTGACTTCTTTGTGGCAGCCCCTGAGATATCGGAAGACTGCTATCATGTCTCCCCTGGTCCTTCTTTTCATCAAACTAGACATACCCAGTTCCTGCAACCGCTCTTCATATGTTCTAGCCTCCAGTCCCCTAATTCTGTTTGTTGCAGAAAAAGACAAAGCATTCCTTAAGTCAAGCTAAACTCCTGGTGCCTACCAGGGCATGTCCAGCTGGATGTTCCAGCATTCGGCTCAGCTGGAGTAAACCGTAATAATGAGAATGGGTGTCCTACTCACCCATCAATGCAAGCTGGCTGGAGCTGACAGTAGGAGGGTTAAGCCCCATCCTGTAGTCCATGAGGAAGTACGTGACCCAAGGCGGAATTTAGTTAAACTTGTGGGGCAATTCTAGGCCCAGGATATCCTTCGAAAGGAAAGGCGTCCTTATGAAAGGCCAAAAATGGAGGTGCAGCAATGAAAGATACTTCAATGTGGATTTTATGCATTTATTTGACTTACTTTGCAACGCTCCCTGGGAGCATCTGGCTCCATTAAGCAAAGAATGGATTATGTTCATCTGGCTGCAAGCTCTCTTAAACGAAGATTATCCAAGAATAATTCCATAGTAGTTACTAACAGGGGCTTAAACATCTTTCATCGTACTTAAAACTACTGGGCACACGCAAAAATGCATCTAAAGCATTTTAGGTGAAGAGAAGGAAGAGTCACGCCCCGATGGGATTTGACACAGCATCGATCTAAAGACAGGAAACACAATCTGATTTAACTAAACTTTTAAATCTCCCTTACATTAAGACGTTTCATGTAGTAAACTGACCCGGGGCCAGATGGGACGGGAGGCAAAGTTAGCTTGTCCTACATATGCCAAAACTGGAAGAAAGTACCTAGCAAGCAGAGATGGGTTCCTATCAGTTCGCACCTATTCGGTAGAACCGGTTCGTCAAATCTACCAGACCGGTTAGAAGAGGTTCCACCAGTGGACCCGGAAAGCAGGCCACGCCTACAGAAGAGGTTCCAAAAATTGTTGAAACCCACCACTGCTAAAGGGTTAGGGGTGCAAGGATCTTGTAACTTGACAGCTTTAAGACTTGCATGCTTCAATGCCAGACTTGCTGAGCCAACGTGACTGGAGGAGGAATTCTGGGAGTTGAAGTCCACAAGTCTTAAAGCTGTCAAGTTTGAACACCCCTGGGGATTTTTTTCCTAAAGGGTTAGGGGTGCAAGGGTCTTGTAACTTGACAGAATTAGAATTAGAATTGATTTTATTTGTAGGCCGCCCTTTTCCCTGAGGGGACTCAGGGCGGCTCACAGAAAACCAGGGAGGGGGGAATACAGCACTAAGACGACATCACATAATAAAATAATAAGCAACATGCATACAACATTCGGGCGGGGTAATGGTCCTTATCCCCAGGCCTGACGGGTGAGCCAGTTCTTCAAGGCTGTGCGGAAGGCCTGGACGGTGGAGAGGGTACGAATCTCTACGGGGAGCTCGTTCCAAAGGGTCGGGGCCGCTGCTGAGAAGGCCCTCCTCCTTGTGGTTGCCAGCCGACATTGGCTGGCCGATGGAATGCGGAGGAGGCCTAACCTATGAGATCTTATAGGTCGTAGGGAGGTAATTGGCAGAAGGCGGTCTCTCAAGTATCCAGATCCACTGCCATGTAGGGCTTTATGGGTGATCAATAGCACCTTGAAGCGCATCCGGAGATCGACAGGTAGCCAGCGCAGCTCGCGGAGGATAGGTGTAATGCGGGTGAATCGGGGTGCACCCGCGATCACTCGCGCGGCTGCGTTCTGCACTAGCTGAAGTCGCCGGATGCTCCTCAAGGGCAGCCCCATGTAGAGCACGTTGCAGTATTCCAGCCTAGAAATCACGAGGGCCCGAGTGACTGTTGTGAGGGCCTCCCGGTTCAGGTAGGGTCGCAACTGGCGCACCAGGCGTACCTGGGCGAATGCCCCCCAGCTTTAAGACTTGCATGCTTCAATGCCAGAGTTCCTGAGCCAACATGACTGGAGGAGGAATTCTGGGAGTTGAAGTCCACAAGTCTTAAAGCTGTCAAGTTTGAACACCCCTGGGTTTTTTTTTCTAAAGGGTTAGGGGTGCAAGGGTCTTGTAACTTGACAGCTTTAAGACTTGCACACTTCAATGCCAGAGTTCCTGAGCCAACGTGACTGGAGGAGGAATTCTGGGAGTTGAAGTCCACAAGTCTTAAAGCTGTCAGGTTTGAAGACCCCTAGTTTTTTTTTTCTAAAGGGTTAGGGGTGCAAGGGTCTTGTAACTTGACAGCTTTAAGACTTGCATGCTTCAATGCCAAAGTTTCTGAATAGCTACTTGGACCGACCTAAGTACTAATTCATAATTTCATATCCGGTCACATGGGTGGCAAGCCACTCCCACAAAGGAGGCCACACCCACAGAGTCAGTTCGAACAATTTTTGAAACCCACCACTGCTAGCAAGATAAGCAACTCTGGATTGAAACCACAGGTGGGCTGCAGGAGGCTTTGCAGGGGTTCGGGAAAACCTCTAGCTAAGATTCTATACCAGTGTTTCTCAACCTTGACAACTTGAAGTCCTGTGGACTTCAACTCCCAGAATCTGGCTGGGGAATTCTGGGAGTTGAAGTCCACAGGACTTCAAGTCGTCAAGGTTGAGAAACACTGTTCTATATGGTTTGGGGAACCCCCAAATCCCACTCCAAGCCCACCCCCCGGAGTCCCCACATGGCCCGTTTTGGATGCAGGTAAGTGCAGGGTGCGCCTGGAGGCTTGGGGAGGTATGAAAAACAGGCCTCCCAGAAGTTCTGGAAGCTCCCGTTTCCATCCTCCAGAGGGCCTCTGGAGCCTGGGGAGGTCGTTTTCATCCTCCCGGAGGCTCGAGCTAAAGCCTCTGGAACCTGGGGAGGGCAAACTCCCCCCCCCCCTCCACAGTGGTGCAGGAGGCCGATTAGGCCACGCCCGCCATGGCCATGCCCCCCAGCAAGCAGGCAGAGAACCCCTTGCTAAAATTCTTGAAGGCCACCCCTGTGTGAAAGCAAAGTCAACTGAATGAGCCACCATGGAGCTGGAGCCAAAAGAGCAGCCGATCAAACCTTCTTAAGGTTTTTTCCCCTAAATCACAACAAACCGTCTCAGCATTGAAATGCCGGCACTTACGACCACAATTGGAAGATAAATCTATCTCAGCATCTACTTCTGTCCTGCTATCGCAGCACCATTGAAAGTGTCCTGACATACGGCATTCTTGCATGGTATGGAAGCAGCTCCGCAGAGGACAAAAAAGCTCTCCGGAGAATCATTATAACTGCCCAGAATATCACTGGGCTCCAGCTACCAGCCCTGGATGACATAGCAATAGCAATAGCAGTTAGACTTATATACCGCTTCATAGGACTTTCAGCCCTCTCTAAGCGGTTTACAGAATCAGCATATTGCCCCCAACAATCCAGGTCCTCATTTCACCCACCTCGGAAGGATGGAAGGCTGAGTCAACCTTGAGCCGGTGAGATTAGAACCGCTGAACTGCAGATAACAGTCAGCTGAAGTGGCCTGCAGTACTGCACCCTAACCACTGCGCCACCTCAGCTCTTCGAACATCTCCGCATCTCGCTGTTTGAGGAAGTTGCATAACATTCTCAGAGACTCTTCCCATCCTGCTTACAATCTTTTTGCCTCCTGGCAGAAGATACAGAACAACTAAAACTAGGACCAAACATCTTCTGAATGGCTTTTGTCCCAGAGCTATTATTGCACTCAACAATGAACTAAAGTGAGCTATTGGACAGCACTACTTGGTCTGTTGTGTGGATGTTTGGGTGGTTTAGGGGCGGGGAGTTTTTTGGTGGGTGGGTGGGGGGTGTTTGGGGATTGTTCTGGGTCTGGTCTCTGGGCGTTATATGGATTTCGTTGTATGCGTAAACTGCGTACATACATGCAATGACAATAAATGATAATAATTGAGCCCCAACATTTCTGTCCTTAAGCGAGACATTTCTTAAGTGAGTTGTGCCCCATCCGATGATCTTCCTTGCCACAGTTGTTAAGTGAATCTCAACAGTTGATA
Source organism: Thamnophis elegans (assembly GCF_009769535.1). Taxonomy (NCBI): domain Eukaryota; kingdom Metazoa; phylum Chordata; class Lepidosauria; order Squamata; family Natricidae; genus Thamnophis; species Thamnophis elegans. The sequence continues at coordinate 141,061,905 of NC_045543.1, read as the reverse complement.
AGTGAGAAATGAGGTTGTTAAGTGAATCTGGGTTCTCCATAGATTTTGCTTGCGGGAAGGTCGCCGAAGGGGGATGACCCTGGGACACAGCGACGGTCATAAATATGAACAAGTTGTCAGCCACCTGAATTCCGATCACGTGATCATGGGGACGCTGCAGAGGCCGTAACTGTGAAAAACGGTCACAAGTAACATTTTTTCAGCGCCACTGACTTTGAACAGTCACTAAACTAACGATTGCAAGTCGAGGATGATCCGCACTCAACTCAACTCACAAGTTATGGCACTGAAAAAAGTGCCTTATGACTGTTTTTCACTCTTATGACTGTTGCAAAAGTGGGTTGCTGGCACCAGGCACCCGGTGTTCTGACCGAGGCTTCCTTAGCAGCACAAAGCTGAGTCCTCGTCCCGATAAACCGCTTTTATTTAATTTACCGTGAATTCCTCTCCAGCAAAGTCTTTCCTCTCCCATAGTCTTTTAAGATAGTTCACAGTTACCGACCTTTATCAGGCTTGGAGAGTGGCCAGGCCGATATCTTTCAGACGCCGCAATACTTGGCAAAAATGCAGGAAGAAACTAATTGTCTCCTGCAAACTCCACTCCCCTTTCGCTCCTCTTTTATTTCCTCTGGGGGGGGCCATTCACCATTCACCTGTGGCCTTACTCTCAAGTTGACCCCTGTTCTTTAGCTGTTCCCTTCGTCTGGCAACTCTGCGCATGCGCACTCTGGGAACAGGCTCCAGCTGTTCTCCTGCCTCACTGATGTCCAACTCCGAAGGCAGCTGATAACTGGCATATGGCTCTGGCCCCCTCTCTGCCTCCGACACAGAGCCCTCATCAGAGCCTTCCCCAGACTCCAGGACTGGCCCATGTTCCTCTCTAACCTCCTCACTGTCCGAATCAGCTGCCAGCTCTGCTGTGTGAGAATCAAGAAATTTAGCCTATTGATCTGTTAGATTCAATAAGTCCTGTGGATAACAGAAGGCTCCAGAAGAAAGAGATATGAACCCAAGTTTTCAGCTTGGATGATTTCAAAATTTACCAGAAACATTTGTAAATCTGCTGAACCGTTGCTAACTGTGAAATATGTTTTTGCACAATATGGACTTGTATGGATTCGTTTAAAACAGGAAGAACGAAACTGTTGAACTGAAAGTCATGGACACAGGTGTTCACAGAAAGTGAGAGTTAGTGAGGTTGTAAAGCAAGTATGTGGTTAGAAAAACAGTATAAAGGGTAGGATTCATGATCAGCTCAGAGCTCTTTGATTTCCGGGTGCGCTTCAAGGTGCTACTTACCACCCATAAAGCCCTCCATGGTAGTGGATCTGAGTACTTGAGAGACCGCCTCCTGCCAATTACCTCCCTGAGACCTATCAGATCACACAGATTAGGCCTCCTCCGAGTTCCATCCGCCAGTCAGTGTCGACTGGCAACTACGCGGAGGAGAGCCTTTTCAGTAGTAGCTCCGACCCTTTGGAACGATCTCCCCGTGGAGATTCGTACCCTCACCACCGTCCAGACCTTCCGCACAGCCCTCAAGACCTGGCTATCCCGTCAGGCTTGGGGATAAAGATTGTAATCCGTCCCCACCCGAATGATGAATGAATGTTGTGTTCTATTTTTACTTATATGTTGTTTATGTCTTATTGTTTTGTATTCCCCTCCCCATAAATTGTAAGCCGCCCTGAGTCCCCTCAGGGAAAAGGGCGGCCTATAAATAATAAACAATACAATACAATACAATACAATACAATACAATACAATACAATTTATAGCAGTCCTTGTAGGATTTGCTATTTCTCACTGGCCGTCTGCATTAATCTGTTAATGCAGTGTATCACTGCTATTATATCTTTTATATCTATTCATTTCTAATGTTCCAAATTATTATACACAATAAACCTCTGGTCATAAAGTAAGAATCATTGCTTGTGTTGTTGCCTTTGTTTCCTACTGGAATTTTCCTATGATAACTGGCTTGCCAGTTAACACCCTGCTGGTTTCGAATCCAAGACAGGACCAGAACTCACAGTCTCCTGGCTACCAGCCTGCGGCCTTAAACAAGTCCCATTATCGTATGGCAATGGTTAAACCATTCATACATCCTTTGTCTGTGTGTGTAGATATAATTCTATATTTACGCCACGAGGGATTAGGATACCTGTAAAATCATGCAAAGCATTTTTCTCCACCATCAACAAAGGCCGGACCTTTTTCTGCTCCAACAAATTTCGGGCCGCCGTCAGAGACGTGAAGATCTCGTCTTCCTTAATGTCAAAGTCAAGTTGTTTCAGCCTCTCCAGCAGGTCCCGCTTGCACTCCTTTGTCGTGTTCGTCACAAATCGGATGGCCACGGGAGCAGAGCGCAACCTGGCTGGGAGAAACACGAGAAGCGGATGGTGTTTCGATCACAGAAGTACTTTTGTCCGTAATCCTGCTGCAGGTAGTCCTCGACGTACGACCAAAATTGAGCCCAAAATTTATGTTGATAAGTTAGACGTTTGTTGTGGGCCGCCCTCCTGAGCTCTGTTTTCACTGGCAGAGGGTTGCAGGAGGCCGTGGCAGCCGAAAACGGAGCTCGGGAGCCCATTGGCAGGCCTGCAGCCATCTTTTCTTTGGGGTCTTTGCCCTGCCACACTTTCTATTATTCTACTATCTATTTTCTATTGTGGGAAAATGGGAGGGGAGATTGTATGGAGTTAGATGCTATGTAGCCATAACAACGTTCTTTCTAGAAAGCTAAGGTCATCCTTTGTCTTTGCACTTCTGCACCTGACTGGAACTGGATGGGTGGAACTGCCAGCATGGCAGTGGGAGATTGGACCATGGGATGGACTTGTGGGTGTGGGGGGCAAGATCTTGAACTTTCAACTGGGTGGGGGAAACCGGGAAGCTTTCAGATTCGGGTTTTCCCAGATGCGCCAACATGGCTCTCTTAATCAATTGGAACTTTGAGCAATCCTTTGCCTTGGACTCTGATTTACTTTTGGATGCTATTTGGAACCCTGACACCCATTTTCACTGGCAGAAGCACAGCAGACCGGTCCTTTGCTGTTTCCAGGGCAGCCCCGTGGGCCAGATCCGGTCCCCGGGTCTTGAGTTTGACACTTCTGCCCTAGCAGTATTCAACCCTGGAGGTGGTTGATGCCTTAGCAGCCCTCCCTCTGCCGTTCAACTTTTAATTTTATTCTAATAACAGGATATTTTATTCTGGTTTTATTTACTGGCTCTTTTACTGATGTACTGCGTTTTTATATGGTTTTTAGATTTTTAGTTTTTAATTGGACACCTTCCACAGCCATTCTGTGAGTGAGATGGGTAGTATCTAAATTGACAAATAAATAAAATAATGAATAATGAAATAAACAGGAGTCTTAAATATTGCTTGCTTTTGATACAAGAGGACTGTCAGGCCTGCAGCCATCTTTTCTTTTGGATCTTTGGATCCTGCCACACTTTCTATTATTCTACTATGCATTTTCTATTGTGGGAAAATGGGAGGGGGGGATTGTACGGAGTTAGATGCTATGTAGCCATAACAACATTCTTTTTAGAAAGCCAAGGTCATCCTTTGTCTTTGCACTTCTGCACCTGACCGGAACTGGATGGGTGGAAACTGCCAGCATGGCAGTGGGAGATTGGACCGTGGGATGGACTTGTGGGTGTGGGGTCAAGAGCTTCAACTTTCAACTGGGTGGGGAAAACCGGGAAGCTTTCAGATTCAGGTTTTCCCAGATGTGCCAACATGGCTCTCTTAATAAAATGGAACTTTGAGCAATACTTTGCCTTGGACTCTGATTTACTTTTGGATGCTATTTGGAACCCTGATTTTTGGAATTTCAGATGCAACTATACGAACAAGGGGCGGGGTGGGGGGAAGGATACCCCTGCCTGCAAAAGCATCTTCTTAGCTAAGAAATGGAATTTGCAAAATTTGTCACTTTCCCGCCCATCCTTCAATGGAACGTGGAAGATATAACTTGCTTTTTAAGAGCTTCCTGGGCTCCTGGAACAGCTGAGTCTTCTATATGAAGGGTACCACTGAGATCCACCAAGACCGCTTTTATCACACGCCAAGCTGCCATCCTTCAAGCCAAGGGGAAGACGGAGGTGGTAGAAGAGTAGAAAAAGAGCATAAGTGGTTAGGTAACAACAGACGATTAAAACAAGCAGGAGGGGGGAAAAAACAACATCTCTCTGCAACATGTCTATGGGGATTCTCAGACATCTAAGTGATAATAATAGCCTTTATTGTCAGTGTACATCATGTATACGATGAAATTGGTTTAGCTAGAGCCGAGGTGGCGCAGTGGTTAAATGCAGCACTGCAGGCTACTTCAGCTGACTTCAGTTCTGCAGTTCGGCTGTTCAAATCTCACCGGCTCAGGGTTGACTCAGCCTTCCATCCTTCCGAGGTGGGTAAAATGAGGAGCCGGATTGTTGGGGGCAATATGCTGACTCTGTAAACCGCTTAGAGAGGGATGAAAGCCCTATGAAGCGGTATATAAGTCTAACTGCTATTGCTATTGCTACTAGCCTCTACTGGTGCAATCCATAACTGAAAATACAAGACATCATGAATAGTTACAATAGCATTGTATAAAGTGAGTCAGGATATATTTTTTTCACACTTAACAATCATTGTAGCATCCCCATGATCAAAATTCCGACACTTGGCAACTGACACATTTTTATGACGGTCACAATGTCCCGGATGGGGTGTCTTGTGACCCCTTTTGTGCAACCTTCTGACAAGCAGAGTCCATGGGGAAAGGCCAGATTCACTTAACGACCATGTTGCCAACCTAACAACCGCAATGATTCCCTTATCAGCTGCGGTGAGCAAAGCCGCATGATGAGACTAAACTCGCTTAACAAATGTCTTGCTTAGCAGCATGGATGTTGGGTTCCAATTGGGGTAGCAATAGCAATTAGACTTATATACCGCTTCATAGGGCTTTCAGCCCCCTCTAAGCGGTTTACAGAGTCAGCATATTGCCCCCAACAACAATCCGGGTCCTCATTTTACCCACCTCGGAAGGATGGAAGCCTGAGTCAACCTTGAGCCGGTGAGATTTGAACAGCCGAACTGCAGAACTGCAGTCAGCTGAAGTAGCCTGCAGTGCTGCATTTAACCACTGCGCCACCTCGGCTCTAGGTAGTAGCAATAGCAATAGCCCTTTTACTTATATACCGCTTCGCAGTGCTCTAAGCGGTTTACAGAGTGCCGAAAAGGGAGTGCCACACACATGCACGCGCACTTATCTGGGGCGCAACCTGGAAGAGAAGCTGCCCAGGAGGCAGGTGTGCACAAAAAAAATGAACTTCTGGTTTCCAGCACGCACATGCGCATCAGTCAGCTAGTCCTTTGGTTACTGGCGGGCATGCACACACCAGAAAACGGAAGACCAGCTCTTCCAGTTTCCGGCACTGCCGTACTGCGCATTGTTGTGCACGCATATGCATCAGAAACCCAGAAGAGGAATGGATGACGCCGCGTGTAAGGCGTCATGGCTCCATATGCCACTTTGATGCATGCGTGCCATAGGTTTGCCATGATGGGTATAGAGAATAATCCTTATATAAGTAATTGGGGTGGGGGGAAAAGCTAGTCCTACGTTCCCCTATGTACACGGAGTGATTGTGATTGTGTTTAGGAGTCTGACAGCCCATGGATAGAAGCTGTTCTTAAACCTGTTCATCCAGCTTTACCATCTGCCTGATGGTACGCTTCAAAGTGCTAGTCGTAACTTATAAAGCCCTTCATGGTTTTGGATCTGGGTACTTGAGAGACCGCCTGCTGCCAATTACCTCCCAAAGACCCATTAGATCACACAGGGTTGGCCTCCTCCGGGTTCCGTCTACTAGCCAATGCCACCTGGCTACTACCCAGGGGAGGGCCTTCTCTGTGGCAGCTCCGGGCCTCTGGAACGAACTCCCCGCAGGGATTCGGACCCTCACCTCTCTCCAGGCCTTCCGAAAAGCCATCAAAACCTGGCTTTGCCGGCAGGCCTGGGGTTGATGAGTTCCCTTCCCCTCTCGACTTGTGTGGTTGCATGATTCTTGCTTATTTTAATTATCTGTATTCTGTTTTATGTTCCCCCTTTTCCCTTTTTGAATTGTTCGCCACCCTGAGTCCTCCCGGAGAAGGGCAGCAAACAAATAATAAAATTCAATTCAATTCAATTCAATTCAAAAGTGAAGAGGCACTGATTATGGTTGTCCTGGAAAAAAAAAGCACCTTTTGGACATTTCCCTGTTAAGAAGATGAGCCCTCTCAAAAGAAGAAGGGGGTGGGCAACATACAAAAATATATCAACAATTGATCAATCAGAACCTTCTCCTCCAATCCATTTTTTTAAAAAAACAAAACAAAAAAAGTTACACACAAAACCAAAATCTGGAAAATTGACATCATGTTCGGCTTCAGTTTCAGAGGATAATTGCCTAGCTGAACTCACATACTTTGTAAAACTCTCTTGCTACAATAGAAACAAGCCGTTCCAATTGTAACCTGATTCAACAGCAATTTAAGATAGCAATAGCACTTAGATTTATAGACTGCTTTACAGCCCTCTCTAAGCGGTGTACAAAGTCAGCCTCTTGTTCCCCAACCATCTGGCTCCTCATTTTACCCACCTCGGAAGGATGGAAGGCTGAGTCAACCATGAACCTGGTGAGATTCAAACTGCTAAACTGCTGGCAGCCGGTGATCAGCAGAAGTAGCCTGCAGTGCTGCACTCTAACCACTGCGACACCACCAAGGTACCACTTTTTATTGGGAGATGTGTGGACTTCAATTCCCAGAATCCACGCATCTTAAAAAGTGTTGACAAACAAGGTTATATGGAAGTAGCAGGATGGTCCGTTTTGTGGTGCGCGCTCCAGGAAGGAGGGATGCAGGCAAAACTGGTGAGATGCAAAGCCAGAACAGGGACTCATGCAGAGACCATGGTGGGAATGGCAGGTGGCGCTCCCTTGGGGCATTAGAAGCAATTGATGCAGCAGGCAGAAATGAGCCTGCTTTCCAAAAAAAAAAAAAAAGGTTTGGAAGGAGCTATGGCAAGATCAGAGAAGCAGGCAGAGGCACAACATGCACCCTCCCCACTGTTGCATTCTCTGGTCTTACTGTTTTAGCAACTTCGTCATTACCCCCATTCAGCCGTACTGCACACACGCCTCCCCCATTGAGCAGCCCCGCTCCTTGCCAATGTCACGAGGGGAAGGGAAATCGTTCACAGCGCTCCTTCCTTCCGTACCTCGACACCCCAGTCCCTTTTTGCTGCTCAGAAAATCCCTGCAGAAGGAGCCCTTCGTGAGACCATAAGGAGACAGGAGGCGACACTCCCCCCCCTTTCACACCATTGGTACCGTCCCCGCCATTGGGGACGCCTCCGATTGGGTTGTACTATTACGATACGCAGGAGGGACGAAACAGCCTCCTCTCTTTCTGTGACCCGTCATTGGCATTTGACGGAAGGTCCTGTCGCTTAAGGACCTTATAGAAACGTCTAAACAACTGCCCGCATGGGCCTTCGTTTCGTTTCTTTTTCCTCGTCAGCAATCGAGATATAATTTTCCTAAAGGGCACAAATAAATGTGTCCCTTAATCGAGATGATAACATTTATTTTGTACTTTGCTCAACTCTAACATTTTTGAGCAGGCAGTTGGGTGAACACCTGAGCTCATTGATTCTATGGTTTGTGATCTATTTTCTACTAGAGTAGAAAGATACATTTCTGTTGAATTTCTACCTGTCTATGGGACCCTAGATCCCAAAGGAGATGATACAGGAACCTCTGATGTAAACCAGGGAATAGCAGCAGTTGCTGCTGCTGCTGCTCCACTTTACAATGAATGTTCTATCCCCAAACTCTAGGAATTCATTACCACTGTATTTCTTTAAGAGAACAAATAGACACTCTTTTTATTTTATTTTATTTATACATTTGTATCATCTTAGCAGCACTTCTACATCTTTTACATATCCATTGTGTTTCTCTTATCTATACATATATATCCCACATATCTTTATCTATATATACATTTTTACATATCTTTTTTCTCCACTAATTCCATACATCTTTTATATACTGATGAAAGAAATGTCCTTCTAGGTTCGGCTCCAAATGGGGAAAAAGACACTGGAGACATGGAGGCTGCTTGGAAAGATGGTTTATTGGTGGACAGGACCACATGGCTTGAGCCCTGAACAGAAAAGGTGATCACATGCTTCAATGTTGGGTGGAGAAGAAGAGATGCTGAAAGTCCCTGGTTTTATGCCCTCTCTGGCCTTTGATCTTGATCTTGTATTCTGATTGGTTGTCAGACTCCCATGGGGCCATGGAGGGGCAACTCTCTAGGCTGCGTTTTGAATCCAGGTTTGGTTGAGTTCTCAGATGCCATGTGACGAGTTGGGTAAAAGGGCCAATATTATGCCTTAATCCCATCACTCTGGAGCTGAACTCTTTGTTATGTAAAGTGGACTAGCTTGGCCTTCTTAATGGCCCATTGACAAAGTAGGGATGGGCAGGAAGCTACAGGGAGCTATTCTGTCTTTCAAAACATGTTTCTTCCTTTTCACATCCAGATAAATATTCTGCCTTTTCAATATTTCCTATGATATTTCATTTTTCTGGGAGAGGGCTGGGTGATAACTTCCTACAGTACTATTTTGATCAACAATCAATCCTATATTTCCCTCTCTTGTTAATCCTGTGGTTTTGTATTTATTTTGTAATTTCTTGATCTTTTTTCTTCCCTTTATTACTTTCCTATTTTCCCCCCTCTTTCCTCTAGCCAATTATACCATAAGTCCCTTACTGAGTAGTATTCGGATTCTTCTTTGTCTTTTACCTCTTTTGTGAGCCTGTCCATTTCGGCATATTCCAAATTCTTTTTGATCACATTGTCTTCTGTTGGCATATGTTTATTTTTCCAGTTCTGTGCATATATAATTCTTGCTGCCATAGTTACATTTAGAATAAGGTACAAATAGTCACTCTTATTCACACAAACTGCCTATGAATTTGCTGTTGTTATATTTTTTTATTTTATGACAATGGCAGGAAGACTTTTCCCCTTCTCTTGTAAACTGCTCTGGACTCCCTGGGGAGAAAAAAGCAATACAGAAACAGTAATTATGATACCAGATCAACATCCAAGTGCTGCTAAGCCACCATTCCCTGAATGGCAAAAAGAAGGAAAGAAACCCAGCCTCTTCTGGTCAGCCAGATTTCCAGTTTTGATGTGATTTGGAACAGAGAGACAAAACAAAGTCACTCCTTTTCAGGGGTAGCTTTTTAAAATAAAATTTGTATTGCTTAAAACAAATAGTAACACAAAAAGCCAAAACAAAACGTGTACATTGTAAATATACACAAGTACTTAAAAATAAATGGAAAAAATAGTTCTGTTGCTAGATGTGTAGAGGGCTAATCCTACCTTTGTTGGATCTTGGTTGAGAGCATTTGCCTATGAATAGACTTAGCTATCTCTTTATCTCTTAAGTGTGGACATCAGCTGTGGGCTCTTGGGGAGGTTGGGGGCTATTCCGAGTGAGTCTGTTTCAGTGACGTGCGGTGAGCTTCATGGCCGGTGGGGCAAGGGCAAAAGCCCCGCTGAAGCCCCAGGGCCTGAGCGGCCATGATTCCCCCCTCCCCAGCCAGCCAGCCCACCCAGCGCGTTCCTCCCCCGGTGCGGCGAGCTCCAGCGGGCTGGATGTGGGTGCGAGGGGCCTGGCAAAAGAAAGCAAACGCCAGCCCGCCACCGCTGTGTCCAACAGGCCAGGCGTCTCGCGTTTATGGTGGACATAAATGCGAGACGCCTGACCTGTTGGACACAGCGGCGAGAACATCGTTGCCGCGCTCCACCACCTTGCCCCCCGCCTCGTCCGACCCCACTGCTGTGGAGAAACACACACACACACACACACACATTCCTCACAATAAAAAATTACAAATTAAATTACAATAATTTTGAAAAAACCCCCCTCCCTCCATCCCATCCATATACCTTTTCCAGCTGTGGATTTCAACTCTCCTCTTGTCCGCCATGATGAAAATGTAACAAATTAAATAAAACAGCAACTTACTTAGGCAAGGCATGATTTGCTGCTCCCAGATCAGGAGGCGGGAGAATCACGTGCCTCCTTTGCATAAGGAATTTTTCGCCTTTTAACCCTCGCTTAACTCTGAGCAAGGGTTAAAAGATGGAAAATTCCTTATGCAAAGGAGGCCCATAGTTCTCTCGCCTCCCCCTACAGTTAGCACTAAGCAGACTCAGAGTCACTGTGACTCTGGAGTCTGGCAGCAAGAAAACAAGCTCACCTTGGCCTTTTTAATTATTTTAAAAATCCTTTTCTTTTCCTCATGACACTGGTGGGGCCCCGCCTCCCGACTGCACATTCCTGGTCTGTTTCCTGCCTAAAAACATATTTCTCCATTTCTTATCCAGGGAAATATAATTCTGCCTTTTTAATATTTCCTAAAATATTTTAAGGAGAGTGGTGGGTGCCAACTTCCTATATTAGAACAATAGTTGGCTCCACCACAAAACCGCGGACGACAAAATCTCGGTCGACGAAAGCGCGCATTTGACGTCATCACAGCGCAACGAAAGCATCGCGCTGTGATCGAAAAATGTAAAAATAAAGCGAAAACCTTACCCTAACCCTAAACCTAACCCTTAACCTAACGCTAAACCTAACGCTAACCCTTAACCTAACGCTAAACGTAACCCTAACGCTCTAAACCTAACCCTAACCCTTAACCTAACCCTAACCCTTACCTTTATGTGAATCGGCTTGCTTTAATTTTATTTTTATTTCAATTTTTAATTTTTTTCATCGCGGTGTGATGACGTCAAATGCGCGCTTTCGTCGATCGTGCTTTTGTGGACCGCGGTTTTGATGGGTCACACAATAGTTACCGTTCTTTATGCAATTATCTGGTACAAACAGTATTTGTGTGTTTGTGTTTGTGTGCGTCCGTCCTTGGTGCTGAGCTTGTTTTCTTGCAGACGTTTCATTACCCAAACTATGTAACATCATCCGTGCTAGTAGAGTAGGATCCTCATGTCAACCCTGAGCTACAAATATTCTTCATTATTACTCATCCGTGTGTAATACTTATATGACTATTTTTAATCTACTGTACTTCCTTTCCCAACTGTCCTGTCAGAGCTGAAGAAGCTTCTTGGATGAGAAGTGAAAAGTCCTCAAAAGAAAAACACAAGATAAGTCCAGTTGCCTCCTGAAAAAAACACCTTTGAATCATTGTAAATATGGGCATATTGCCAAGCCATCCAAAGTTTAGTCCAAAGGCTGCAGAAGGGGGACCCAACTATTGGAATTTCAGATTGCCATCACTTCTTACTTCAATTCTGAGGTACCTAAAATAATCACTTGTCCAGTTAGTTTCCCTTTCTTCTTACTTCACTGGAAAGTCAGATGGAGCCAGACAATACCCGATTTTAATGGGAATTATCCAGAAACCAATGACTTCATTTTTATGACGACTTTGCCAAAGTCATCCTTCTGGTTTTTGACAAAGCTGCTCCCTTAGGGAACCACTGGTTTGCTAAACTGCAATCTTCGCTTCACCAGCACCACAACTTAAGTTGTAAAATTGGATTGGTCACATGGCCGTCCTGTTTTACGACTGTTACAAAATATGACTGTAATGGGCAGGCTCCGTTATGTGTCATATAATGACGGCTACCTGTATGTTCCTTGAACTCATGTGTCGATTCTGGGGATTATGTGTGTGTGTGTATGTATGTATGCAAATATAAATAAATAAATATAATAGATAGATAGATAGATAGATGATAGATAGATATAGAGGTAGGTAGATAGATAGATAGATAGATAGATAGATAGATAGATAGATAGATAGATAGATAGATAGATAGACTGACCAATAGACAACACTAAATCATTTTTTGGGAGGAAAACCCTCAGTGACTGAATTTCAGGCCCAAGCTTAAAGGAATAGCAATAACACTTTTATATAGCAATAGCAATAGCAATAGCAATAGCAGTAGACTTATATACCGCTTCATAGGCCTTTCAGGCCTCTCTAAGCGGTTTACAGAGAGTCAGCATATTGCCCCCAACAATCTGGGTCCTCATTTTACCCACCTCGGAAGGATGGAAGGCTGAGTCAACCCTGAGCCGGTGAGATTTGAACCGCTGACCTGTTGATCTAGCAGTAGCCTGCAGTGCTGCATTTAACCACTGCGCCACCTTGGCTCACAGTGCTTCACAGTGCTTTACAACCCTCTCTAAACTGTTTACAGAGTCAGCATAAGGACCCCAACAATCCTTATTTGACCCACCTCAGAAGGATGGAAGGCTGAGTCAACCTTGAGCCTGGTGAGATTCGAACTGCAAATTGCAGTCAGCTGGCAGTCAGCTGAAGTAGCCTGCAGTACTGCACTCTAACCACTGCGCCACCGCGGCTCATGGCGGGAATGTAAGAACAGCACCTTTAGACCATTGCCACAACACGTAGAGTGGGGGAAAAACTGGTTCCATTTAATTATTGGATTTAATGAAACAGAGTGCATATTAAGCAATACAATAAATAGAAAACGGCATCTTTATTTGAGACAAATTTGCAGCTTCTTCAGCAGCTCTCTCAGATTGGATCCCACGTGCAAATCGGTCTGCAGTCTTGTTTGCTTTAGACGCTATCCAGATTTTCCGAAGACAATTTCAACCAAATAATAACAACAGCACAATCGTCACTGTGTTCACTCCAATTAATGGCACTGGTAAAAAAAAGAAAGAAAAGAAAAGCGTCATTTCAAACAACAGCCTATTGGCGAACCTGGGGCACACGAGCCACAGGTGGCGTGCAACACCCTCTCTGTGGGCACGTGAGCTGTTGCCCCTGTTCAGCTCCACTGTGCTTGTGTGCACGCCTTCCACTTGCCAGCTGGTTGTCAGGTCTCTACTGCACATGGGTGGGGGTGGGGGTGGAGGGGAGATACATGCATGGGCCAAGGCGCTTGTGCACGGGGGATTTGGGGAATTCAGGCACATATGCTTTGGACACTCAGCCCAGAAAAGGTTAGCCATAACTTGTGTTAAACTCAAAAGAATAGCTAAAGGTGGGGGGGGGGGGGGGGAGAAACCCACAATTTCTCTCGCTCCATTTCTTTGTGGTTTTGATAATTTTTGGAACACAACTTAATAGGACAAGAATATCACTTGAATGAAACGGTCCAGGACAAAGTTTGCTTCAAAAAAAAAAAAAGTATTTCTAAATTGCTTTTGACCCTGTGCTACCGCAGTCACCGCAAATACATGCTAGTTGCCAAGTGCCTGGATTTGGATCATCTCACTGTGGGGATGTTGCAACAGTCATAAATGTGAGGATCGGTCATAAATCACTTTTTTTCCCAGTGCTCTTTTAGCTTTGAACTGTTGTTAAATGTGTGGTTGCTAAGTTGAGGATTACCTTTGTGGCTTATCTTCTAAGGATAAACTATCTGTGTTTAGATTCTTTCTTGCTTTTTAAACATACATACAAGCACCCAGCTTAATGGGAGCTAAATCATGTAAACGACCAAAAAAAGAATGCAACAGCTGCTAAAAGTACCAAGGTCGTGTTTCAAAGTTGAAGAATAATTTTTATATTTTGAAAAGTTTAGTGCCCAGCTAAATGTCTACGGAGATTCTCAGTCAAGTTGTGGTTGTCCCAAAGATGCTTCCTCAAGAGGCAACTGGACACCCCCCCCTTTGAAGACATTTATTTATTTATTTATTTATTTATTTATTTATTTATTTATTTGTCTTGTATGCCGCCCACTCCCGGAGGACTCCGGGCAGCTCACAAAAGACAAGGGAAAGGGGGAAAACGAGACAAAGACAACATATTAAAAACAAAACCAACATTCACAATTTCCGTGGAGGTAGATGCTTCTCAGCCCCCCCCCCCCCAGCCTGCTGGAACAGCCAGGACTTGGTGGCTTTGCGGAAGGCCGGGAGGGTCGTAAGGATCCAGATCTCAACAGGGAGCTCATTCCAGAGGGCCGGAGCTGCAACAGAGAAGGTTCTCCCCCGGGGAGTCGCCAACCGACATTGGCTGGCAGATGGAATCCGGAGGAGACCCAACCTGTGCGATCTAATTGGTCTGAGAGAGGTGATCGGCAGGAGGCGGTCTCTCAGGTACCCAGTTCCGATGCCATGTAGGGCTTTATAGGTAGCGACCAGCACCTTGAAGCGTGTCCGGAGACTAATGGGTAGCCAGTGCAGCTTGCGGAGGATAGGTGTAACGTGGGTGTACCTTGGTGCACCCACAATCGCTCGCGCGGCTGCATTCTGGACTAATTGGAGTCTTCAAACACTCTTCAAGGGCAGCCCCATGTAGAGCGCATTACAATAATCCAGTCGTGAGGATTATAATCCAGTCTTAAGACATTTCCCTTCTCATCCCAAAAGCTTCTTCAGTTCAAGACTGAGCTTCTTGGATGAGAAGGGAAACATCTTCAAGGAAAAACAAAGAAAGTCCCGTTGCTTCTTGAAGCAACATCTTTGGCTTTAGTGGAACATGACACTATTATTGTGGTATATAGTTAATATACACTGCATTATGATATCATGCACTTATCCACACAAGACACGCTTTCTGAGTAACAAAGCAAAAGCTGTCTAAAATACAACATTATTATATTTACCGCATGCTGGAATAAGTCCTTAAAATAGATTTGGCCATGAAGGATGTAATGGTTAGAGAATCTTTTATTCTTTAGAAAAAGGAGAGCTCTTAGACTAAAATTTAGAGATCTGGAAACAGGGAAGCATTGATGCTCCATCAAATTTCTTCTAAAAAAAGGTATAGAGCAGGAGTGAAATTCAGCAGGTTCTGGAGAACCGGTAGTGGAAATTTTTAGTTTGGAGAACCAGCAAATACCATCTCTGGCTGGCTACAGAGTGGGAAAGGAATGGGGATTTTGCAATATCCTTCCCACAGGAAGGGGAGTGGGAATGGAGATTTTGCAGTATCCTTCCCCTGCCATGCCCACCAAGCTACGCCCACAGAACCAGTAGTAAAAAAAAATGAATTTCATCACTGGTAAAGAGCTTAGGAATAATAACATACGTCTTTGCTAAAGATCTGCTCCATTCTTTGGAATGGTGGTCATTAGATATAAGATCATAAGATTAGATGCATTAGTGCTATCAAATATGCCATTAATATATAGCAGTTCGAAATTAGCCTGGTAAATTTTAGCAGAGCATTAACATTTAGTTAATACCCAGGTGTTTGGGGAAAGCCAGTTTGGTGTCGCTGTTAAAGTCACTGGGCTAGAATTAGGAAGGCTGTGAGTTCTAGTCCTGCCTTAGGAAAGCTGGCTTTCCAAAAAATACTTCCAAGAAAATTGCATGGATTTGTCCTGGCCATTCTCAGGCGTCAAGAAAGATTCAAAGGAACGAGGAAAATATATATATATTATAGGTGGTCTTTGGTTGACAATCACAAGTGAGCCCCAAATTTAACAGATTAACAGAGTTGGAAGGGACATTATAGGTCATCTAGTCCAACCCCCTGCTCAAGCAGGAGACCCTATACCATTTCTGACAAATGGTAGTCCAATCTCTTCCTGGAAGTCTCAAGTGATGAAGCTCCCAGTTGTTAAGTGAGTTTTGCTCCATTTTACAGGCTTTCTGGCCACAATTGTTAAGTGAATCTGGCTTCCCCATTGCGCTTGGTTAGAAGGTCGCGAAAGGTGATTGGATGACCCTTGGGACACTGCAAGTGTCATAAATATGAACTGGTTGTCAAGCATCTCAATACTGATCATGTGACCATGGGGATGCTGAAATGAATTTCCCAGTACCGTTACCACTTTGAATGGCCACTGAACGAATGGCTGTAAGCTGAGGACTACCTATATTTGGGAAGGAATTTAATTCCCAACTGTTTTGCACCGATAGTATTATGTCAATCTTACCTCTCATAACCGTCCGTACTGATCGGATCAGATTCATTAACTGTCCTTTAATTCCAGGCTCTTCCCCAAATCCTCCGATACCCTGATCTGTTCCCCAGCCAACTGTATGGAGAAGTTTTTATTTTGGGTTAAAGCGAATGCAAGATAAATAATCAGTGATACAAATCGATAATCCCTCTTAGAAGGAAAGGCCCATCTCAAACCCAAACCTAATGAATAGACAAAACTCCTAATTCTTTCTTTAAACGTCAGAGGAATGAACAAAATGAACAGAAATGAGCACATGAAACGAACTAGAACATTTATAATGGCCAAAGAGCAGAATTTCCAGGAATCAGAAAATTAGTTCTTCATGGAAAACTGATCAGAGAAAATTAAAATACCAAATGATCCCATCATTATTGAGAAGCCCCACTGCTTAAATCTGATATCAGAAAGCTGTTAAATCTCAAGCACAGTAGTAGTAATTGCTAGTGTATGACTTTACTTCAGAATTTTAATATTCTAAAGAAGGCTGGTTTATACAGTTTAAAATTTTATACTAAAACACTATTTAATAATAACACTTAATTCCCCCAGCACTGTCCCATTTCTAATCTTTTGTCATCTTCTCAGATTTCCTATTATCTTCTCCTATTGGTTTCTTATGATTTATCAGTTGTTATTTGTAACTTTGTGATTATCGATTGTAACTATGATGATGACCTATGATCTATTACTTGCTGTTTATATGTACACTGTGAGATTATGCACCGGAGACAAATTCCTTGTGCGTTCGATCACACTTGGTCAATAAAGAATTCAATTCAATTCTCTATTCTTCTTCTCTATTTCTCACCACACTTCAGGCCTTCCGCAAAGCCCTTAAAACCTGGCTGTTCCGACAGGCCTGGGGCTAATGAGTTTTTGTTCCCCCCCCTCGAATGGTATGCTTGTTGTGTGTTTTAAATTGTGGTATTGTTTTGTTTGTGTTCTTTTTCCTATTTGTACCTCCCCCACCCTGACTTGGTTGTGAGCCGCCCTGAGTCCCTTCTGGGAATAGGGCAGCATAGAAATATAATAAATCCAATCCAATCTATTCTTTTCTGTTCTGTATTTTATTCTGTTCTGTATTCTATTCTCTTCTGCATTGTTCTCTATTCTATTCTCTACTCTATTCGGTATTCTCTTCTTTCCTACGTTGTTCTCTATTCTATTCTATTTTCTCCTCTTCTACATTGTTCTCTATTCCATTCCATTCTGTTTCTATTCTCCATTCTACATTGTTCTCTATTCTATTCTACAGTACTCTATTCTGTATTCTATTCTCTCCTCTCCTACATTGTTCTGTATTCTATTCTATTCTCTATTCTCTTTTACATTGTTCTCTATTCTATTCTGTTCTATTCTACTGTACTCTATTCTGTATTTTATTCTATTTTCTACTCTATTCTGTATTCTATTCTTTTCTCTCTTCTATATTGTGTTGTTCTGTTCTCTTCTTCTCTATTCTCTTATACACTGTTCTCTGTTCTGTTCTGCTCTACTCTATTCTGTATTCTATTCTCCCTTCCCTTCTACATTGTTCTCCATTCCATTCTATTTCCATTCCATTCGTATTTTAGTATTCCTTCAGTAACGAAGGTGGGAAGACCAATGAAGGTTTCTTTATCAGGATCACCTTTTCATGGCTTTAGTGCTCTTGGGAAGCCTCTGGACTAAGTCACAGCCATCACCACCAGTCAACATGATCACACGCAATCCAGTTCTACCACATCTCTACAGCATCCCAGAAAATGGATGGGAATTGAACCTGACTACAGACTTAAAGATACAGGTAGTCCTTGATTTATGGTTGCAATTGAGCCCAACATTTCTGTAGCTAATTGAGACATTTGTTAAGTAGGTTTTGTCCCATTTTTCAACCTTTCTTGCCACCATTTGTTAAGTGAATCACTGCAGTTGTTAAGTCGGTAACATGGTTGCTTAAGTGAATCTGGTTCCCCCATTGGTTTTGCTTGTGAGAAGCAGGGGTGGGTTTCAACCGGTTCGCGGCGGTCCCTGCGAACCGGTTGGTTGGTGAACCCAGAAGTAAGTAACTTCCGGGAACGCCGAAGGCCCCCGCCGCCCACCCGGGCTCCTTACCCGGTTTTGACGAGTTCTGCGCTTCCACGCATGCGCAGGACGCATACAGCGCCTGCGCAATCCTCCAGGAGCAGCTGGAGCATCGCACAGACGCTAGTATGCATGCGTGCGCCGCACGCGTGCACGAGGACGCCACCGGCCCCGTTCCAACTGAACCAGTTGGAACGGGGCGAGAAACCCACCCCTGGTGAGAAGGTTGCAAAAGGTAGTTCATATGACCCCAAGTCAAGAGAAACCGTCATAAATATGAGTCAAGCGTCTGAATTTTGATCCCGTGGCCATGGGGATGCTGCAATGGTCACAAGTGTGAAAAACAGTGGTAAGTCACTTTTTTCAGTGCTGTTATAACTTTGATCGGTCACAAAATGAACTGTTGCTAATTTGAGGACAGTGTGTTAGTGGGAACTAGCCAATACAAGTATTCCACGACTTACACATCCTTCATTTAATTATAGCGAAAAAAGTGATTTACAACTGGTCCTCACACAGTCGCTTCAGAACTCCAGTCATGTGGTCAATATGTGGTTGCTTGGCATAGTGAGAGACTGTCGCCAAACAGTTCAGCTGTTTGCACAACATTCAGTTTGCACAACGTTGTAGCTTGCACCAACAGACAAGAATATTTGCAGCTCAGGGTGAAACTGTGGATTCCTTTGGTTGTTTTCTGGTAGTTGTTTCATTACCCTACTAGGAATCATTTTAAGTGTTAAAAGAGTTCTTACATAATACAGATATTCAGCTCTCAAAGGAGCATTATGCATATTCCCACATTAAGGGTTAAGTTGGTATAACAGGGTTACCGTAAGTGAATCTGGCTTCCCTATCAACTTTTGCTTGTCAGAAGATTGCAAAAGGGGATCACACAAGCCCAGAATCCCCATGGTCACATGATCCAAATTCAGAGGCTTGGCCACTGACTCATATTTACAACCGTTGCAGTGTCCCCGGGCTTATGTCATCCCCGTTTGCGACCTTCTGGCAAGCAAAGTCCATGGGGAAGCCAGATTCACTTTACGACCGTGCTACTCACTTAGCAACTGCAGTGATTCACTGAACAACTGCAGCTCATAAGTTAGCAATCCAGCTGTTAAGTGACTCTGGCTTCCCCATCATGGCCTTTGCTTGTCAGAAGGGGAAATCACATGACCCTGGAATCCCCATGGTCACATGATCCAAATTCAGAGGCTTGGCCACTGACTCATATTTACGACGGTTGCAGTGTCCCGGGCTTATGTCATCCCCGTTTGTGACCTTCTGGCCAGGGAAGTCAATGAGGGAGCCAGACTCAACTTACCATGTGACTCACCCAACAAATGCAACGATTCACTTAACAGCAGGTCACAAAACGGGGCAAAGACTCCCTGAATCCATGTCTTAGCAACATAAACCTGGGGGGGGGGGTCCGTTGTGGTCGTAACTCGAGGACTTCCGGCATTCCCTCCCTCGGCTTAAACTCCCCACCCCACTCGCCCCGCCCGGAGGAACCCCCTCCCTCCCTCCCCTCCCAGGGGGCTTTGCAGCCGACTCACTCCTGCGGAGGAAGCGCTCCTCGTGCAGCACCGCAATGGCGTTGACGAAGAGCAGCGCGGCCTGCAGCAACGAGTACAGTGTAAACGCCATCCCGGCAGCGCCAGCGCCAGCGCCGCCGCCGCCACCGGCTTAGGCTCTGCGCACGCGCGGGGCGCGCCCGGAACGTGGCGGGGGCGGGGCGGACGGAACGTCACCGACGCGGGCTGGCCGGGCCGTGGAAGCCACGCCCCCTCCCCATGCACGCCAAAAAGAGGGCGGGGCCGTAGCCTCGCGCCTCCGCTCCATCGCCAACCTGGCGCTCTCGGGCTACGATGGTCTACAATAACAATAGCATTTATATATCCCTTCGCGGTGCTTTACAGCCGCCTCTGACGGGTTTACAGAGTCGGCATATTGTCCCCCATCAACCTGGGTCTTCGTTTCTGACACTTCCGACCCCGCAGGAGGACGCTAGGATGGATGGAGGCTCCATTTCTACCTCATAAAACGAGCGGGGTTCTTTGTTCTGCATGGCTGGGGGACGGGCGGGCTTTATTTTACACAGCAAACAAAGCCGATAAACAATTCTAAACGTCTAATTCGATGTTTATCCTATCTTTTGAAACTTTGGAACGTTAACCTTGAAGTAAAATAACCCCCCCCAAAAATTCGCTGTCCCTACAATATTATGGGTGGCCGCCAGGGGGCAGCAGCGCTGGTTTTCTAACGCTCTGCGCTGCCCCTGGTGGCCGCTGGGAGTGTTTGCAGCAGCCGCCCTGCCTGTCTGGTTAAAAGCAGCATTTGTCTGGAGTGGATTCCTGCCTTATCCCACTTTCTGGATTTGCACATGACAACCAATCATAAATTACCCCAAGACCAGGGTGACCTACCCCAAAAAACTTCCATTAACTTGTCCCAGAGGTGCTTTTTCAAGAGGCAACTGGACTTTTTTTTTCTTTTTTCTTTGAAGACATTTCACTTCTCAACAAAGAAGCTTCTTCGGCTCTGGATGAGAAACTTCTTGGATGAGAAGTGAAACGTCTAAACGTCATGGTCATTGTATCATTGTCCCTCATTGTTACTTCACCCCTACCTGAACCGGGAGGCCCTCACAACAGTCACTCGAGCCCTTGTGACCTCTAGGCTGGAATACTGCAATGTGCTCTACATGGGGCTGCCCTTGAAGAGCATCCGGCGACTTCAGCTAGTCCAGAATGCGGCTGCGCGAGTGATTGTGGGCGCACCGCGGTTCACCCACATAACACCTATCCTCCGCAAGCTGCGCTGGCTGCCTGTTGATCTCCGGGTGCGCTTCAAGGTGCTACTTACCATCCATAAAGCCCTCCATGGTAGTGGATCTGAGTACTTGAGAGACCGCCTCCTGCCAATTACCTCCTTACGACCTATTAGATCACACAGATTAGGCCTCCTCCGAGTTCCATCCGCCAGTCAGTGCCGACTGGCGACTACGCGGAGGAGAGCCTTTTCAGTAGTAGCTCCGACCCTTTGGAATGATCTCCCCGTGGAGATTCGCACCCTCACCACCGTCCAGACCTTCCGCACAGCCCTTAAGACCTGGCTATCCCGCCAGGCCTGGGGATAAAGATTCTAATCCGCCCCACCTGAATGTTGAATGAAAGTTGTGTTTTATTGTTTATTTTTTTATTCACGCACTGTCTTATGTTCTGTCTTGCACACCCCCTCCCATGAATTGTAAGCCGCCCTGAGTCCCCTCAGGGAAAAGGGCGGACTATAAATAATAAATAAAATCTAAATCTAAATCTAAACCCCGTAATTTCCTGATATGTTGTCAGCCTCTGCTTTGCTTGCTTGCTATCGGCTGCCATAGAAATGGGGAGGGTGGGGGCATGGTATTTGGGATGGGAATTATAGGGTACTGGAGGAGATATGGAAAAGGGAGTTTTCTTCTCACCATCTTCTGCACATGCTGGTGTTTGGGCCTGGCCAAGGCCAACCATCCTGCATACCAACATGATGATGCCTTTTGGAGATGCATCCCACATGACATCTAAGGGGGTTGCAGATGGGACACTTGGGTAGGGTCGGTGGAGGCAGGGGGCTGGGTTATCATTTGATATGTAATTGTTCGCGCCTTTTTGGCTCAGATCTTGCTTTCCTTCCCCTGCTATCTTTTCATAACCAGTAAAAGTATTTTAATTTCCACGAACAATGGAATTGAGAGTTTTCTTTCTTGGTTATTGATGGAGGCACGCCTGACATTTGTATTTTTGCCAAGATTTATCTCCTCCAGCAGATAATTGGTAGGTAAAGAATTAAATTAATAACGAGAATACGCTGCACCTCCTGCTTAACAGGATGAGGTCTCAGTTCCTTGATCAGTAAATAGAATCTTCCATGCCCACTGGATTACTTTAGGGATCCAAATGTTGTAGTGATTGGGTTGGCTCCTGACCAGTTCAACTATCTTATTCTTATTTTTTTCTTATTAAAATTCTTTCTTAGAATTTTTATTGGCCAAGTGTGATTAAACACAGAAGGAATTTGCCTCCAGTGCGTAAGCTCTCAGTGCACATACAACAATAGTGATAGATCATTATCGTATTCATTGTAAGAATACATTCATCATGAAACATTAGATACAACATTTAGTGATAGTCTTGGATGCTAAATAAGCAATCAACATAAAACATACCAATTTACTATCAAACTATGAACAAAGATTTTAGATTGCTCAACAGGAGTAACTGGGAAAGGGATATTGGAGTCCTAGTGGACAACCATTTAAATATGAGCCAGCCATGTGCAGCAGCTGCCAAAAAAGCCAACACAGTTCTAGGCTGCATAAACAGAGGGATAGAATCAAGATCACGTGAACTGTTGATACCACTTTATAAGGCCTTGGTAAGGCCACACTTGGAATACCATATTCAGTTTTGGTCGCCACGATGTAAAAAAGATGTGGAGACTCTAGAAAGAGTGCAGAGAAGAGCAACAAAGATGATTAGGGGACTGGAGGCTGAAACATATAAAGAACGGTTTCAGGAACTGGGTATGTCTAGTTTAATGAAGAGAAGGACTAGGGGAGACATGATAGCACTCTTCCAATATCTCAGGGGTTGCCACAAAGAAGAGGGAGTCAAACTATTCTCCAAGGCACCTGAGGGCAGGACAAGGCTGCCTAGGCAGGAAACCTTATACCGTTTCAGACAAATGGCTATCCAACACCTTCTTAAAGACTTCCAGTGTTGGGGCATTCACAACCTCTGGAGGCAAATTCTGGTTAATTATTCTAACTGTCAGGAAATTTCTCCTCAGTTCTAAGTTGTTTCTCTCCTTGATTGGTTTCCACCCATTGCTTCTTGTTCTAAATTAATTAACACTTTCATGTGATCTTGATTCTTTCCCTCTGTTTATGCAGCCTAGAACTGTGTTGGTTTTTTTGGCAGCTGCTGCACACGGCTGGCTCCTATTTAAATGGTTGTCCACTAGGACTCCAAGATCCCTTTCACAGTTACTACGATTGAGGAAGGTACCACCTATACTGTACCTGTGCATTTAGTTTTTCTTGCCTAAATGTAGAACCTTACTCTTAACCTTACTTAAACAACTGTAAATACTTATTTCCCCACCATCCAATCAGAGCTGAAGAAGCTTCTTGGATGAGAAGCGAAACATCTTTGATGAAAAAACCAAAACGTCCAGTTGCTTCTTGAAAAAGCACCTTTGGGACAACCATGACCTGGATGACTGAGAATCTCTATAGACATTGAGTGATTCTATTAACCTGGTTTAGCATTTTGTAGAAACATAGAAATGCTTCATTATGTGCTAAGAAGTTATTGCTGACTCTTGTTGACTGGCATAGATAGGTTTTGTCCATCCCTCTTCACCTGGTCCTTCAGATCTTCTAATGATGTACTCATCCCCTTTGACAATCCATCCACCTTAAGTTGTCTTCTGCTCTTTTTTTCCACCTTCCCAAGCATTTTGGACTTCTCAAAGGAATTTATGTCCTTGTATTGATAGATTACATAGATTTTTCTGTTCTTAACCTGGTCCTTCAAATCTTCCAATGGTGGAGCCCATCATCTATAACCAAGTCCATCCACCTGGTCACTGGTCACCTTCTTCCCTCTTTTTCCACTTTCACAACAATATAGAGCTCTCAAAGGGACATGGGTCTTTGCATATTGATTGACAGATTACATGTGTGCTATATAAGTCAGTCACAGCTCACAGATTTTTTCCATGTTTTACCTGTTCCTAACCTGTTCCTTCAAGTCTTCCAGTGGGGCACCCATCACCATTATAATTGAGTTTGTCCACCGTGGTCCTGGTTGTCCTCTTCTTCTCTTTTCTTTCAACTTTCCCAGCATCATGGAATCTTCAAAGAAAGTTGGGTCCTTGCAATGATTGACAGATTAGATATTTGCTATTTAAGTCAGTACCAGCTCCTATAGACCAGCTAGATTAGATTTTCTCCATGATGATCTGTTTCTAACCTGGCCCTTCAGGTATTCCAAGGGTGTACCCATCACCCCTCTTGCTGCTATTTGTCCTCTGCTCTTGCCTTCCACCTTTCCAAACATTATGGACTTCTCCAGCGAGCTGTACTTTAACATCTTGTGTCCAACTGGAATAATTTGAGCCTTGTCACTTGAGTCTTGAGTGAAAACCCTGTTTAAACAATCTAGTTAAACACCACAACCTAATGTTCAGTTTCTGATGTACAGTATGTATAATATAATATACATATATACATATGTGTATACACACACATTCACACACACACACACATCTCTCTCTCTCTCTCTCTCTCTATATATATATATATATATATATCTATCTATCTATCTATCTATCTATCTATCTATCTATCTATCTATCTATCTATAAGGCAAATACCAGTTACTCATCATGAAATCTCCAGAATCGTAAAGCCTACAAACTTGAAATTTGGCACGTAGGTTCGTATTGGCTTCTAGGTGCTAGCTAAGAAAGGATTTTTCAAAATTACTATCAGATTTAGTATTTCTTATATAGTAATTAACACGCTCTGATGCTAAAGATTTCTACTCCCCCTCCCCACCTGAAAAGAACTCTGTTCCAACTGCCAGTTGCTTTATACCGTATTTCCCCGAAAATAAGACATGGTCTTATTTTCTTTTGACCCCTGAAAGAAGCGCTTGATCTTATTTTTGGGGAGGTCTTATTTTTGAGGTGCAGGAGGCAGTGAGCGTGGTCACCTCATGACTGCTGCTGCGTTGCAACATTTTCAGGAGGGCTTATTTTGGGGGGAGGGCTTATTTTAGCACATGGGCTGAAAAGCCTGATTGGGCTTATTATCTGGGGAGGTCTTATTTTCGGGGAAACATAGTATTATACCCTCTGATGCTAAGAGGTTAGACAGTCTACTCCCTCTCCTCACCTGAAAAGAACTCTGTTCCAACTGCCAGTTGCCTCACTTTCCGTTACCTCAGTTCAAACTGGCGGACGTTCCACTCCTTCACTCAGGAGCGGTCTGGGGCCCCTTATAGTATTAAATGTCAATACCTCACCACAATGTTTACACCTTCCACCTATAGAACTGCTTCCGAACTCAAGGTAATGGGAGTGATATTCCCTTATGTGTTTCAATCACCGACCACCGCTGAGCCAACGGATTATGAACTGAATTTCTCCTGCATAGCCCAATGACATAGTTTTGTCATGAAGCATGGGGAAAACAGCTAGTACATACTATATACATTACATATACACATACATATGCTGGTTAAACTAGGAATATTCTGGGTTTGCCTTGCCATCTGGTAATCCCAAAATGGTTAGAAAAATGTCCCAGATTACAGATAGTCCTCAATTTACAACCATTTGTTTAGTGACTGTCCAAAGTTATAATAGCACTGAAAAAAACGTGATTGTAGCATTCCCAGGGTCATGGGATCAAAATTCAGATGCTTGGCAACTGGCATGTATTTATGACAGTTGCAGGGTCCCGAGGTCACATGATCTCTTTTTGCAACCTTCAGACAAGGTCAATGGGGAAGACAGATTCGCTTAACAACCATGCTACGAACTGAAGAACAGCAGTTATTCACTTAACAACTGTGGCAAGCCAGGTTGGAAAACGGGGCAAAATTCACTTACCGTATATACTCGAGTATAGGCCGACCCGAATATAAGCCGAGGCACCTAATTTTACCACAAAAAACTGGAAAAGTTATTGACTCGAGTATAAGCCTAGGGTGGGAAATGCAGCAGCTACCGGTAAATTTCAAAAGTAAAAATAGATACCAATAATGTTTTTGAATATTTATTTCAAAGAAAAACAGTAAACTAGCGGTGTATTCAATGAAATACTTCACTCACCTCATGATGCTGATGTCCCGCTGTGATGATGATGTCCCGTGCAGCCGCGGGAGCGATGTCCCGCCTCCTATGACACACGGCACAGTGATTCCTATCATTGGATCACTGTACCAGAGGAGGTGGGACATCGCTATGTGGCTGCTTGCCATAACAAGGAGGAGGTTGGACATCGTTGCAGAGCGGCAGGAGGGGGAGGAAGGGGAATCGTAAGACAGCCCTGCATTACATTAGAACGTGAGGAGGGGGGATGGTGCGGTGCGCGCTGCGCGGCAAACTGACACAGAGGGAGGGGAAACTCACAGGGGCGCTGGGCCATTCACGAGTGTCACCCAGCGGCATGGCCCCGCCCCTTTTTCTCCTCCATTTCGGGCAAATTTTTCACTGACTCGAGTATAAGCCGAGGCGGCTTTTTTCAGCCCAAAAAGTGGGCTGAAAAACTAGGCTTATACTCGAGTATATACAGTAAGCGTTGTCTTGTTTTGCAACAGAAATCTTGGACTCACTTGTGAACATAAGTCAAGGACGACATATAACGCCGACTTCGGTCACAAACCTTTCTCCTGTTGAACTGATTGAAAATACAGAAACCATCAATAAAGCCCCAATAAGCTATTTCTATTTTTCAAAGATTCTGGGAAATCTATTTTATGGTGTACCCTTAAAAAAGGAAGCAAAATTATGCTTTAATTAGAGCTGGTGTAAAGCATTGCTTTAATGCTTGGATAGTTTTTAAATATTGTTAATCCACTACATTTGCTTTAAATAGCAGGGCTATGATATTTAGCTGATTAATTTCATTACTGCCTCATTTTTATTTTGTTGGCATCGACCATCCTTTCCCTTAAAAGAGCCCAGAGCACAACAGTACAAGCACAACATCTCTGTTCAACAATTAAAAACATCCAATTAAAAAGCGAAAGGGAAAAAAAAAAGCAAGCACATATATACCAAACAATGGCTGGTGTAAATAGCGTTTGAAGTCGTAATTAAAAATCTCATCAGGTCCTAATTGTTATTTACCCCAAATGCAGGTGTCAAGATTAATAACTTGTTTCTAGGCTGAAACAATTATGTCTTGTGCTGTATCAACTCTATGTAGCTCCTGGGCAGTTCTGTAATATGGATAATAACAAAGCAAATCATACAGAGAGAGATTATGCCACTAACGATGCATAAAAGATACATGTTCTTCTTCTCCAGTCTGGCATTTGGATTGGCGGCCGAGTTCCCATCGCTATCATTGCGATTTTTATTTTGTCATCATCGCAGAATGTACGTATGGCTTAATTCTGAATGACGGGCAGGTTTTATTACTCAATCGGAGAAAAACGCTCAACGGATATTAGGCCGTTTGGAGAGGAAGATTTGTGATAACACAGCAGTGAGACAGTGGAACATGGGTAGAAGGCGCTCCTGCTAGAGGTTAGCTGTGGGTTAATAATACAGATAATTGACTTATGGCCACAATTTGAGCCTCGAGAGTTGTAAAGTGAGTTTTGCCCCATTTTACAACCTTTCTTTTCATGGTTGTTCAGTGATTTATGGCTTCCCTATTGACTTTGACCCTATTGATTCCAAGGTTCCTTTACAGCTTATTCTATTCTGTTCTGTTCTGTTCTGTTCTATTCTATTTTCTATTCTATATTCCTATTCTATTTTCTATTTTCTATTTTCTATTTTCCATTTTCCATCTTCCATTTTCCATTTTCCATCTTCCATCTTCCATTTTCCATTTTCTATTTTCTATTATTTTCTATTTTCTATTTTTTCTATTTTCTATTTTTTTCTATTTTCTATTCTATTCTATTTTCTATTCTATATTACTATTCTATATTCCTATTCTATTTTCTATTTTCTATTCTCTTCTATTCCATTTTCTA
This sequence comes from Thamnophis elegans, assembly GCF_009769535.1. Taxonomy (NCBI): domain Eukaryota; kingdom Metazoa; phylum Chordata; class Lepidosauria; order Squamata; family Natricidae; genus Thamnophis; species Thamnophis elegans. The sequence continues at coordinate 141,034,074 of NC_045543.1, read as the reverse complement.
TTCTATATTCCTATTCTATTTTCTATTTTCTATTCTATTCTATTTTCTATTCTATATTCCTATTCTATTCTATATTCCTATTCTATTTTCTATTTTCTATTTTCTATTTTCTATTTTCTATTTTCTATTTTCTATTTTCTATTTTCTATTTTCTATTTTCTATTTTCTATTTTCTATTTTCTATTTTCTATTTTCTATTTTCTATTTTCTATTTTCTATTTTCTATTTTCTATTTTCTATTATTTTCTATTATTTTCTATTTTCTATTATGTTCTATTTTCTATTATTATTTTCTATTTTCTATTTTTTTCTATTTTCTATTCCATTCCAATCCATTCCATTCCAACCATTAAAACTGAAATGGTATAGGATTTCCTGCTTGAGTAGGGGGTTGGACTAGAAGACCTCCAAGGTCCCTTTCAGCTCTATTCTGAGTGAGTGATTGATTGGTTGGTTGGTCGTAGACAACTGTAGACCCAAAAACTAATCCTCTCCCTGCACTTAAAAAAAGAATCCCATTTGTGCCTGCAAGCATTTGGAAGAGGGTGATATAACTGGGGAGAGGCAGTTTCAAGCATCAAGAGCTCCTGATTCCCCTTTCCGGGGATCATCAGCAAAGAGACTTTCAGAAATTCGGTCTGAGCGCCGTAAAGGATGACAGAGCTGAGTTATATTTTGCTCACCTCGATACCCATGTGTGAATCCCATTAGCGTAAATGGGATATAAATGTGCCTATCGCGAGGGTAAGATAGAACATTTGCAAAAGATGGAGCAGGTATCTGATCTAGCTGGAATATGCAGCATTAGAACATGGTCTTTGCACGCTGAGGCCAGGGTGGGTGGGGAGGAAGGGAAATAGATAATTTTGTGCTTTGGAAGCAAGTTTACAAACAGGTTGGGGTTTACTCCAGATGCGGCCTTTGGCTCAGACGATTATTCATTGTGATTCTGAAATGTGTTGTTTCAGCTCCAAATGAACAGAAACGAGACCTTTTGCAAATGCATTTAATACAGGGAGTCCTAAACTTAACACGGTTTTAAACTTAACACTAGCACATATGTGCTAGTCGTTCCCAACTCTAGGGGGCGGTGCTCAATCTCCTTTTCAAAGCCGAAGAGCCAGCGCTGTCCAAAGACGTCTCCGTGGGCATGACTAAGCACCGAAGGCACACGGAACGTTATTACCTTCCCACCAAAGGTGGTGCCTATTTTTCGACTTGCATTTTTACGTGCTTTCGAACTGCCAGGTTGGCAGAAGCTGGGACAAGTAACGGGAGCTCACTCCATTATGCGGCACAAGGGATTCGAACAGCCAAACTGCTGACCTTTTTGATCGACAATCTCTACGTCTTAGCCACTGAGTCATTTAGTGACTGTCTAAAGTTACAACAGCACTGAAAAAACCTGACTTATGATTGTTATTCACTCTTACGACCATTGCAGCGTCCCTGTGGTCATATGATCAAAATTCAGACACTTGGCAACTGACTCATATTTATGACGGTTGCAGTGTCCTGGGATCACGCGATCCCCTTTTGTGACTTTCTGACAAGCAAAAGTCAATGGGGAAGCCGGATTCACTTAAGAACCGTGTTACTAACTTAGCAACTGCAGTGACTCACTTAACAGTGACAAGAAAGGTCGTAAAATGGGCCAAACTCACTTAACACAGGTCTGGGTTCCCCAGAGAAATGGTCGGCTCAATTGTGGTCATGAATCGAGGACTACCATATTTTCAAGCAAGAAAATCAGCTCGGCTTGAAGGAGATTTTGCTTTTTACCCGCAATCCTACATTCAGTTGCATGGGACATACTGAAACATGTATTTAGAATTGCAGTGGCTTCTAATTCAGATGATTATATGATATGTATATGATGTCTGGGGCAAACCAAGTGAGTCTCCTGAATGCATCTGTTTAGCCAAGTTTGGCGAGGGGGGAGGGATGCAGGGAGAGGAGATCATGGGAGGAGGACCCCTGTTTCAGGGGTGTGTGAACTGTCTTTGGACCCCTGGATTACACTGTTAAAATCTGTAAAATCACATATGTGCAGTACAGTAATATGATTTTTCCAACATTGTGTTTGCATTAAAAAATAATAATAAAGGAAATGGCTCATTTAAGCGTCTGTGGAGATTCTCAGTCATCCAGGTTGTGGTTGTCCCGAAGCTGCTTTTTTTCAAGAGACAACTGGACTTTCTGGTTTTTCTTTGAAGACGTTTCGTTTCTCATCCAGGAAGCATCTTCAGATCCATCCATCCATCCATCCATCCATCCATCCATCCATTCATCTACCATCTATCTGTTCTATATAGCATTTGTCATGTTTATCTATCTACCCATCCATCCATCCATCCATCCATCTATCCATTCATCTACCATCTATCGGTTCTATTTATCATCTCTCTATGGTATGTTTATCTCTATCCATCCATCCATCCATCCATCCATCCATCCATCCATCCATCCATCCATCCATCATCTATCAGTTCTATTTATCATCTGTCATGTTTATCTATCTATCTATCTATCTATCTATCTATCTATCTGTCTGTCTGTCTGTCTGTCTGTCTGTCTGTCTGTCTGTCTGTCTGTCTGTCGGTCTGTCTGTCTATCTATCTATCCATCCATCCATCCATCCATCCATCTATCTATCCATTCATCTATCATCTATCTGTTCTATTTATCATCTCTCTACGTTATGTTTATCTCCATCCATCCATCCATCCATCCATCCATCCATCCATCCACCCATCCATCTATCCATCCATCCATCTATCTATCCATCCATCCATCTATCCAGTCCAACTCACTGCTCAGGAAGGAAAGTCTACACAGGAAGTCATTGACTTACGACTGTCATGGAGTCCAAAATTTCAGTTGCTAAGTGAGACATTTGTTAAGTGAGTTTTGCCCCATTTTATTACCATTCTTGCTACCGAAGTTGTGGGAGCTTCATCACTGGAAGCTTTCAAGAAGAGACTGCCATCTGCCAGAAATGGTGTAAGGTCTCCTGCTTGGGCAGGGGGTTGCACTAGATGACCTATGAGGCCCCTTCCAACTGAGGCCCCTTCCAACTGTTATTCTGTTATCTATCTATCTATCTATCTATCTATCTATCTATCTATCTATCTATCTATCTATCTATCTATCTATCATCTATCTATCATCTATCTATCATCTATCACCATTTCTCCACTAATGACTTACCGCATCTCCATAAGATCATCCAGCCATCATTATGGAAGTGATAAACAGCCTCTTTTATTACCATTCTCTTAGTGGAATGATCCTTGGATGTCTCTGAATGACACCCTAAGTCCCTAATGTGGAAATGAACTGTTTTTCTATCTGCCCACGGAAACCCACCTTTATCCATCTATTCATCTATTGTGTTATATTTACTTATTGGGGAAAAATAATGCACGCGGCAACAACATTCCCATAAACCTTTACAGTGAATAATTTCAGAGGCTGATTCCTTTTTGAGCCCTCCTTAAAGCCACAGGATTTAAAGGCCTTTCTTTTCCCCGTAAATCCATCCCAAAGCATTTTGGTTTGACATTAGAGTGTTAATATGACGTGACCCCAGCTGCCCCTTATTCCAGATTATAAATGAGGTGTGGAATTACAGAGGTTGTGTCTCCGATAACACACCTTTAATAAATATGTTAATCAACCGTCTGTGACATCTTCCTGGGTGTCAGAGAGTCAATGCTTTGTGTTATGTATGGGTCCCTTTGAATTTTTTTCTCTTTGAAGCAACATCTTCAAGACAGAAGGGATTCATGCAGGGGTGGGTTCCTGACAGTTCGAACCTCTTCTATAGAAGAGGTTCCACAAATCTACAGTGCCGTTTAGAACCGGCTCCAGCTCCCTCCCCCCGCCCGTCCGCACATCATCAAGATGAAGAGCAAGAGGAGGAATTCTGGGAGTTGAAGTCTACAAGTCTTAAAGCTGTCAAGTTTGAACACCTCTGGGTTTTTTTTCTAAAGGGTTGGGGTGCAAGGGTCTTGTAACTTGACAGGTTTAAGACTTGCACACTTCAATGCCAGAGTTCCTGAGCCAACATGACTGGAGGAGGAATTCTGGGAGTTGAAGTCCACAAGTCCTAAAGCTGTCAAGTTTGAACAACCCTGGGTTTTTTTTCTAAAGGTTTAGGGGTGGAAGGGTCTTGTAACCTGACAGCTTTAAGACTTGCGTGCTTCAAATGCCAGAGTTTCTGAGCCAACATTTTGGTTCTAAGCAAGAGCGTTGTTAAGTGAGCTTCACCACATTTTAGAAGTTGGCCACTCCCACCCAGTCACATGGCCAGCATGCCACTCCCAAAAAGCAAGCAATACCTACTGAAGAGATTCTAAAAAAAATTGAAACCCACCATTGGATTCATGGGAGATCAGAGAGAATCTCCATAACTCTGGAGGCAAGTTGTTCCACTGATTAATTCTTCTCACTATCAGGAAATTTCTCCTCAGTTCTAAGTTGCTTCTCTCCTTGATTAGTTTCCACCCATTGCTTCTTGTTCTACCCTCAGGTGCCTTGGAGAATAGTTTGATTCCCTCTTCTTTGTGGCAGCCCCTGAGATGTTGGAAGACTGCTATCATGTCTCCCCTAGTCCTTCTTTTCATTAAACTAGACATACCCAGTTCCTGCAACTGTTCTTCATATGTTTCAGCCTCCAGTCCCCTAACCATCTTTGTTGCTCTTCTCTGAACTCTTTCTAGAGTCTCCGCATCTTTTCTACATAATGGTGACCAAAACTGGATGCCGTATTCCAAGTGTGGACTTAACAAGGCAATTATAAAGTGGTACCAATACTTTACATGATCTTGATTCCATCCCTCTGTTTATAGAACCAATGATTGTATTAGCTTTTTTGGCTGCTGCTGCTGCACACAGCTGGCTCATATTCAGGTGGTCGTCCACTAGGACTCCAAAATCCCTTTCACCGTTATTACTGTTGAGCCAGGTACCCCATATTCTATGTTTTATAATCACCCTAATTCATTACTTAATTTCTCAAGAGGTCTTGAGCATGTAGCCTTTCAAGTTGGTCTATGGGTAGTTGTTAGGGATGTAATCCTAGTCTTGGGTTGGCTATATATCTCTATATATCTCTATATCTATCTATCTATCTATCTATCTATCTATCTATCTATCTATCTATCTTTGTTTTCTATATATCTATATCTATATCTATATCTATATCTATATCTATATCTATATCTATATCTATATCTATATCTATATCTATATCTATATCTATATCTATATCTATATCTATATCTATATCTATATCTATATCTATATCTATATCTATATCTATACCCACCCACGTAAGTCGAGGACTACCTGTAGACATGTATGTATGTATGTATGTATGTATGTATGTATGTATGTATGTTTTTTTATTTGTGCTGATAAATAAATAAAGGGAGACTAGTATAGATCTATTTCAAGCTATTTAGCTCTCATCAGCTAGCCATACCCTTACTGGGATTCGAACCTGTGCTGTATTGCATCTTAGGCAAACGTCTTAGCCATTAAGCCACAGGTTTCCTCCTTATTAGCTGAAGCCAGAGAAGAAGGTATATATTTAGAGTCAATGGATATATATATATATATATATATATATATATATATATATATATATATATATATATATATATATATATATATATATATATTATCCTTTGGTGTTTGATTCACAAAGGGATTCTGCTCCAAAATGAGAGCTATATTTACTTGATTAAGAAGAACAATAGGTATAGATAATCCTTCACTTACAATCATTCGTTTAGGGAAAATTTGCAGTTACAGCAGCAATGAAAAAAAAGACTTATGACTGTTTTTCACAGTTACAACTGTTGCAGCTGTTGTGACCCACCAGCCGCCAGCGCAGCTGGCAGCAGATTCGGACAGTGAGGAGGTTAGGGAGGAACATGGGCCAGTCCTGGAGTCTGGGGAAGGCTCTGATGAGGGCTCTGTGTCGGAGGCAGAGAGGGGGCCAGAGCCGTATGCCAGTGATCAGCTGCCTTCGGAGTCAGACATCAGTGAGGCAGACGAACAGCTGGAGCCTGTTCCCAGTGTGCGCAGAGTTGCCAGGCGAAGGAAACAGCTAAAGAACAGGGGTCGACTTGGGAGTAAGGCCACAGGGGGACGATGAATGGCCTCTCCTAGAGGAAATAAAAGAGTGGATGATGAACGGCCCCTCCCAGAGGAAATAAAGGAGTGGATGGTGAATGGCCCCTCCCAGAGGAAATAAAAGAGGAGCGAAAGGGGAGTGGAGTTTGCAGGAGACAATTAGTTCGCTTAATTGGTTTGTGACTCTCCGAGACTCCTTGCAAAATTTTGCAGAGATCGGCCTGGCTGGTCTCCAAGTCAGATAAGTTCTGTGATTATAAATCCTCCCTCAAAAGACTTTGCTCAATGTGAATGAGCAGAATTCACAGTAAATGAATAAAAAGGGTTTTTGTCGGGATGCTCCCATGCTCTTGGGAAGCCTAGGTCAGAACAGCAGCATCCCCATCGAAACAAAAACAAAATTCAGATGCTTGGCAACTGGCTTGTAATTATGATGGTGTCAGTGTTCCGGCGTCACCTGATCATCTTTTGCAACCTTCTGACAAGCAAATTCAGTGGGAAAGCCAGATTCTCTTTACAACCCTGTTACTAGCTTAACAACCGAAGTCATTCGCTTAACACCTGTGGCAAGAAAAGTCACAAAATGGGCCAAGACCTCCTTAACAACCATCTTGCTTCAAAATGGAAGGGCCGGGCTCAATTGTGACTGTAACTCAAGGACTACCTACGGTGCATTCTCAAATATTTGAATTTAGTCTGTCGGGCCAAGTAAGTCTTGTCAACTGAACTGGACAGATTTGAGTCTCAAGAGGCAGTTTTGGAGAACGTTCATAGTTCCAGTGAAACAAAGGAGATTTAGCATTCTTTCAAAGGTTACCACCAATTTTTTTAATGTGCCAAAGGAGTGTGATTATTAAGTACCTGAGAGAAGCATCTTGTTAATTGCACTTAATTAATTTGATTTGATGTTAATTAAATCAAACTTTGTCAGAGTTTGTTGCAGCAATCAAATCCAGAAAGCATATACCAGTAACTGATTCAATAGGATGATTCATTAGCTTCTCTTTAGATACATAATAACCAGAGGTGGCATTCAGCAGGTTCTGACCAGTTCTGGAGAACCAGTAGCAGAAATTTTGAGTAGTTCAGAGAACTGGTAAATACCACCTCTGGCTGGCCACGCCCCCATCTATTCTCTGCCTCCCGAGTCCCAGCTGATCGGGAGGAAATGGAGATTTTGCAGTAACTTCCCCTGGAGTGGTGATGGAATGGAGATTTTACAGTATGCTTCCCCTGCCATGCCCACCAAGCCACGCCCACACAACCGGTAGTAAAAAAATTTGAATTCCACCACTGATAATAACGCATGAAGTAATGTATACAATACCAAGAGTGGGTCTTCCAATGTGGTAGAGAGAAGAGATTGGTTTCAGTTTCAGCAGCAGTAGACTAGTTTCAGTTTTAGTTCTCAGAGCTTAGGGCAGCTAAGCCATGCCCAGGCTCCTTACCGTCTCAGCTCCCATTGGCTGATCTTGTTAGTAAGCCCTATTCATTGGCTGACTTTGTTATCATGTCTCTGCCAGTCATGAATTCTCTGACAAACTTACCACACTTGATTTTTGCAAAAACTTGGCTCATTTTTTCATCCTATCTGCCAGAGAGCAGCAATTTTGAGACTTAAGAAATATACCTGAAAACATTGTAATACCCTTGATTTCAACAGAACTGGAGGAAATGTAGATTCACCTTGAACATAGCTTGCTAAGGCTGTCCCTTGAGGAAACTATTAGAATTAGATGGTTTTCTATTAAATCAGGATGCGTCCTGTATTGACTGTTAGGTGGTATTTCACATTCCCTAATTGTATTAAGTATTCTCTCCTTAGCTATCTCAAAGGTGCTTTTCAAAAGACAAACAGACTTCTGTGGATTTTGTTTTGCTTTGAAAATGTTTTGCTTCTCATCCAAGAAGCTTCTTCAGTTCTGAAGAAGTGAGAGAACTGAAGAAGCTTCTTGGATGAGAAGCGAAATGTCTTTAAGGGGAAAAGGAAGAAACTCCAGTTGCCTTTTGGAAAGCACCTTTGGGGCAGCCATGCCCTGGATGATTGCGTATCTTCATATACATTTCTTCTTCTTGAATGTTTTGGAAAAGAGAGACAGAGAGAGACAGAGAAAGAGACAGAGAGACTGAGAGAGAGAGAGACAGAGAGAGACAGAGACAGAGAGAGACAGAGAAAGAGACAGAGAGACTGAGAGAGAGAGACAGAGAGAGACAGAAAGAGAGACAGAGAGTGCAACAGAGAGAGAGGCAGTAAGAGAGACAGAGTGAGAGACAGAGAAAGAGGCAGAGAGAAACAGAGAGACTGAGAGAGGTAGAGAAAGAGAGGTAGAGGGAGACAGAAAGAGAGGGAGGGAAGGAGACACAGAGAGAGAGAGAGCAACAGAGAGAGAGAAAGAGAAAGAGACAGGGAGACTGAGAGAGACAGAAAGAAGAGAGACAGACTGAGAAAGAGAGGTAGAGAGAGTAGAGAGGGAGAGAAAGAGAGGGAGGGAAGGAGACACAGAGAGAGACAGCAACAGAGAGAGAGAGACAGAGAGAGGCAGAAAGAGAGACAGAGAGAGACAGAGAGACTGAGAAAGAGAGGTAGAGGGAGAGAGAAAGAGAGGGAGGGAAGGAGACACAGAGAGAGAGAGAGCAACAGAGAGAGAGAAAGAGACAGGGAGACTGAGAGAGACAGAAAGAAGAGAGACAGACTGAGAAAGAGAGGTGGAGAGAGGGAGAGAGGGAGAGAAAGAGAGGGAGGGAAGGAGACACAGAGAGAGACAGCAACAGAGAGAGAGAGACAGAGAGAGGCAGAAAGAGAGACAGAGAGAGACAGAGAGACTGAGAAAGAGAGGTAGAGAGAGACAGAAAGAGAGACAGAGAGACTGAGAAAGAGAGTCACAGAAATAGAAAGAGAGACAGAGAGACTGAGAAAGAGAGTCACAGAAATAGAAAGAGAGACAGAGAGAGACAGAGAGACTGAGAAAGAGAGGCAGAGAGAGAGACCGACAGAGAGAGAGACAGAGAAAGAGACAGAGGGAGACAGAGAGACTGAGAAAGAGTTGGGGGGGAGGTAGAGAGGTAGAGAGAGAGAGAGAGAGAGAGAGAGAGTTCTCCACTAGCTTAAATAGCCACTAATACATTTTAAGCAGAAAAACACAACAATACCTCACAACCCAGCCCTCTTCTCCCTCTTTTTCCTTGCTCAGTTGCCATCTTTTATTTTGAACAACTAGATTTTAAAAATGACCCCCCCCCCCCAGCTATTGCAATGCAAGAGGTTGGTGAAGATCAGGGTTGCACAAAGAATGATATTTGCTCTGACATCCTATAGTCTTGGAGAAAACCCCTGAGAATATAGTGAGCATCTTACTTTGGGAACATTATGTGAAGACAGAAAAAACAGAATAAAAGAATTGGAAAGGGACCTTGGAGGTCTTCTAATCCAACCCTCTGCTCAGGCAGGAAACCTTACACCCTTTCAGACAAATGTTTGTCCAATCTGTTCTTAAAAAAACCTCCAGTGTTGGAGCATTCACTACCTCTGGAGGCAAGTTATTCCACTGATTCATTGATGTAATTGTCAGGAAATTTCTCCTTAGTTCTAGATTGCTTCTCTCCTTTGTTAGTTTCCACCCATTGCTTCTTGTCCTGCCTTCAGGTGCTTTGGAAAACAGCTTCCTTGTGGAAGCCCCTCAAATATTGGAAGAAGGCCATGTGCCCCCTAGTCCTTCTTTTCATCAGACTAGAGAGGAAAACCAAGAGGAAGGATTTTAATTCACCGAAAAATTGAATTGAATTTGAATTGAATTTATTGCATTTATATGCCGCCCTTTTCCCCCGAAGGGGACTCAGGGCGGCTCACAATCCAAGTCAGGGAAGGGGGTACAGATAAGGGATAAAAAAGACAAACAGAACAATACACAATTTAAAAGCACACAACAACCATACCATTCGAGGGCGGGGGCAAAAGCTCTTTAGCCCCAGGCCTGTCGGAACAGCCAGGTTTTAAGGGCTTTGCGGAAGGCCTGGAGGGTGGTGAGGGTTCGAATCTCCACGGGGAGCTCGTTCCAGAGGGTCGGAGCAGCCACAGAGAAGGCTCTCCTCCGGGTAGTCGCCAGTCGGCATTGGCTGGTGGATGGAATTCGGAGGAGGCCTAATCTGTGGGATCTAATCGGTCTAGTGGAGGTAATTGGCAGCAGGCGGTCTCTCAAGTACCCAGGTCCAATACCATGAAGGGCTTTATAAGTGACGACTAGCGCCTTGAAGCGTATCCGAAGACCAATAGGCAGCCAGTGCAGCTCGCGGAGGATAGATGTTACGTGGGTGAACCGAGGTGCACCCACGATCGCTCGTGTGGCTGCATTCTGGACAAGCTGAAGTCTCCGAATGCTCTTCAAGGGCTGCCCCATGTAGAGCACGTTGCAGTAGTCCAGTCTAGAGGTCACAAGGGCTGAAGCAGCTGGCAGTGTCTCCAGGAATAGATGTGGGATATTGTCACTGTGGGGAAAGCCTGATTTTTCATGGAAAAATAAAGGCTGTGGTTTGATCTTTGTCTCTTAAGTGCTAGAAAGTGATTTACCACTAGTGCTTGACTTACAACCACAACTGAGCTGGAAATTTCTGTTACTAAGCAAGAGTTTTAAATGAATTTTGCCACATTTTACAACTTTTTTTTTGCCTCGGTTGCTAAGTGAATCAGTGCAGTTATTACGTTAGTAACATGGTTGTTAAGTGAATCTGGCTTCCCCATTGACTTTGCTTGTCAGAAGGTCACAAGTGGTGATCACGTGACCCCTGGGGTACTGCAACCGTCATAAATACGAGTCAGTTCCCAAGGGTCTGAGTTTTGATCACAGTGTTCTGACCCAGGCTTCCTTAAAAAGCAAGAAGCAAAGTCTTGGTCCCAGCAAAACCTCTTTTATTTACATGACTGTGTCTGGGAATTCCTTTCATTCATAGTCCGCAAGGCTTAACAAACAGTCTTTCAGAGGAATGTTTATCCACACGCACCTTATCTTATTTGGCGAGCTGCCAAATAGCTAGTTTCCAAATGCAGGGCAAGGCAAAACTTAGCACAGAGTCTCATACTCACAAACAGAACTTTCCAATCTTGAAACGACCGAGTGAACAAAATGTTTCCTGCAAAAGCCCCACTCCCCGTTCGCTCCTCTTTTGTTTCCTGTGGGAGGGGCCAATCACCTCCAAGGTGTGGCTTTACTCCTACGTCGACCCTGCTTTCTTAGTTGTTGTCTTCTGGCAGCTCTGCGCAGGCTCACACTGGGAACAGGCTCCAGCTGTTCCTCTGCCTCACTGCTGTCTTAACTCCCTCTCTGCCTCTGACGCAGAGCCCTCGTCTGAGCTTTCCTCAGCTCCCAGGACTGGCCCATGTTCCTCCCCAACCTCCTCACTGTCCGACTCTGCTGCTAGCTCTTCTGGCCACCAGCAGGCCACGACACACGGGGCCACAGGGATCCTGCGTTTGTAAGTGTGAAAAATGGTCATTGGAATTGGAATTGGAATTTATTGCACTTATATGCCGCCCTTTTCCCCGGAGGGGACTCAGGGCGGCTCACAATCCAAGTCAGGGAAGGGGATACAGATAAGGGATAAAAAGACAAACAAAACAATACACAATTTAAAAGCACACAACAACCATACCATTCGAGGGGGGGGGGCAGAAGCTCTTTAGCCCCAGGCCTGTCGGAACAGCCAGGTTTTAAGGGCTTTGCGGAAGGCCTGGAGGGTGGCGAGGGTTCGAATCTCCATGGGGAGCTCGTTCCAGAGGGTTGGAGCAGCCACAGAGAAGGCTCTCCTCCGGGTAGTCGCCAGTCGGCATTGCCCGGCGGATGGAATTCGGAGGAGGCCTAATCTGTGGGATCTAATCGGTCTATTGGAGATAATTGGCAGCAGGCGGTCTCTCAAGTACCCAGGTCCAATACCATGAAGGGCTTTATAAGTGATGACTAGCGCCTTGAAGCGTATCCGAAGACCAATAGGCAGCCAGTGCAGCTCGCGGAGGATAGGTGTTACATGGGTGAACCGAGGTGCACCCACGATCGCTCGCGCGGCTGCATTCTGGACAAGCTGAAGTCTCCGAATGCTCTTCAAGGGCTGCCCCATGTAGAGCACGTTGCAGTAGTCCAGTCTAGAGGTCACAAGGGCATGAGTGACTGTTGTGAGGGCCTCCCGGTTCAGGTAGGGACGCAATTGGTGCACCAGGCGAACCTGGGCAAGTCCAGAACTACCTATAATCCAGTTCAAAAGCCATCCAGTTAACTGAATTACCAAGATTGGGGCAGAATTAATTTCCCATATTTCTAACGTATCCAGTATTGTAACCAACAGAATCCCCCCCAGAAGCTCATCGAACAAGGCAGGAACTGAAGTGCGAGAAAGGACAAGCCGTCACCTCCTTTAGTTTTCAGTTTTTATTATAGACTTTGTTTTAATCCACACGAATGTTAAAGAAACTACAACATAGTTAAATACCTTTGTTTTGTTTTTGTTTTTGTTTTTTTAAGTCTGAGTGGTTATAATTTTTTTTTTTAAATTACACTCAATTGTACATTGTAAAATATTTCGCGGAAGGATTATCATCTTCGTTTGTACAGCAAGCAAAGTATCAGGGGAGAACTTGGAAAAAAGAAAGAGCAACTTGTGTGATGCGGTCTCCCTTCAGAAAGAGCCGGATATGGCTAATGCAATTTCCATCAATACGTCCAGGGATGACTCTCTTCCCCCCCACCAACCAAATGTCTGTTTAGACCTCATTCCGTAGACGTTCTGCCGAAGGAGAAGAGCTAACATCCCAAATGTGTTTTACAGCCTTGGGATTGGAAGCACCGTGAGATCCTATACCCAGGGGGTCAGTCTGGATGTCCGCAGTCTTTGTTTCCACAGTTTCTATGCCATTCTGGAGTCATCCTAAAAAATCACCGAACCAACCTTTGGTACCATTAAAAAAAAAAAAAAAAAACCAAGATGTGTTTCCAGGTGTTTTTTTTTAAATCCCTTTTGGTTCTTAAATTAATAAATGGCTGCTGTTTTTAATGTCTATGGTGGTCCATAAAGCTTTGAGGCCACGTCATTAGAAGAGCCGTTTTTATTTCTTCCTTATTGTTTTTTTCCTGAAATGCCCAGAGTCCTTCCGTTTTCAGGCTTTGGATACATCCAAACTCAGAGTGATGAGTAGTATCTTACACGAGGGTCTTTGTGGTCCGGCTAGAAAGACAGAGAAAAGGAAACGTCAGAAAAGTTTGAGGCCACTGAATGGATCACTGAGCCAAGGTGGCGCAGTGGTTAGAGTGCAACACTGCAGGCTACTTCAGCTGACTGCAGTTCTGCAGTTCGGCTGTTCAAATCTCACCGGCTCAGGGTTGACTCAGCCTTCCATCCTTCCGAGGTGGGTAAAATGAGGACCCAGATTGTTGGGGGCGATATGCTGACTCTGTAAACCGCTTAGAGAGGGCTGAAAGCCCTATGAAGCGGTATATAAGTCTAACTGCTATTGCTATTGCTATTGCTATCTCACTATACAGCTAAAGTCCAGCTGGGGTAGCCAACCTTCATTGGTCTTCAAAACTGAATACAGAATAACAGAGTTGGAAGAGACCTCACGGGCCTTCTGGGTTTATCCCATGCTCAAGAAGGAGAGACTATGTCATTCTGGACAAATAGCTACCCAACACCTGGTCGAACACCTGCAGTGTTGGATTGTCCACAACTTCTGGAGCAAGATGTTCCATTAATTACCGTATTTTTCAGAGTATAAGATGCACCTTTTTCCTTCGAGAAAGAGGCTGAAAATCTAGGTGCGTCTTATACACTGAATACAACAATTTTTTGCCTCCCGAAACCCCGCTCTCTTCACCAAAATGGCCATGCATTGTAATGTTCCCGTGGTTCGCCCATGAGGCCAAAGTTGAGAAAAGACAGGATATATATTACAACATCGCATAGCCTTTAGGACACTTATAGAGTGCTCCTAGGGGCTGGGGAGGACAGAAATGAGTGAAAAATGGACATTTTTTGCTGAATTTTGCCCCCCCCCCCAGCCCACTGGAGCACTTTATAAGCCTTCTAAAGGCTATGCATGCCTCTTTTTTGACAAAAGGGCCCATTTTTGTGAAAAACAGGCCGTTTTTAAACTCATTTTGCCCTCCCCCACCCCAGGAGCACTCTATAAGCCTCCTAAAGGCTATTCATGCCCCTTTTTGGAAAAAAAATGAGCTCATTTTTCCGAAAAATGGGACATTTTCGGGAGGTCTGCAGAGTGCACATTTTTTTAAAAAAAATTGTCTCTTCAAAATCTTGGTGCGTCTTATACTCCAGTGCGTCTTATACTCCAAAAAATAAGGTAATGGTTCTCACTGTCAGGAAATATATCTTTACTTCTAGCTTGATTCTCTCCTTGATTAGTTTCCATCCATGGCTTCTTGTTCTGCCTTTAGGTGCTATGAAGAACAGGATGACCCTCTTCTTTGTGACAGCCCCTCATAGATTGGAAGACTGCTATCATGTCACCCCTAGTCAATGGAATGCGGTACTGCAGTCTGCTGACTGACTGCAGTTCGACAGTTCGATTCTCACCAGCTCAAGGTTGATTCAGCCTTCCATCCTTCCAAGGTCAGTAAAATGAAGACCCAGATTGATGGCGGTAAGAAGATGACTCTGTAAACCACTTAGAGAGGGCTGTAAAGCACTGTGAAGCGGTATATAAAGCTAGATGCTATTACTATTCTCCTTGTTAGACTAGGAACACTTCCTCCAATGCTCTTCATATGTTTTAGCCTCCAGTCCCCTAATCATCTTTGTTGCTATTCTCTGCACTTTTCCGAGAGTCTCAAACAGAGGTGGGTTCCTACCGGTTCACACAGATTCGATAGAACCGGTTCGTCAAATCTACCGAACCGGTTAGAAGAGGTTCCACCAATGGACCCGGAAAGCAAGCCACACCTACAGAAGAGGTTCCAAATTTTTTTGAAACCCACCACTGGTCCTTGGATATGATTATTCTGCACTATCATGCTCCTATTTATAAAACTCAGTGCCTCTGTGAAAGGTAAGGATGACTACTGCGTTTGTGGTGCAATCAGAACATTGCACGTGTTGAAGTTGTTTTAACGCAAACCAAAGATGCCTTTTAAAAAGCAAGTTTACATCCTATTGTTATGCATGCCAGTGCTGTGTGTGAGGTAATTTAAGGTGGTTCTGACAAGTGTCGTCGGCATCTTCATATCCGGTCACATGGGCGGCAAGCCACTCCCACCCGTTCACATGGGAGGCAAGCCACTCCCACAAAGGAGGCCACACCCACAGAGTAGGTTCGAACAATTTTTGAAACCCACCACTGGTCTCAAACATGTTTTTTGTATCACAGTGATAAAAACTGGATGCAGTATTCTAAGTGGGATTATACAATAAGTAGGATTATATCAAGATAGTACTTAGGCATGAGGCCACTAGATGATCCTGAGGCCATAGATTGGGAGTGGGGGGGGGGATGAGTAAAACTTGAGAAGGTGGCCATGGCAACCTAAATTCCATATTATAGCAATGAAAGATTCATGGATCTGTCCAAGGTACATCATCAAGAGTCAAGTCTGACCTGACCTAGTGAAGGGCTTCTTAAAAACAAAAATCAAGAAACCCTCCAGAGACAGGACAGTGAGTGAATGGCTTCCTTTGCTATTTGTTCTCTGCATTTCTGAGTCAGCGAAACGAAAAGTGACTGCAGGTCAAATTCAAATGTTCCCGGAGAGATTGAGGGTTGAAAATCTCAACATTGTGACAGTGCCTTTAATTTCAGCTTCCCGGGCAGAAGAGCGATGGACTTCATCATGATGGTTCAGCAGTGCCGCTCAAAACAGTGAATTTATTCACCTAATTCCTCACTTGTCCTAAACTGCAGGCAGTAAGAGGGAAATACAGCCGTGTCAACATTTGAAGCAACTTTTTTTTTTCCTTGACTCTGCTTAAAACAAATGTTGCAGTTATGGCAATGAAAGACCAGTACTTTAGCATTCAGGCCAAAAGTACTTAAGAAGGTAAAATCAAAGTTTGTTAATCTGAGACTTTTCATTACTCATCCAAGTTACCTTCGTCAGTCAAAATAAAATAAAAATTAGGCAGAGAGTCAAAAATAAAAATAAAAAACAGTTAGGCAGAGAGTCATTGGAATGCACTAACTCTTGCCACACCAACCTCAGGGGCCGAGCCGAGGTGGCGCAGTGGTTAAATGCAGCACTGCAGGCTACTTCAGCTGACTGCAGTTCGGCTGTTCAAATCTCACCGGCTCAGGGTTGACTCAGCCTTCCATCCTTCTGAGGTGGGTAAAATGAGGACCCAGATTGTTGTTGGGGGCAATATGCTGGCTCTGTAAACCGCTTAGAGGGGGCTGAAAGCCCTATGAAGCGGTATATAAGTCTGACTGCTATTGCTATTCTCCCTGAGATATATTTCAGTTTTACAACCTACAACCTGAGCCTAAAAGATGCCACAAGTATGAACATTGATCATAAGTCACTTTTTTCAGGGATGTTGTAACTTCAAAGTCACTAAATGGACCGTTGTAAGTCGAGAACTACCTGTACTTATGCTTCTTGACATTTTGAGTATAAGTTTTATTATGGTGTAGCAGGATTGCGAAATTCACACCCTCAGAGAGGGGCACATAGCAAAAATTTAATAGTCCCACTGGCAAAAAATATTTGGGGCCCGTCCCCTATTTGTGTGAGCTTTACCTTTTAGCTTTTGCTGAGATGTGTGCCAAGTTTTTCTTTCCTAATCAAGCTTGCTGCATAGGGAATCTGAAAGAAAACAGAGAAATGCCTCACTCAACAGCAATGGGTTAGTGAAGAAAGGAGAGATATCAAAGAAGGCACCTCAAGACCCCAAAATCTAAAAACCCTGTAGGAAGGCAATCGTATCCATTATGCAGGCCACAAGAGGGATGTAGATAAGAATAATGTGCACATATTTCATTTGAAATGAGTAAACGTATAATTGAACAAAAGGGATGCTCCTGTAGAAAATGATCCTCTATTAAAGTAAAAACTGCAGGGGACAAAATGTCGTTGAATGCCTGGGTTACTATATGGTACTACAGGGTGGGCAGCTTTACACTCTGTGGACTTCAACTCCGAGAATTTCTGAACCGGTCATGTTGAGTACCATGGTGTCTCAGGGATTGTGGAAGTTAAAGTCCACTGGACATAAAGGGGCCATAGATGCTCACCCCTGTGGTATAATATAATACTTCAATCTAGTTTTAATTTTTAGATGATTTTGGAGAGTATCAAGAACCTTTTCACACCAACGTGTTTTGTCTCCCCACGCCTCACAAATCAGGTTAAAGATGACATGCTTCTCTTCTCTTCTGCCAATCTCAAAGTTCAGATAACACACTATACCAGTTTCTCCACCTCAGCGAGTTTGAGGAGTGTGGACTTAAACTCCCAGAATTCCCCAGCCAGCTGGTTGGGAAATTCTGGCCGTTGAAGTTCATATCTGAGAGTTGAAGTCCACGTCATAAAAACTACAAATACTATCTCACTCCACACTTCTTCCTCTTCCTCTTGTGCAGTGATGGGTTCCTACCAGTTCAGATCAGTTCAGCTGAATCGATAGCAGCTTGATGGCCTGGGTTGCTGGAACCGGCAGTGACCCAAGCCTGCCATGCCCCCGAACCAGTTCTCCATTTTTTGCTTCTGCACACGTGCAGAGCAATTTTTATTGCTCTGCGCATGCACATGCACCCATGAGCAAACTGGAAGTAGTGACTGCTAGAATCCACCTCTGCTCTTGTGCCGTATCCGCGGTGGTGGGTTTCAATTTTTTTTAGAACCTCTTTTATAGGTGTGGCCTGCTTTGTGAGAGTGGCTTGCTGGTCATGTGACTGGGTGGGAGTGGCTTGCCAGCCATGTGACTGGATGGGCGTGGCCAACTTATAAAAAGGGTGAAACTCACGTAACAACGCTCTTGCTTAGCAACCAAAATGTTGGCCCAGGAACTCTGGCATTTGAAGCACGCAAGTCTTAAAGCTGTCAAGTTACAAGACCCTTGCACCCCTAACCTTTTAGGAAAAAAAATCCCAGGGGACAGCTTTAAGACTTGTGGATTTCAACCCCCAGAATTCCTCCTCCAGTCATGTTGGTTCAGGAACTCTGGCATTGAAGCACGCAAGTCTTAAAGCTGTCAAGTTACAAGACCTCTACACCCCTAACCCTTTAGAAAAAAATCCCCCAGGGGTGTTCAAACTTGACAGCTTTAAGACTTGTGGACTTCAACTCCCAGAATTCCTCCTCTCGCTCTTCATCTTGATGATGTGTGGACGGGCGTGGGGAGGGAGCTGGAACCGGTTCTAAATGGCATGGTAGATTTGTGGAACCTCTTCTATAGAAGAGGTTAGAACTGGCAGGAACCCACCCCTGCATATCCGTCATCAGATGTTGGCGATCATATTTGGCGATCCTTTTTTTATCAACAACCGCACACACAAGAAGTGCTGTTGAGTTTTGTCCAAACCCGTCCCTTAGATTCTGAAGCCACAATGTTCTTCTTCTGCCTGGACCTCATTTGCCTTCAATCTTTCCCTGGAGGATTAAGTGAAGGATGCCATGTTTTTCCGGATGACGCCTCACATGTCTGAGATAGTCTAACTTTTGCTTTTTAATGGTTTTGATGATTTCCCTTGGCTTTCCCAGGCGGTTTATCACCTCCTCATTTCTAATTTTGTCAACCCATTTTATATGTAACCCAGTTTATAGGTAACCCGCTCCACACACACCACAGCAGTTAAATCTAGGCTGCAAGGCTCTGTATAGCCACTAGATGGCAGCAGCGCGTCTGAGTTATAGCAATAGCAGTTAGACTTATATACCGCTTCATAGGGCTTTCAGCCCTCTCTAAGCGGTTTACAGAGTCAGCATTATTGCCCCCACAATCTGGGTCCTCATTTTACCCACCTCGGAAGGATGGAAGGCTGAGTCAACCCTGAGCCGGTGAGATTTGAACCGCTGAACTGCAGATAGCAGTCAGCTGAAGTGGCCTGCAGTGCTGCACTCTACCCACTGCGCCACCTCAGCTCTTGCCAATTATTGTTGCCCTCTCCTGTAATGTTTGGATTTCGGAGTCCCAATTGTGACACTTTCTGCTAGATCCGAGAGGAAATAAATTGCAATCACTCTTCCAGTTTTTTTTACCACCAATTGACTTTGTCCCCACAATCTGCCCAACTAGTTTAATGAGGGGGGTTAATGTGCTGGGAGAACCCTGATAGGACCAGCTGGCTCAATCAATTAATTCTCCAGATGATGTTGCACTCAGCTGCAAACAGGATCAGTCATGCACGGGGGTTAAGTTGACTTAACCGGTGGGAATGTTACAGAGATGGCCAGGTTCTGTGCCTAGCTCTCTTCATTGAAAAAGCAAATATATATGCACAATGACTACAAAGGGTCATTGCACAAAGCATCGCTTCAACACGGCAACCCTTTGTTGTGAGGATAAAAACATGACAAGCCCCATCTGTGCTAGCTTGAACTCCTAGGGACACTGCAGCCTACGCAGGCAGGAATAACACATCATGCTCTCAGTGGAGATGGGGAAAGGATCATGTACAGCAGTGGGCAAGAAGACTTTCTTTTGACCCGCTTTCTCACAACCTGTGCTCACTTCATTCTTTGCAGCCCCAGCTCATAGGTGCTGGCTCTCTGTTGCCAAGGGGAGAGCAGTCAAGGAGTATGGCCCTGTGACCAGTGGTGGGATTCAAATGATTTAACAATCGGTTCTCCAGAAGTGGTGCGAACTGGCTGAATCCTACCACTCCTGTGACCCATTCCCATTGATCTACAGAAGGTCAATGTTTTGGGATATCAATGAGAGCCAGTTTGGTCTAGTAATTAGTGCACCAAGCTAGAAACTAGAAGACTGGGAGTTCTAGTCCCATCTTGGCAGGAAAACAGGCTGGGTGACTTTGGGCCAATCACCAGGAGACCATGAGTTCTAGTCCCATCTCAGGCATGAAAGTTGACAAGATGACTTTGGGCCAATCACCAGGAGACCGTGAGTTCTAGTCCCGCCTTAGGCATGAAAGTTGGAAAGGTGACGCTGGGCCAATTACCAGGAGACTGTGAGTTCTAGTCCCGCCTTAGACATGAAAGTTGGAAAGGTGACTTTGGGCCAATCACCAGAAGACCGTGAGTTCTAGTCCCGCCTTAGGCATGAAAATTGGCAAGGTGACTTTGGGCCAATCACCAGGAGACTGTGAGTTCTAGTCCCACCTTAGGCATGAAAGTTGGAAAGGTGACGCTGGGCCAATCACCAGGAGACCGTGAGTTCTAGTCCCGCCTTAGGCATGAAAATTGGCAAGATGACTTTGGGCCAATCACCAGGAGACTGTGAGTTCTAGTCCCGCCTTAGGCATGAAAGTTGGAAAGGTGACGCTGGGCCAATTACCAGGAGACTGTGAGTTCTAGTCCCGCCTTAGGCATGAAAGTTGGAAAGGTGACGCTGGGCCAATCACCAGGAGACTGTGAGTTCTAGTCCCGCCTTAGGCATGAAAATTGGAAAGGTGACGCTGGGCCAATCACCAGGAGACTGTGAGTTCTAGTCCCGCCTTAGGCATGAAAGTTGGAAAGGTGACGCTGGGCCAATTACCAGGAGACTGTGAGTTCTAGTCCCGCCTTAGGCATGAAAGTTGGAAAGGTGACGCTGGGCCAATCACCAGGAGACCGTGAGTTCTAGTCCCGCCTTAGGCATGAAAATTGGCAAGATGACTTTGGGCCAATCACCAGGAGACTGTGAGTTCTAGTCCCGCCTTAGGCATGAAAGTTGGAAAGGTGACGCTGGGCCAATTACCAGGAGACTGTGAGTTCTAGTCCCGCCTTAGGCATGAAAGTTGGAAAGGTGACGCTGGGCCAATCACCAGGAGACTGTGAGTTCTAGTCCCGCTTTAGGCATAAACATCAACGGGGTGACTTTGGGCCAATCATCAGGAAACTGTGAGTTCTAGTCCCGTCTTAGGCATACACATCAACTGGGTGACTTTGGGCCAGTCACTCTCTCAGCCCAACCCACCTAACAGGGGTGTTGTTGCTGTGGGGAAAATAGAAGGAGGAAAGAGCAGCATGCATGTTTGCTGCCTTGAGTTATTTATAAAATAATAAAGGCGGGATAAAAATCAAACCAAGGAGGTCGATCCACCAGACAATGACGACAAGGTTCTTTACAAACCCACCAAGGGAGAAAAACTGAAAAGGACCCCTCCTGATTGAGGTGTATTGCAATTGCAGGTACTAATGGCTTTCCCCGCTGAGCTCCTGGGGAGTGCAATAATAAAAGAAAGCAGCAGAGGGCGCTGGGAGACTGGGTTGCCTTAAAAAGCCTATTCTAGCTTGAAACCTTCCCATCACCTTGGCAAGAAAAGTAGAGGGACATGTGGGTGTGCAAACCAGCTCCTCTTAAAAGCAATTATGTCTCGTTAGGTTTTTGTGGGCACTCACAGAACTTCACAGAAGCTGGAAGAAAGTCGGTGGGGCAGGAGGCATCTCCCATAATTGGCCAAACGGATCTACCGCTTATATGTCTGATGCAGTGGTGGGATTCAGCCGGTTCGCACCTATTCGGGAGAACCGGTTGGTAACTTTCTAAGCAGTTCGGAGAACTGGCGGTTGGAAGAAATCTCCTTTTGTTTTTCCCCCACTTTACAGGGCTAATCCTGTAAGGAAGGCAGGAAGGAAACATTCTGGTGTTGTTTCCAGCCTCATCTTTATTGTCCTGCTTACAGAAACTGCCTCTCTGCTTAGCCCTTATGACATTGTAACAGCTAAGGCAAAGCAGCGCCCATCGATGTGAGTGACGTTGAGTTGGCCACACCCACATGGTCACATGACCACCGAGTCCCGCCTACGCAGCTGGTCATTAGGGCAGAGAACCGGTTGTTAAATTATTTGAATCCCACCACTGGTCTGATAACTAAGGGAAAGCCCATCTGCTTTTTGGGATCTTTTCACAGTAAGTTGGCCAAACCATCAGTTGAAACTCTTGGGAGTAACATTTATTTATCTTGGATTTTTTTTTTAATCCTACCGTGATTAATTTTATAGGTAACTCACGGTGGAGAACATGCCTAAGACTCTTTCCTTCTCCTATTTTGTCCACAACAACAACCCTGTGAGGGAGAAGGACTGGCCCAAAGCCGCCCAGCCAGTTTTCATGACTAAGGTTGGACTACAACTCACCGTCTCCTGGTGATTGGCCCAAAGTCACTCAGGTGTTTTTCATGGGACTAGAACTCACAGTCTCCGGGTTTTTAGCCTGCTGCTTTAATCGCTAGACCAAACTACTTCTGCCTTGATTCACGAAAGGAAGAGCGATGGAACGTTTTACCAGGATTTGGGGGCAGTTTCTGCACACACACAAAAAATATCAATCTCCATAGGAATGAAATGGACTCGCTTTGTGATTGCCACGTTCGCTTTACAACGGCCTCGTTTGCTTAATGACCACCACAAAAAAAGGGTCATACAATTGGATCGGTTAAATAAGTCACCATGACATACGGTGGAAATTGTGGACCGCATTAAGGTCACAGGTTGCGGGCTAAATATTGTGGTTGCAGCACCAGGGTCGAAATTGGGAAACAGTGAGTTCTAGTCCCACTTTATGCATGAAGCCAGCTGGATGACCTTAGCTCAGGGATGCTAACCTTTTTGTCGTTGGGTGCCAGAAGCGCAAGCACACACAGCAGCGCATGTGCCCGCCCACCCCAATAATGTAATGCACATGTTCCCCTTTGTGTGCCCCCCCATGCATGTGTGCCCCCCACCCATGTGTTTCCCCCCTGTGTATGTGCGTGCCCCCTGCGCATTTGCATCCCCCCAGCATCCCATTTTGGGCGTGGAATGCCTCCTGTACGAACCTGGAAGCCAAAATGGAGCACAGGGTGCTGCACGAGGCCCCACAATGCAATGCGCGTATCCCCCGTGCATGTCCCCTGCCCCTGTGCATACACACATGCGTCCCCTGCATGCACCTCGCTGCCTGCGCATGTGCGGCAGAGACCCAAATACCACCTGGCCAGTGAGAGGTGCGCGCGCATGTATGGTGGGGCTGGGCTGGTGCGACGGCTGGCATGCTCGGAGAGAGGGCACTACGTGCCACACAGGGACGTGCAGTCAAGGGAGGCAGGGGAGGGAGGACCTCACCACTGTCATGATGAAAAGAAAAAAAAATTGAAGGGAAAAAGGCTGAGGTAGTTGCTGCCAGAGTCACAGTGGATGACTCTGCTTAGTGCTTAACTGCAGGAGGCGGCGAGAGAACCACGTGCCTCCTTTACTCTATCTTTATGATCACTTGAGCAGAGTTAAGCAAGGGTTAAAAGGCAAAAAATTCCTTATGCAAAGGAGGCACGTGGTTCTCTCGCCTCCTCCTGCAGAGGGCACTTTTTTTAGAGGCCTTTTTTAAACAGTTAAGCAGAGTCATCCATTGGAGACTCTGGCAGCAGCTAACCCAGCCTGACCTCAGCAGCTCTTGCCTTTTTCCTTTTACATTTTTTACATTTTCATCATGGCAGACAAGAGGAGAGTTGAAATCCTCTGTGACACAGCTGGAAAAGGTATGTGGGTCGGAGGGAGGGGGAGGAATTCAAAATTATTGGAATTTGTATGCAATTGTAATTTGTATTATTATAAGTAATTTGTGTTTGTGTGTGTGTGTGTGTTTTACCCGCCTCTGCTGACGCACGGGCTGACACTTTATTTTTTATTTTTTAAAGCCATGCTGTATGGCCGGCGTGGCGGCATGCACTTTAAAGTGCTGGGGCGCCTTCCGTCCATAAAGCGGGACATGTCCCGCTCTATGATAGACAGGCGCACCGGCACTTTAAAGTGCCGGCGCGCCTTCCGGCCATACAGCGGGACGTGTCCAAGCGGTTCGGTTGGAACGGGGCCGGCGGCATCCTCGTGCACGCGCGCAGCGCACGCATGCGTACTAGCATCTGTGCGATGCTCCAGCTGCTCCTGGAGGATCGCGCAGGCGCTGTATGCGTCCTGCCCATGCGTGGAAGCGCAGAACTCGTCAAAACCGGGTAAGGAACGCGGGCAGGCGGGTGGGCCCTTCGCCGTTCCCAGAAGTTACTTACTTCCGGGTTCGCCGACCAACCGGTTCGCGGGGACCGCCGCGAACCGGTTGAAACCCACCCCTGCGCCGTGCCGGCCATACAGCAGGACATGTCGGGGCTTTGGGGGCGGCTGGTGCTGGCAGACTTAGGGTGGCTTTTGCCTGCTTGCCTCACTGGCCATGACCCTCAGCACACATCACTGGTGCCACAGGTTAGCCATCACAGCCTTAGGCCAATCCTCCTTTTTCAGCCCTAAAAGGCAGGCAATGGTAAACTACTTCTGACAAGGTGGCCACGAAAATATTTCAGGCAGTTGCCGAGAGTCGAGACTGTCTCAAAGGCAGAAAATAATGACAGAAGCTCTAATTCTCTGCATGAAAAGACAATCCGAATTTCCTTTGTTCCAACTAGGGCAAATACGCATAGACATCTGTGCTAAATTATCAGACGAGTACATTTTTAATCCAAAGCTCCTCAGCAGAGGAGAATCTTACAATTTGTAATTGTTGAACCATTTCTTCTCTGTAGGCCAATTCCCGCTTCATCTGATCTTGAAAGTTATCTGTGCAAGAAGAAAAAAGGACAAAAAAAAAGAGGGAAAAAGTACATGAATAATTTTCTTGTTAGACACTGCCAATTCAATTCCCCCACCTCCCCACTAAAAGCCGCAGTTTGTTACTCTCTGGGAATTTTGTACTGAAAAAAGAGCCGAGGTGGCGCAGTGGTTAGGGTGCAATACTGCAGGCCACTTCAGCTGACTGTTATCTGCAGTTCAGCGGTTCTAATCTCACCGGCTCAAGGTTGACTCAGCCTTCCATCCTTCCGAGGTGGGTGAAATGAGGACCCAGACTGTGGGGGCAATATGCTGACTCTGTAAACCGCTTAGAGGGGGCTGAAAGCCCTATGAAGCGGTATATAAGTCTAACTGCTATTGCTATTTCTAAAAAAAAATTGGTTACTGAAAAAAGAGCAGATCTGGTGTTAGATCATAGGAAGTCTGTTATCTTAAATGAAATGAAATATTGAAGCAATTATCCTCAGTCTGTATACAGGTGGTCCTCAGTTAATGATGGGTAATTGGGAGTGGAATTCCTATCACTAAGCAATATGGCCATAAAGCGTGATGTCACATGACTGCATTACTTAGCAGTGGCAATCTAAGCTCTCCCCATTGCTGTCATTAAGCGAGAATCATAGTTCCTTAAACAAATGCCCTCCTTGCAACTTTCTGCCAGCTTTTAACAAGCAAAGTCACTGGGGAAGCCAGCAGGAAGTTAGAAGTCCCAGCTACTAAATTTAAAAATCAATGGAAAGAAAGGTTTAAACCAAAATCTGAAAATGTAAATATTACACCCACACACACCCACACACCCACAGTAGGGTAAAGTAGGCAAAATATATTGAAAATGTATTTGGCAGTACCTGTATAAAGAGAAAGTTAAAGAACATGACGTACCAGTTTAAAGAAAAACTCTCTGTGTTAAAAAGAATGTTTATAAAAGAAAAAAATATATTATTCTATAAGGACAGTTTGGAGGCAGGGTTCTAGACATAAAGCTGAGGAAGCGTTAAGAAGTCAAAGAAAAAGATGTATTAGAACGTTTTCATTTCAGAGACTTGGAGATATATATAAAGAAATATATTTTACATCAAACAACAATAATCAGGCCAACATGAGGAGCATCATGACGTAAATCTCGGAGCCCACAGAGGACGTAGAAGAAAAAGGCGGGAAAAAAGGGAACCTCCCCCTCCACACCCATAGCAACCAATCACAGTGTAGATTGCCTCACGCAGGAGCCAGCCCTCTCCAGTCAATCAACTATAACTGTGTCAGTGGTGGGATAGGACCGGTACACTCTGGTACGGATGTACCGGTGCCTGCTGGGAGCACCAGGTACCGTTCCGGTACGGTGCTCTGGAGGGCCCACCCACCTGCCCATCCTTACCGGTATTTGAGCCGATCGGGGATTCTGTGCACGCGCATGGAGTGTATGGCATCTGTGTGATGCTCCGCCGAGCAGCTGGAGCGTCAGGGCAGTAAGTACGCATGTGAGCGCTGCGTGCGTGCTGCACGCATGCATGTGGTGGACGCCCAGCCCCGTTGCACCATACCAGTTGCACCGGGATCCGGAACCCACCACTGAACTGTGTGTTCTGGATCATTGTACAACTCCACAGCTCCAACGGTGGAATTGTACAATTTTCAAATTTAGATTTAAAAATCTTAACAATTTACAATGGTTACAGCATCCCAGGGTTTTGGGATTGTCATTTGCAACCTTCCTAGGGAGCTTCTGACAAGCCAAGTCAATAGGGAGAAACCAGATTCGCTTAACGGCCGTATGATTCACTTAACAACTGCAGTGATTCACTTAACAACCCTGGCGGGGGGAAAAAGAGTTGTAAAATCAGGCCTACCCCATGTAATAACCTCTGTGCTTAGCAAAGGAAGTTCTTTTTTTTATATACAGTATAAATGTATTGTTCTACCATAGAGAATAAAATACAGAATAGTAAAACAAACAAACAAAATGAAGCAAAATTAAAAAAAACACCATACATTCATCCCTAACAATGACAACAAATAGTGCGCAAAAAAGGAGGAAAAAGTGGTAAATTTAACATCTAACATGTAGGATCCACCCTGGCTGAGTGCTGAAAGAAGAGAAAAAGCAATTAATTCTCTTCCTCTTGTGTGTGTGTGTGTGTGTGTGTGTATAAATCAGTGGTGCGTTGCAAATCGTACTGGTTGGAACGGGGCCGGCGGTGTCTTCATGGACGCGTGCAGCATGCGCGCATGCATCCTAGCACCTCTGCGATGCTCCAGCTGCTTTGCGGAGCATCGTGCAGGCGCTGTATGCACCAAGCACCAGTGCGGAAGTGCAGCAGCCTTTAAACACCGGTAAGGAGCTTGGGCGGGCAGGTGGGCGCTCCAGATCACCGTCGCGGAACGGTATCCGGTGTGCCGGGCTGGCTCCGGTACGCCCGTACCAGGGTGTACCGCCTACAACCCACCACTGGTATAAATACATATATATGTGTACACACACATATAAAAGAAAAAAGAAGAAAAAGCGATCAACAAGTTGAGCAAAGAAAGTTCTGATTGAATTGTGGTTGTAACTCAAGGAATATTCTGGTCTTAAGAAGTGTGTGTGATAACACAAGAAGAAGCAGGACCAAGGATGGATGAGTTCAGCGTGAATGTGGACTGAATATAAAAATGAATTCCCGGGATGAAATCAACAGGCTGATGTATTTTGGTTATATAGAATAGGGGTCTCCAACCTTGGCCTCTTAAAGCCTTGTGGACTTCAACTCCCAGAATTCTCCAGCCAGCCATGTTGACTGAGGAATTCTGGGAGTTGAAGTTCACACGTCTTAAAGTTGCCAAGGCTGGACACCACTATGGTAGATGGATCTAGAGCTAGGATGGTTTGCAAGAATAGAAAACTATGGAGAAATGCAATGAAATCCTCTTGTCTGGTGGGTGAAAAAAAAGTTTTATTTTCTTTTTCATATCTTAGCTTTCTTTGACTTTCTCTTCTTTTCTGCACGCTGCATCCCATGCCATTCCCTAGAAGGAGACCGTATGATGGGCATGTATGTGTACACAACCATCTCTATAAAGTTCTGATGCACTGTGGTCAAAGTGGTTAATATGCATTACTCGTCCTAACCTTTTGTGGGAAGTTATCATCCAGCCCTCTCCCAGAAAAATGAAATATCCTAGGAAATATTGAAAAGGCAGAATATTTCTCTGGATGTGAAAAGAAACATGTTTTAAAAGACAGAATAGTTGCCTATAGCTTTCTGCCCATCCCCAGCTAATGGGCCATTAAGATGGCCAGGCTAGCCCACTTTACATAATAAAGACTTCTCCACACTGCAGCTGTAGGGGGAAGGGATATTACTCAACTCTCCACATGGCATCTGAGAACTCATCTATACCTGGACTCATCACAGCCTAGAGAGTAGCCCCCTGCATGGCACCATGGGAGTCTGACAACCAATCAGAATACATTTCTTACACAGGAACAGGAAACAGAGAGGTGGGACTAAACAGGGTATAAAAAGCCTAGCAAGCCCCTCCCTCAGCCCTTCTCTTCTTCTCCATCAACATTGAAGGATGTGATCACCTTTTCTGTTCAGGGCTCAAGCCATGTGGCCCTGTCCAACAGTAAACCATCTTTCCAAGCAGCCTCCATGTCTCCAGTGTCTTCTTCCCCACTTGGAGCTGAACCCAAAAGGACATTTCTTTCAACACTTTACAGCAACCTTCCTTGTGTATCTTGCCTTTAAAAAAAAAGTCTCTTTGGGTTGACCTGTGTGGTGCACTGTCTCTTTAAGGCTCTTGACTCAGCAAATGGGAGCCTATAAATTAGTGCCTTGGCTTTTTTTCAGATGATCCATTGTCCTCTGCTTTCTTTGCGTCCTTGGGTTTCTGATAATAAATGTTTCCTCCCTCGACAACAATGAAAAAGCTTTGGGGGGTGTTTTGTATCTGCTTAGCTCTTCCAGATTAACCAGTGGGAGATCTTGGTTGGATTTCTCTTACCTGGGCAAAGATTGAGTACCTTGATTTTTACGACAGTGTAGTGGGGAATAAGAGTTTCTGTTGTGCTTCACCTTAAGCTAGGGGCAGAGGTGGATTCCTACCAGTTCGGTAGAACCGGTTCGTCAAATCTACCGAACTGGTTAGAAGAGGTTCCACCAGAAAGCAGGCCACACCTACAGAAGAGGTTCCAAAATTTTTTTGAAACCCACCACTGACACACACACACACACACACACACACACAGAGAGAGAGAGAGAGAGAGAGAGACTCACACAGAAAGAGAAAGAAAAAGAGAAAGAAAGGAAGAAAGAAAAAGAAAAAAGAAAAAAGAAAGAAAAAGTGAGAGAGAGATGAAAGAAAAAAAGGAAAAAGGGACAGAGAGACAAAAGGAAGGAAAGAGAGAGAGAGAGAGAGAGAGAACACATGGCTGGCAAGCCACTCCCACCTGGTCACATGGCCGGCAAGCCACTCCCACAAAGAAGGCCACACCCACAGAGTAGGTTCGAAATTTTTTTGAAACCCACCACTGGCTAGGCTAGGGGGAAGATGCTTCTAATCAACAACAAAACAAGAATATGGAAAAGAAACTCTTCCAAAAAGAGGTTGAGACTCTGGAAAGAGCGCAGAGAAGAGCAACCAAGATGATTAGGTGACTGGAGGCTAAAACATATGAAGAACAGTGTGGCTGGAATTGAATATGTCTAGTTTAATGAAAACAAGAATAGGGGTGACGTAATAGCAGTCTTCCAATAGCTAAGAGGCTGCCCCAAAGAAGAGGGGGGGTCAACTTATTTTTCAAAGCACCTGAGGGCAGGACAAGAAGCAATGGATGGAAACTAATCAAGGAGAGAAGCAACCTGGAATTAAGGAGAAATTTCCTGACAGTGAGAACAATTAATCAGTGGAGTAGCTTGCCTTCAGAAGTTGTGGTCCTCACTGTAGGTTTTAAGAAGAGATTGGACAACCATTTGTCTGAAATGGTATAGGATCTCCTGTTTTAGCAGGGGGTTGGACTAGAAGCAGTGATGGGATTCAGCTGGTTCGCACCTATTTGGGAGAACCAGTTATTAACTTTCTAAGCAGATCGGAGAACCGATTGTTGGAAGAAATCTTTTTTTTCCCCACTTTACTGGGCTAATCGTGTAAGGAAGGCAGGAAGGAAACATTCTGGTGTTCTATAGCAATAGCAGTTAAGACTTATATACCGCTTCATAGGGCTTTCAGCCCTCTCTAAGCAGTTTACAGAGTCAGCATATTGCCCCCAACTACAATCCGGGTCCTCATTTCACCCACCTCGGAAGGATGGAAGGCTGAGTCAACTTTGAGCCGGTGAGATTTGAACCGCTGAACTGCAGATAGCAGTCAGCTGAAGTGGCCTGCAGTACTGCACTCTACCCACTGCGCCACCTCGGCTCTTTGTTTCTGGTGTTGTTTCTAGCCTAATCTTTATTGCCCTGCTTACAGAAACTGCCTCTCTGGTTAACCCTTATTACATTGTAATAGCTAAGACGAAGCACCCATCGATGTGAGTGATATTGAGTTGGTCACACCCACCCAGTCACATGGATTAATGATCATAGCTATGATCTATATGAGCTATCACTTTATTGTTTGTGTGTACATTAAGAGCTTGTGCGCCAGAGACAAATTGTGTCTCCAATTATTCTTGGCCAATAAAGAATTCTATTCTATTCTATTCTTTCTATTCTATTCTATTCTATTCTACTCTACTCTACTCTACTCTACTCTACTCTACTCTACTCTACTCTACTCTACTCTATGCTATTCTATGCCACACCATGCCATGCCATTCTTATTGATTTGCACCATCCACTAGGCTTCATTTGATCAAGTAAAGTGTTTATACCATAGTAATCCACCCAGTCACATGACCACTGAGCCATGCCTACCCACCTGGTCATTAGGACAGAGAACCGGTTGTTAAATTATTTGAATCCCACCACTGACTAGAAGACCTCTAAGGTCCCTTCCACCTCTGTTATTCTTGGCTGGAGGTTCCAGTGATCTCAAACAGGATGTTTTAATACTCTGGACAACCTGCTTTCCTAAGGGATTATGGTTTGTCACACAGTCAACTAGATGTTTAGACTGGATTTGGCATTTTTATCTACCTATGGAGTCCTTCCCAAGGACCTGGGACAGGGAGATATGTATCTTTGATGGAATTAAAGGTATTGTTGGAGGATGTAAGCCGTTCCAAGTAAAATTGCCTTTTTAAATTGACCAATGATGATTTTTCTCAATGCCAATGTTGTTCAAGTGGTGGTCCGGGTATTTTGGGATGGCACCCGGGGCACCTATCGTATAGTTACTACCTTTGCTTTCTTTTGCCACATTTGTTCTACTTCTATTTTCAGATCTTTGTATTTTGATTTTCTCCAGTTCACACTCAACTATCATATTACTCCCATTATTATAGGGAGAGTGAGTAAATCCCTTTTTGAAATAATACACACATTTTTAAAATTCAATTCATTCAGAATAGAGCTGGAAGGGACCTTGGATGTCTTCTAGTCCAACCCCTTGCTCAAGCAGGAGACCCTATATGATTTCAGACAAGTGGCTATTCAGTCTCATCTTAAAAACATCCTATGATGAAGCACCTACAATTTCTGAAGACAAGGTGTTCCACTGATTAATTATTCTCATTGTTAGGAAGTTTCTCCGTACTTCCAGGCTGTTTCTCTCCTTGATTAGTTTCCATCCATTGTTTCTTGGTTTGCCCTCTGGTACTTTAGAAAACAAATTGACCCCTTCTTTTTCGTGGCAACCCCTCAAATACTGGAATACTGCTATCATGTCACCCCTAGTCCTTCTTTTCTCTGGACTAGCCAAACGCAATTCCTGCAACCGTTCTTCCTATATTTTAGCCTCCGGGCCTTTAATCCTTTCCGTTGCTCTTCTTTGCACTTTTTCCAAAGTCTCAATAAAGCAGACGTAAAGTGAGATTTGGACATTAAGTGTGAAACCTACTGGGTCAGGCTGGACAGCCTCTTAGAGCCCCTCTACCTCTATATTAAAGCCACATAGGCAGAGTTGCAGCTTGCAAAAGAACAGGAAGCCAGTGCCTAACCACAAGATGTCCCTATGTCAAAATCTATGTCAAAAGTCCAAGCTTCAATTAAAGTTCGTTAATGACACGTACTCCATAAACAAAAGGAGAAGTCAGACCCCATCTCCTTATAAGGTTTTCTCCTCAAGGTAACCACTAGGGGGCAGCCCTTGAAGAGTATACGGAGACTTCAACTCGTCCAGAACGCAGCTGCGCGAGCGATTGTGGGTGCACCTCGGTACACTCACGTTACACCTATCCTCCGCGAGCTGCACTGGTTACCGATCAGTCTCCGGATACGCTTCAAGGTGCTAGTCGTAACTTATAAAGCCCTTCATGGTATTGGATCTGGGTACTTGAGAGACCGCCTGCTGCCAATTACCTCCCACAGACCCATTAGATCTCACAGGGTTGGCCTCCTCCGGGTGCCATCTACCAGCCAATGCCACCTGGCTATTACCCGGGGGAGGGCCTTCTCTGTGGCAGCTCCGGCCCTCTGGAATGAACTCCCCGCAGGGATTCGGATCCTCACCTCTCTCCAGGCCTTCCGAAAAGCCGTCAAAACCTGGCTTTGCCGGCAGGCCTGGGGGTGATGAGTTCCCTCCCCTCTCGACATGTATGGTTGTGCGACTGTTGTCTACTTTTATTATTTGTATTTTGTCTTTTATGTTCCCCCCCTTTTTCCCCCCTTGAATTGTTCTCCGCCCTGAGTCCTCCCGGAGAAGGGCGGCATACAAATAATACAATACAATACAATACAATACAATACAATACAATACAATACAATACAATACAATACAATACACTACACTAAGAAATGTGTTAAATATTTCCGTGCTGCAATGCTTTTGAGAAGGTATAAGAATGCGTACTTCGATAATGAAGGTTGTTCAGAACTTGCAATGCTAAGCCATGGGCTAGCTTTCTGAACCTGGCTGCCAAATAAACTTTTCCTGTATCCTGAGAAGTCTAAAGCCTGTCATTTTCTGCAACATCAACATCTTTTTTGTAATGTGGTGACCAAAACTGAATGTAGTATTCCAGGTGTGGCCTTACTAAGATTTTATAAAGCAGTACTAGTGTTTCACGCGATTTCACACAATTTGTGCCAATGCTTCTAGGAATGGGACCTGCAGTGCTCAAAATAGTTAGTTTAGATCTATGTATGATGATATAATAGCAATAGCAATAGCAGTTAGACTTATATACCGCTTCATAGGGCTTTCAGCCCTCTCTAAGCGGTTTACAGAGTCAGCATATCGCCCCCACAGTCTGGGTCCTCATTTCACCCACCTCGGAAGGATGGAAGGCTGAGTCAACCTTGAGCCGGTGAGATTAGAACCGCTGAACTGCAGATAACAGTCAGCTGAAGTGGCCTGCAGTACTGCACCCTAACCACTGCGCCACCTCGGCTCTTATATAAGACTTATGTCTTATCACCCCTTTATTGGTCTCATTGACTGGGGCTTCTGGGTGTTGCAGTTCAGTGCATTATCTGAAGTTAAGCGAATTTAAAAAGACAAAACCTTACTGAACACTGGGAATGAGGTGGTTCCTTTGAGCACTTGGAATTCCTGTTCAAGCCTCCTGCGCCAATCAATCTGTTCGAACAACACCTTCTGAAGCTCTTCTAGACCAAAGAGGAAAAAGAAAAAGAGGTGGGGAAAGTATTTTGTCAGCACACCGACTCTAAAGACCTAACGCCCACAATTACAAATGGTAAAATATTTTTGGCAGCTTAAGGGTGGCTTGCAAGCATGCCTTGAGCAGCTTCGGATAGATTTTATGCAGAAATCCATGAATACAAATCAATGCAATATATTATTTTAAAGTATTATAGCCCAGTGTCGTGTATTGATTGATACATATGCATTAATCTCAATTATAGCCACACAAAAGGTCCATATATTATTCATATGTTGCTTGTCAAGCTTAAAATATGGTTGGGAGTAAAAAACATATATTACCCTTAATTGTCTTGATATTCCGCTAAAACAAAAAGTCAGCCTCGCTAAGAGATTTGCATCTATTTATCTTTATAAACCCCTCCCCCTTTTTTTACCTTTTCCCATGTTTTCCATGTCCTTTTTCAGAGAATGGGGTACGCTGGGTTCCTGGATGGGGTCACCTGAATGAAAAGAGAATTATTACTATAAAGGAAATATTGAGTTTGTAATTTGTGCTTCTATAACTGTTCGGTTTGGCACAGCAACCAAACAGGACGGACACAGATTTTAATGGAGCGTTAGAACTTCAGAAAAAAACAATTGCAACCAGCCTGCCTTCCATTGAGGATCTGTACATGGCACGAACCAGAAAAATGGCTGAGAAAAAGGGCTGAGACCCCTCATATCCTGGACATAAATTGTTTCAACTTCTCCCCTCAGGATGCTACTGTAGGGCATTCTATGCCAGTGTTTTTCAACCACTGTGCCGTGGCACACTAGTGTGCCGTGACATAGTGTAAGGTGTGCCGTGGGAAAAACACTTTATATATAGTCAATATAGGCACAGAGTTAAATTTTTTAAACATTTTCTAATGGTGGTGTGCCTCGTGATTTTTTTCATGAAAAAAGTGTGCCTTTGCACAAAAAAGGTTGAAAAACACTGTTCTATGCCATAACAATTAGACCCAAAGATATTTTTTCCCCCATGCCATCATTCTGTTCAACACCTATGGTAATCCCCATAGCACTGTCTTAGGCCTAAAGATATTTACCCATGTAGTATTGTAGGAAGTTATCATCCAGCCCTCTCCCAGAAAAATGAAATATCCTAGGAAATATTGAAAAGGCAGAATATTTCTCTGGATGTGAAAAGAAAGAAACATGCTTTAAAAGACAGAATAGCTGCCTGTAGCTTCCTGCCCATCCCCACTTTGTCAATGGGCCATTAAGAAGGCCAAGCTAGTCCACTTTACATAATAAAGACTTCTCCACTGCAGATACAGGGGGATGGGATTAAAGCATGATAATATTGGCCCCAACTGACCACATGGCATCTGAGAACTCAAACAAACCTGGATTCAAAACGCAGCCTAGAGAGTTGCCCCTGCATGGCCACATGGGAGTCTGACAACCAATCAGAATACATTTCTTACACAGGAACAGGAAACAAAGAGGACTGAACAGGTTATAAAAAGCCTAGCAAGCCCCTCCTTCAGCCCTTCTCTTCTTCTCCACCAACATTGAAACATGTGATCACCTTTTCTGTTCAGGGCTCAAGCCATGTGGCCCTGTCCACCAATAAACCATCTTTCCAAGCAGCCTCTATGTCTCCAGTGTCTTTTTCCCCACTTGGAGCCGAACCCAGAAGGACATTTCTTTCATCAGGAGGCTCTATTGCTATTATCCTTCTCATCTTCTCATCTTTCCTGCTACCTTCTCCTACTGGTATCTTATGATTTATCACTTGTTGTACCTTATGATTAATGATCATAGCTATGATCTATATGAGCTATCACTTTATTGTTTGTGTGTACATTAAGACCTTGTGCGCCAGAGACAAATTGTGTCTCCAATTACTCTTGGCCAATAAAGAATTCTATTCTATTCTATTCTATTCTATTCTATTCTACTCTACTCTACTCTATGCTATTCTATGCCAAGCCATGCCATGCCATGCCATTCTTATTGATTTGCACCATCCACTAGGCTTCATTTGATCAAGTAAAGTGTTTATACCATAGTAATCTCCTTGGAAAGAGTGTAAAATAATTAAGACAGTGGCTAAATTTTGATCATATAATTCTGATGATCAACTTAAATTTTCTGACATTTTTCTCCCAATATATCATATTGCATCCTTGCAAAATAGCAAAACATGCTCAGAAACGTTCCTGTTTACTGTACACCAATTCTGTATGACTCCAGAGGGCAACATGTCAATCATGCATTTTTTTGCGGAATCCTCCTTAAGTGGCAAAGATATCTACAGGGGGATTTCAAAATGACCACGATGGCAGCCAGGAAAGGCAAATTATTTACACCCTCCAAAGAGAAACCAAAATATTCTTAGATGAAATCTCAGGGAAAAAAATCAACAAGAAATATAACAATTTAATGAAAACTATTCTTGTAGCAGCAAAAATAAACTTTGCTCAACATCAGAAGAAAGATTCTATTAATACCGTATCTGACTGGGAGCCTAAACTTAAAGATCAGACAACAATGCAAAAACTAACGGTATAACTGCACAATAAAATTTTTAACTTAAAATGTAGACAAGAATAGTTACTCACCATACAATAACATCACACAGCAGGGCAAATACAATCCCAAGCCTAATCTAATAGTTAGGCTTCAATGTCTAAAATAGGGCAAATTATTAGTTGTGCAAATTATGTTAGAAACCAAATAATTCCTTTTCTTTTTTTCCTTTGTAGCTATTTTGGATATTTTAATGTTTGCTAAATATAATTTGTTTAGCTATTTTTCCCATTTTATTAAGAGATTATAGATAGGTTGAGATAGATAGATAGATAGATAGATAGATAGATAGATAGATAGATAGATAGATAGAGAGTTTAGAGTAGAGTTTAGAGTAATTTATTTATATGCCGCCCTTTTCCCTGGGGGGACTCAGGGCGGCTTACAACTCGAAAAGGGAGGGAAACAAACAATTGACACATAAGACAATACATCATTAAAAGCACAACATTCATACTATTCGGGTGGGTTACAGTCTTTAATCCCAGGCCTGACGGGATAGCCAGTTTTTAAGGGCTGTGCGGAAGGTCTGGAGGGTGGTGAGGGTACGAATCTCCACGGGGAGATCGTTCCATAGGGTCGGAGCTGCCACCGAGAAGGCTCTCCTCCGCGTAGTTGCCAGTCGACATTGACCGGCAGATGGGACTCGGAGGAGGCCTAATCTATGGGATCTAATTGGTCGGATGGAGGTAATTGGCAGTAGGCGGTCTCTCAAGTACCCAGATCCACTACCATGAAGGGCTTTGAAGGTGGTAAGTAGCACCTTGAAGCGTACCCGGAGATCGACCGGAAGCCAGTGCAGCTCGCGGAGGATAGGTGTTATGTGGGTGAAGCGAGGTGCACCCACAATCGCTCGCGCGGCCGCATTCTGGACTAGCTGAAGTCGCCGAATACTCTTCAAGGGCAGCCCCATGTAGAGCACATTGCAGTACTCCAGCCTAGAGGTCACAAGATAGATAGATAGACAGACAGACAGACAGACAGACAGACAGACAGACAGACAGATCAGGCAGATTATCTATCTATCTATCTATCTATCTATCTATCTATCTATCTATCTATCTATCTATCTATCTATCTATCTATCTATCTATCTATCATCTATCATCTATCTAACTATCATATTATCTATCTATCTATCTATCATCTATCTATCTGTCTGTCTGTCTGTCTGTCTATGTTTATCTATCATCTTTCTCCTATCATCCATTCATCCGTCCAGCCATCTGTCTTTCTGTCTATTATGCAATAGAGACTTCTTTCTAAACAATCAGCTCAAGACTGAAACCTGGTTTGATATAATCTGCAGCAGTTTCTTCTTTCTAATATTATAATATTGTACCCTATTGGGTATACGACAGATAGTCCTTAATTTATGACCAGAATTGCAACCAGAATTTCTGTTGCTAAGGAAAATGGTTGTTAAGTGAGATTCAGCCAATTTAACATCTTTTTGCCACGGTTCTTAAGCAAATCCCTGCAGTTATTAAGTGAATAATGTGGTCGTTAAGCGTATCTGGCTATTGACTTTGCTTATCGGATGTTGGCTGGGAAGGTCAGAAATTGCAATCATTTACCCTGGTTTGCTGTAACCATTGTAAATACTTGCCAGTTGCCAAGCAGCCAAATTTTGAGGGATGCTGGGATAGTCATAAGGATGAGGACTGGTTCTAAGCCCTCTTTTCAGTCCTGTTGTAACTTTGAATTATCACTGAATGAATGGTTGTAAGTCAAGGACCTCTGGTAAATGTAAGCAACTGTTTAATACCATACAATGTCAAGTTTCCTAAAAATGCCCTAATTGATTCATGAGTCTCGAGCCAAGTTTCAAAGCAAAACTAATCATTTATTAGGAGCACCATTAGGCAAGGCCTTTTTGCCGTCAGATCTGAGCTTTGTTTAAATTATAGCTGAACTTTACCCCTCTTCCTTCCCTCCACTCAGTTTGTGTCATAAATCACATTCCCCAATGAGGTGCACCCCTCCCAAGCCTGCTGCAGTAATCTGAGATCCGACTTTATCCGAAAGTATCCGTGGAATGTGCTCCTCCCCCTTTCCTCACCAAGGCAACTTTAGGAGTTGACAACCATATGCTACTATTCATGCTAGAGGGTTTTTTAAAATTAATTATATTAGTGGATTAATCCATTAGAATCTGAATAACTGAGGAAAGCCAATGTTGGTTACTGTTGCTGTGAGTCATATTTTGGCTCATTACAAGAAGCTATCTCTAACGTGTTACTATTATAAACAAAAGGAAATGATCAACAATTACTCTGGATTGTTCTTTTTTCTTTAAGAAGACATGCCTGTTTTGTTTATTAAATTCTAAAATTATCTTACACTTCCATCACTTCATGGTATGAAATGGCATTCCTCTTGAAGTTTGGTAATATATATTTAAATATAATCGATGGAGTAATTAAAAGGGAGATGCTTAATCAACTGGAAGTTTTTAATGGGTTGGCAGCTCATATTTCAATGAATACGAAAGATATGAAATTTCCTTCCTGTCTCCCAGAGCCTCAATTAACATCTTCCTTCTTTCAGGTGGAAAAGATTCACAAGGGGTTAGAAGAGCCACACGTCAAAGGATAACTGTGGAGAAAAATACGACTATCTAATTTTTGAAGCAGCAAGGAACTGTCAATCACACCAAACAATAATTGGTCTGAGGTAACTTCTCCCAAAATTTTTCCTTTGGTTGAATGTAAAGTTACTTCAAGGGATGTGGTGGCTCAGTGGCTAAGATGCTGAGCTTGTCAATCAGAAAGGTTGGCAGTTCAGTGGTTCGAATCCCTAGTGCCACGTAACAGAGTAAGCTCCCGTTACTTGTCTCAGCTTCTGCCAACCTAGGAGTTCGAAAGCACGTAAAAAATGCAAGTAGGAAAATAGGAGCCACCTTTGGTGGGAAGGGAACGGCGTTCCGTGCGCCTTCGGCATCTAGTCATGCCGGCCACATGACCACGGAGATGTATTCGGACAGTGCTGGCTCTTCGACTTTGAAACGGGGATGAGCACCACCCTCTAGAGTCGGGAACAAGTAGCACATATGTGCAAGGGGAACCTTTCCCTTTCCCTTAAAGTTGAGCCGAGGTGGCGCAGTGGTTAAATGCAGCACTGCAGGCTACTTCAGCTGACTGCAGTTCTGCAGTTCAGCGGTTCTAATCTCACCGGCTCAAGGTTGACTCAGCCTTCCATCCTTCCGAGGTGGGTGAAATGAGGACCCAGACTGTGGGGGCGATATGCTGACTCTGTAAACTGCTTAGAGAGGGCTGAAAGCCCTATGAAGCGGTATATAAGTCTAACTGCTATTGCTATTGCTAAAGTTACTTCTCAATATGCAAGCATTGGTTCAGTGACCGTTAAAAGTTATAATGGCACTGAAAAAAGTGTCTTATGACCATTTCTCATGTGAGCGTTGCAGCATCCCCATGGTCATGTGATAAAAATGCAGGCGCTCGGCAATTGGCTCATATATATGATGGTTGCAGGGTCCCAGGGTTATATGTTCACCTTCTGTGACCTTCTGACAAGTCAATGGGAAAGCCATTCACTTACCAACCGTGTTACTATCTTAAAACTGCAACGATTCACTTAACAATGGTGCCGAGAAAGGTCGTAAAACGGGGCAAAACTAACTTATCAACTGTCTTGCTTAGCAACATAAATTTTGGGCTCAATTGTGGTTATAAGTCGAGGACATATAGCAATAGCAGTTAGACTTATATACCGCTTCATAGGGCTTTCAGCCCTCTCTAAGCGGTTTACAGAGTCAGCATATTGCCCCCAACAACAATCCGGGTCCTCACTTTACCCACCTCGGAAGGATGGAAGGCTGAGTCAACCCTGAGCCGGTGAGATTTGAACAGCCGAACTGCAGAACTGCAGTCAGCTGAAGTAGCCTGCAGTGCTGCATTTAACCACTGCGCCACCTCTACCTGTATTGCAGTCTAATAGAAAAACTGTGTTGTTATGGCTGCTAATAGACAAGGGTGGGTTGCTGCCAGCATTAATGCCGGTTCGCCGCACAAAATCTTTTACATGTGCGATCTCGATTCACCCGCGCTCACGCCAAGAGGAAAAAAATTACCTTTCTGCAGTGAAAATTGTTCTGCGCAGAACCAAAAATCAAGATGGCACCGCCGTAGGATAACTGGTTTGGGGGCATGGCAGGTCTGGGTCGCTGCCGGTTCCAGTGACCCAGGCTGCCAAGCAGTGGTGGGTTGCAGGCGGTTTGCCCCGGTACAGGCGGACTGGAGCCTGCCTGGAGCACCGGCTATCATTCTGGTACGGTGCTCTGGAGGGCCCACCTGGCACCGCAGGCAGCAGTGGTGGGTTTCAAATTTTTTTCGAACCTCTTCTGTAGGTGTGGCCTGCTTTGTGGGAGTGGCTTGCCGGCCATGTGACCAGGTGGGAGTGGCTTGCTGGCCATGTGACTGAGTGAGCATGGCCAGCTTGTAAAATGTGGTGAAACTCACTTAACAATGCTCTTGCTTAGCAACCAAAACGTTGGCTCAGAAACTCTGGCATTTGAAGCACGCAAGTCTTAAAGCTGTCAGGTTACAAGACCCTTGCACCCCTAACCCTTTTGGGAAAAAACCCTAGGGGTGTTCAAACTTGACAGCTTTAAGACTTGTGGACTTCAACTCCCAGAATTCCTCCTCTCGCTCTTCGTCTTGATGATGTGCGGACGGGAGGGGGGAGGGAGCTGGAACCGGTTCTAAACGGCACTGTAGATTTCAACTCCCAGAATTCCTCCTCTCGCTCTTCGTCTTGATGATGTGCGGACGGGAGGGGGGAGGGAGCTGGAACCGGTTCTAAACGGCACTGTAGATTTGTGGAACCTCTTCTATAGAAGAGGTTAGAACTGGC
The DNA here is from genome assembly GCF_009769535.1 of Thamnophis elegans. Lineage (NCBI taxonomy): Eukaryota > Metazoa > Chordata > Lepidosauria > Squamata > Natricidae > Thamnophis > Thamnophis elegans. The sequence continues at coordinate 140,993,107 of NC_045543.1, read as the reverse complement.
AGGAACCCACCCCTGGCAGGCAGGTACGATGCATGCACACGCCATGCGCATCCATGTGTGTGAACGGGATCCGGAATCCACCACTGCTGCCAAGTTACTACTGGTTCGGCCAAACAGGGCTGAACCGGTAGGAACCCACCTCTGTATTAGACGTTCTCAAACAGGTCCTACCAGCCCAGGGACCAGTATCTCTCAATCTTGGCAAGTTTAAGACTTATGGACTTCAACTCCCACAATTCCTCAGCCAGCCATGGAATTCTGGGAGTTAAAGTCCACTTGTCTGAAAGTTGCCAAAGTTAAGAAAGACTGCGTGGGACTGATTCCAAATTCCAATTATCTTTTGGTGATGATAGCTAGGAATTCTGGGAACTGCAGCCCCAAGAAATCCAGTGCTTGCTCCTAGGAATAGAAAAATTGTTTTAATGGTGAAAAGACGTAGGGAATGTCATAAAGAAATAAATTTCCTTCGTGTTATTTAAGTTATGTAGAAGGAGGACCACAGCTATGGTGCTTACTATAATTTTGCAAAGGGCTGAAGAATTAAGCGTCCCTTCCTAAGTCATAAAGTGCATAATATTTTTTCCACTCTATTAATGTGGAATCTATTGTTATGTGAGCTCATATTGTACTGGTATTAGATACGTAAAGCAACATTTACTAACATGTAATAAGATGCTGAATTCTGCCAAATCAGATTTATTGGTCACACAATTCCTAATGTTGCATACTCCACATTTCTTCAATCTTATAGTCCCTGGAAATGTTGGGACTGCCAGATTTCCAAACCAACATGACTGAAAACTAGGGATAGTAATAGCAATAGCCCTTAGACTTATATACCGCTTCACAGTGCTCTACAGCCCTCTCTAAGCGGTTTCCAGAGTCAGTCTCTTGCCCCCAACAATCTGGGTCCTCATTTTACCCAACTTGGAACGATGGAAGGCTGAGTCAACCTTGAGCCTGGTGGGATTTGAACTTGCCAAATTGCAGGCAGTCGGCAGTCAGCAGAAGTAGCCTGCAGTACTGCCCCACCAAGACTCCAATAAAGATTTAAGATCTGAGCCGCAAAAAGATACACAACCACTAGGTGGCAGCAAATAATTGCAGTAAGGGTCTTGTGTATTTAGGCTGCCATCTAGCAGCCAAAAGATACTTGCAGCCCAGATCTGATAGCCCTGTAGTGATCAGGGCTCTAATGTTGAGGTGATACAGATAATTGAGTCCAATGTTTCTGTTGCTAAGCAAGATGGTTGTTAAGTGAGTTTTGCCCCATTTTACAACCTTTCTTGCCCCAATAGCTAAGTGAATAACTGTTGTTAAGTTACCAACATGGTTATTAAGTGAATCCGGCTTCCCCATTGAATTTGTTTGTCAGAAGGTCACAAAAGGGGTTCACCGAACTGCCATAAATATGAGTCAGTTGCAGGAGTGGGTTCCTGCCAGTTCTAACCTCTTCTATAGAAGAGGTTCCACAAATCTACAGTGCCGTTTAGAACCAGTTCCAGCTCCCTCCCCCCCTCCCCCCCGCCCATCATCAAGATGAAGAGCGAGAGGAGGAATTCTGGGAGTTGAAGTCCACAAGTCTTAAAGCTGCCAAGTTTGAACACCCCTGGGGTTTTTTTTTCTAAAGGGTTAGGGGTGCAAGGGTCTTGTAACTTGACAGCTTTAAGACTTGCACACTTCAATGGCAGAGTTCCTGAGCCAACATGACTGGAGGAGGAATTCTGGGAGTTGAAGTCCACAAGTCTTAAAGCTGCCAAGTTTGAACACCTCTGGGGGTTTTTTTCTAAAAGGTTAGGGGTGCAAGGGTCTTGTAACTTGACGGCTTTAAAACTTGCGTGCTTCAAATGCCAGAGTTTCTGAGCCAACGTTTTGGTTCCTAAGCAAGAGCATTGTTAAGTGAGTTTCACCACATTTTACAAGTTGGTCACGCCCACCCAGTCTCATGGCTGGCAAGCCACTCCCACTCAGTCACATGGCTGGCAAGCCACTCCCACTCGGTCACATGCCTGGCAAGCCACACCCTCCTGGTCACATGGCCAGCAAGCCACTCCCACAAAGCAGGCCACACCTACAGAAGAGGTTCTAAAAAATTTTGAAACCCACCACTGGTCAGTTGCGAAGGACCTGAATTTTGATCACATGATCATGGGGATGCTGCAACGGTTGTAAGTGTGAAAAATGGTCATGCCACTCTTTTCAGCACTGTTGTAACTTTGGTTATTAAATGAACTCTAAGTCAAGGGCTACTCGTATTGAGTTCGGATGACCAGCAATAGAAATCCACAGCCTCATTAAAAGTTCTGCAATCCTCTTACTTGATTCTTTTCTAACTGTATGTGCCATAAATTGAACTGGGATCTTATGTGGGTTCCACCACAAAACCGCATCCGACTAAAGGGCGCTCGACGAAACCGCGTAGCTGACGTCATCACAGTGCGACAACAGCGCGGAGAAAAAAGCACGCTGTAAACGCTAAACCTAAAATTAACCCCTAAACCTAAACCTAACCCTCCTAAACCTAATCCTAAACCTAACCCTAAACCTAACCCTTAACCTAACCCTAAACCTAATCCTAACTCTTAACCTAACTCTAAACCTAACCCTAACCCTTAACCTAACCCTAACCCTAACCCTAACCCTAACCCTAACCCTAACCCTAACCCTAACCCTTAACCTAACCCTAACCCTAATCCTAAACCTAAACCTAAACCTAAACCTAACCCTTACCTTAACTTGAATCGGCTTGCTTTCAAAGCGCTATTTAAAGCGCCCTTCTTTCTCCGCGCTCGCTGTTGTTGCCCTGTTGATGACGTCAGCGACGCGGTTTAATCGGGCGCGCTTTAGTCGAGAGCGGTTTTGTCGTGCCACGCTTATGTGTACAAAGAGATTCTACCGTTGAGTGTCTAACACAACTTCAGATTCATACTTCCTGAACAGCATATTTCCCCCAGGCTATCTGGCAATTTACAGCTCAGACTGAGAAAGCCTTAGAAATCAGAGATAGTAAACCATCAGGCTATTTCAAACAATGCCTGGTACCGTATATAGCCAGGACTACGGTACCAGATTGGGACTGCAAGACCACACATGAGCACAAGATGGCAGCAAAGGGCCTCTTCAGAATCCCATTGCTGCCATCTACTGGCTCTCTTCAAGTTTTGTTATCCAAATTGGTGTTCTTAAAACAGGGATAGTCATATGCAAGATACTTAAAAAACCCAAGAAGGAAATCTCTGCTTTGGGCAATCCAAAGTCTTACATTTGACAAAAGCAGGCAACAAAGAATAGGAAGGAACACAGAAGAATTGTGGCATTTGTATAGTAAGCTTAACCAAGCCAGGTAAAAGTCTAGGAGAAACATCCACGCAATGTATTAAATTTGCTTAAAATTCTATGCCAACCCAGATTGGTTTTGATTCAACACGAGAACCCAGAATATTGGTCAACCAGTAGTGGGTTTCAAAAATTTTTAGAACCTCTTCTGTAGGTGTGACCTGCTTTGTGGGAGTGGCTTTCTAGGGTGATGACCTATCGACTATACCAACTGGCTGTTCTGACCGAGGCTTCCGGAGAGCATGAAGCAAACTCCTTGTCCCTTTTATTAATTGACTGTGAATTCTGCTCATTCACATCCAGCAAAGTCTTTCAAGGGAGGATTTACAGTCACAGACCTTATCTGGCTTGGAGAGCTGCCACGCCAATATTTGCAAAACTTGGCAAGGAGTCTCGGAGAGTCACAAACCAATTAAGCAAACTACTTGTCTCCTGCAAATTCCACCCCCCTTTCGCTCCTCTTTTATTTCCTCTTGGAGGGGGCCATTCATCATCCACCTGTGGCCTTACTCCCAAGTCAACCCCTGTTCTTTAGCTGTTCCCTTCGTCTGGCAACTCTGCGCATGCGCACCCTGGGAACAAGCTCCAGCTGTTCCTCTTCCTCACTGATGTCTGACTCTGAAGGCATCTGAGAACTGTTAGATGGCTCTGGCCCCCTCTCTGCCTCCGACACAGAGCCCTCATCAGAGCCTTCCCCAGACTCCAGGACTGGCCCAGGTTCCTCCCCAACCTCCTCACTGTCTGAATCTGCTGCCAGCTCTGCTGGTCACTGGCAGACCACAACACTGTCTCTCTCTAAATAGATGTTTACAGACATTTTTCATGCAGAACCTTGTGGTTTTACTACTCCAAGCTGCCCACTTGCAGTTTAGAAAGCTGAGGACAAATAAATTAGTAAAGCAAAAGGCACAGGTTTCGATATTTGGGGAAGGAAGACTCTAGAAGAGAGTTTGAAACAATTAATCACAACTTGGTGCCTTTGCAATAATTTGGAGCGACCACTTCCCAGTCTTCTAAACCAACATAGGTAGGCCTCAACTTACAATCATTTATTTAGTGACTGTTTGAAGTTAAAACAACACTGAAAAAAAGTGGAAGGAAGGATGCTTGGGGGAAAGCGAAAGTAACTTCTATATCTTAACGAGACGCTGCTTCAAGATCATTCAGCTGGGAAAAGAAGGCAGCTGCATACCAACCATTTGAAGTACTTGTTCTTTCAAAAATATTTTGCTTGAACCTGATTGGTCATGAGGAGGTCAGCCATGGGAGGCAGCTAAAGGAGGGAAAAGTTGAACTTAAAGCTTTTGGCACGCGATTCTCAGTTCTGGCTATGCTTTACTGCAGTAGAATTGACTTTTAATAAAATTATACCTTTCTCAATAAATGGAGCCAAGGATCGCTTCTGTTTAGAGGTTTAAGTGCAGGCAACTACCTGTTGACTAATACTAGGAACTGCTGTTTCAATACATCTGGAACAGAGGTGGGTTGTTCTCGGTTTGGCCCGGTTCAGCCGAACCGGTAGTGGAATTCAGGCCTGGGTTGCAGAACCGGCAGTGACCCAGGCCTGCCATGCCCCCGAACCAGTTCCCTCACCCCTGCTGAGCTGCTCCCATTTTGGTTTTTAGTGACTGCGTGTGCGCAGTTCACTGTAAATTGTTCTTCGCACGCGTGAAGAACAATTTACATTGAACGGCGCATGTGCATGCGCCTTGCCAACCAGTAGTAAAACCGGCAGCAAACCCCCCCCCCCCTCGATCTGGAAGATATCAACCTAGAGAAGTTTGGTTTAGGAGATAATGGAGATGGTACAGAAAGAAACCACTGTGCTTTAGGAGTGAGATGGAAGGAGAAATAGTTTGATATGGCGCACGCAGTGGTTAGAGTGCAGTACTGCAGGCCACTTCTGCTGACTGCCAGCTGACTGTAATTTGGCAGTTCAAATCTCACCAGGCTCAAGTTTGACTCAGCCTTCCATCCTTCCCAGGTGGATAAAATGAGGATCCAGATTGTTGGGGGCAAGAAGCTGACTCTGTAAACTGCTTAGAGAGGACTGCAAAACACTATATAAGTCTAAGTGCTATTCCTGTACCACCATACTGTGGACACCTGAGAATCAACGTGTTACTAGACATTCAGAAAGTTAACAATATTGGTGTAAAATAATCTTACATCTGAGATGAATCTTCCGGGCAGGTCAAGGGGTTTTCTAGTCCTTTGGCTAGCAAGATGATTTGGGAAAGTCTATAGGTACGTATGTTATATTTTGCAGAGACAGGTAATTGATTTTGCTTCCTAGGTGGTTGTAAAAGGTGATCACATGACCCCGGGACACTGCAACCGTCATAAATATGAACCAATTGCCAAATGTCCAAACTTTGATCATGGTCCCCAGGGATGCCGCAATAGTCGTGTGAAAAATGGTCACAAGTCACTTTTTTCAGTGCTGTTGTAACTTTGAACTGTCACTAGATGAACCTGTTGTAAGTTGAGGGCTACTAGATGCCTCCTTCTATATTGCCTTTGGATATTACTGTTATTATTTATTATTACTTAGTAAATTTAGATGCTGTCCATCTCACAGTTTGAGGCAACTCTGGGCACTTTGGTTTTGCAACTCACAATGGATTTTAGCTTACAAGGGTTCATCACATCATAGTAAATGCAATAGTTGTTCATGTGCTACCGGACTATTTACAAGCTAACATTATTATGGAGTTGGAGAACAGGAATCAGATAAGAGGTAGAATATGCATTCAGTTTCCAAAGAGCAAATGACTATCTCAATCTAGATAAAGGTAAAGTTTTCCCCTTGCACCTATGTGATAGTCTTTCCCGACTCTAGGGGGCAGTGCTCATCTCCATTTCAAAGCCGAAGAGCCAGCGCTGTCCGAAGACGTCTCCGTGGTCATGTGGCTGGCATGACTAGACGCCGAAGGTGCACGGAACGCTGTTACCTTCCCACCAAAGGTGGTTCCTATTTGTCTACTTGCATTTTTAACGTGCTTTCGAACTGCTAGGTTGGCAGAAGCTGGGGCAAGTTACGGGAGTTCACTCCGTTACGTGGCGCTAGGGATTCGAACTGCTGACCTTTCTGATAGACAAGCTCAGCGTCTGAGCCACTGAGCCCCCACATCCCTTTTCAATCTGTGGTTGCACAAATAGGAATTGGGATGTCTGTGGAAATTCTCAGTCACCCAGGTCATCGTTATCTCAAAGGTTCTTTTCTTCTTCAAAAGGCAACTGGCCCAATTTTTTTTTCTTTCAAAAGGAAGAAGAAAATGTTTAGCAGATGAACTGATGAAGCTTCTTGGATGAGAAGCAAAATGTTTTCTTCTTCTTCTACCTCAAAGGGGGGGGGGGGAACAGAAGAAGAAAAAAGCACCTTTGAAATAAAATGGGATGATGATTAGACAAACAGGAAAAAAGAGGGGGGGTATATATGTTATTTCATTTCATTTCATTTCCCTTTATTTGTATGCCGCCCTTTTCCCTGGGGGGACTCAGGGAGGCTCACAGTTCAAAAAGAGGGGGGGGGAGGACAAACAATTTCCAACATAAAAGCAATACAACATATTAAAAAACACAACAGTCACACAATTCGAGTGGGGTTAGAATCTTAACCCCAGGCCAGCCGGGACAGCCAGATCTTTAAGGCAGCGCGGAAGGACTGGAGGGTGGTGAGGGTCCGAATCTCCATGGGGAGTTCGTTCCAGAGGGTCGGAGCAGCCATCGAGAAGGCTCTCCTCCGAGTAGTTGCCAGTCTACACTGGCTGGATGATGGAATTCGGAGGAGGCCTAATCTATGCGATCGTATCGGTCTGGTGGAGGTAATTGGCAGTAGGCGGTCTCTCAAGTTATGACTCCCTAAGCTTTTGAAAGCATCAGTTATGTCTCTTGCTGTAGTCCCTGGTCCTTAAAAGCTTACTACTATCTAAGTGGAATTAAAGATTTTGCAAACTCTCAGATAGATTTCTTTACGACTCGATGTAACCAATCTCAGATAAACAGGGCAGACAGATAGTTGATAAATATCCAGAATGGTATTTCTGATTTCAATAAAGGAGAATAGCAGTGTTCCAATATCTCAGGGGCTGCCACAAAGAAGAGGGCGTCAAACTATTCTCCAAAGCACCTGAGGGCAGGACAAGAAGCAATGGGTGGAAACTAATCAAGGAGAGAAGCAACTTAGAACTAAGGAGAAATTTCCTGACAGTTAGAACAATTAACCAATGGAACAGAATTTGCCTCCAGAACTTGTGAATGCCCCAACACTGGAAGTCTTTAAGAAGATGTTGGATAACCGTTTGTCTGAAACGGTATAGGGTTTCCTGCCTAGGCAGGGGGTTGGACTAGAAGACCTCCAAGGTCCCACCCAACTCTGTTATTCTATTCTATTCTATTCTATTCTAATGTTCACAGCTCAGGATTGAACCATGAGGTCCTTGGTGCTCTATGAGCTTGTTTTTTTTTCCCCTTGCAGACGTTTCATCACCCAAACTAGGTAACGTCATCAATGCTAAGCCTAGTTTGGCCAATGAAATGTCTGCAAGAAAAAACAGCCAAGCTCAGAAATCACTAAGGACCCCTTGTTTCTGATTTTTTATTCAGTCTTTTGGCTTATCATAACATGCCACACCAGAAATTAAGCAACCCCTCCAATCACCTTATTAATCCCCCCCATAATATTTTTGATATTTGTGTATTTGTATGTAATATTTTTACACATAACGTTTTTGCATCTTCTGATTTATCACTTTGTTGCTTGTATTGTACACTGAGAGCTTCTATACTGGAAACAAATTCCTTGTGGGTCCAATCACACTTGGCCAATAAAGAATTCTGTTCTGTTCTGTTTTATTCTATTCTATTTCTATTCTAATTCCATTCCATTCCATTCCATTCCATTCCATTCTATTCTATTCTATTCTATTCTATTCTATTTCTATTCTAATTCCATTCGATTCGATTCCATTCTATTTCTATTCTAGTTCCATTCCATTCTATTCTATTCTATTCTAATTATATTCTATTCTATTTCTATTCTAATTCCATTCCATTCCATTCATTTCTATTTCTATTTCTATTTCTATTTCTATTTCTATTTCTATTTCTATTTCTATTTCTATTTCTATTTCTTCTATTTCTATTTCTATTATTTCTATTTCCATTCCATTCCATTCCTATTTCTATTTCTATTTCTATTCTAATTCCATTCTATTCTATTCTATTCTATTCTATTTCTATTTCTATTTCTATTTCTATTTCTATTTCTATTTCTATTTCTATTTCTATTTCTATTTCTATTTCTATTTCTATTTCTATTCTAATTCCATTCCATTCTATTCCTATTCTATTTCTATTTCTATTTCTATTTCTATTTCTATTTCTATTTCTATTTCTATTTCTATTTCTATTTCTATTTCTATTATTTCTATTCTAATTCCATTCCATTCTATTCTATTTCTATTTCTATTCTAATTCCATTCTATTCTATTCTAACTCCATTCTATTCTATTCCTATTCTATTCCTATTTCTATTTCTATTTCTATTTCTATTTCTATTATTTCTATTTCTATTTCTATTTCTATTTCTATTTCTATTTCTATTCTAATTCCATTCTATTCTATTCTAATTCCATTCTATTCTATTCCTATTCTATTTCTATTTCTATTCCTATTTCTATTCTAATTCCATTCCATTCTATTTCTATTTCTATTTCCATTCCTATTCCTATTCCTATTCCTATTTCTATTCTAATTCAATTCCATTCTATTCTATTTCTATTCTAATTCCATTCCATTCCATTCCATTCTATTCTATTCTATTCCTATTCTAATGCCATTCCATTCTCCCTCACCCCTTTCTAATGTCCATTTCAATTTACTTAAAAGTCTATTGTTTCCTCTTTCCCTTTCTTCTTTCAGACTTTTTTTTTAAAATTAAAAGCATCAGAAGTAATCTTTCCTACAATGAACTCCTTGGCCAGCCAAACCCAGGTCTCTACAGGCTGGAGGAAGGTTTGTTTGGGGTTTTTAATTCGGAGTTTTGCAAATGTTTCCCTCCTGCTTTTATGCACAAGATTTGAGACCCAATTTTTGCAACTGCTTTCCATTCTATCCCATCTCTCTCTCCCTCTCTCATTCTCTCCCTCCCTCTCCCTCTCTCTCTCTCTCCCTGGCTTGCTTTCTCTGTCTCATTTGACAGGCAAATTTGCAGACGTAGCCCCGGGATAACAACCTCGTTTGACAGTCAATTAACCGTGAATAGTCAAAGCCGAGACAGTTTGCATTACATAAATGGAAAATTACATTCCCCCCTCCCCCCTCCCATCTTTTCTGTCTCCCCTGAAACAAAACCTCTCTTTCCTTACAACCCTCCCTGGCAATACCCAACTTAGTATCAAAACTTCTAATCACGTTTTTTTTCCCTCTCTCTCTCTCTCTCTCCCTCCCTCCCCTCCCCAAAACCCTTGGAGACATTTAGCAATCAGTAAAAGGTGGTTCCATTTAATTTGTATAATGTAATTTTTGTCAATGTATTATACATTTTGTGTAGAGATCATTATCACGGAGATAATATAAATGTTGCCTTAGATCTCATAAAACACCTTTAATGTCTCTCTGACAGATATTAAAAGCAATAAGCTGTGATCCTTTTTAATGGAAGGTTTCAAAGAGAACATTTCAATTATTGTCATTTTATGCCGGTTTCCCCCACCCTCCCCTTTCCCAGCCTGCTCCATTGTGTAACCTGATATATTTCCGAAATTTCTTGCTAAAATATGACCCGCAATTAATATTCTTATTGCTATTAACACGGTGGCACCTCTGCTTATTTGTATTTTGCTCTTAGTTATTCCATCTATTAAGAATTGTTCTATTTTTATTTTTTGGGGGGGGGAAGGGAGGGGGAAATCCTACGAAATATTCAGTCGTTTGATTAAGAATTTTCAAGAGGAGATTCTTTGCATGCCAAGGAGGGAACAGACCCAGTGGAAATCGGTAGGCTTACTTTCAAGTAAACACGTCGAGGGGAGTTCTGGGTTTGATTCCTGCTCCTTTCAACACCCACCTGCTATGTTTCTCCAAAAGTCCCCGGGATGGTCGGCCTCTGTGATGAAAAAACTGTGTTCCTTGTTCTTATCTAAACACAAAGGAAACAAGGAACAAAACGTAAATGCGGGAAGTCCTTGATTTACAACAGTTCACTTCGTGACAGCTCAAAGTTACGACGACGCTGGAAAAAAAGCGACTTGCAACCATTTTTCACACTTCTGACCATTGCAGCATCCAGTAACGTGATTTAAATTCGGATGCTTGACAACTGACTCATATTTATGACGGTTTGCAGTGCCCCGGGATCCCCTTTTGCGACTTTTTGACAAGCCGAGTCAATGTGGGAAAACCAGATTCACTTAACAACTGTGTTACTAATTTAACAACGTGACACAGGGCAAAATTCACTTAACCAATTTCTCACTTAGCACCATGAATTCTGGGCTCAATAGTGGTCGTAACTTGAGGATTGCTTGCATTGCCCAAAACGGAGAAACCTCCTTAACACTTCTGTTGAAACGGGAAGAAGAGGCACTCAGAATGAGTGAGGTGTTATACAGGTAGTCCTTGACTTACAGCAGTCCGTTTAGTGACCATTCAAAGTGACAGCGGCGCTGAAAAGAGTGACTTATGACTGTTTTTTACACTTACGACTGTGGCAGCCTCCCCGTGGACACGTAATCAAAATCCAGATGCTTGGCAACTGGCTGGTGCTTATGACGGTTGCAGTGTCCAAGGGGTCGCATGTTTCCCTTTGGCGATTTTCTGACAAGCAAAGTCAGAATAGGGAAGCCAAATTCATTTAAGAACCGTGTTGGTAGCGTAACCGCGGCAATGATTCGCTTAAAAAGTGTGACAGCCAATGTCGTTAAATGAGGCAAAACTCGCTTGAAAACCATCTTGCTCAGCAACGGAAATTTTCTGGCCTTGATTGTGGTCGTAAATCAAAAACTACCTGTATTCCATTGCTGGTGTCTTATTCTTCACATACTAACCACGTTCATACGACAACCCTTATACTCACATCACTTAGAAATCGAGGGGTTATATTGACCCAGCAAGGACGAACAGGGATATCCACAAGAGCAGAATCAGGAAAGTGAAGATGGCAGCTGTGACGGTACAATCAAAGCACCGCTAGAATCATTGTCTTTGGTCCGGGCGTTGAGGGCGCGCCATCACTGGAGGAGCACCCACAACAAGCCAGTGGTCAGTTACAGGCGGTATGCCCCGGTATGGGCATACCGTGCCTACCCAGAGCACCGGGTACCGTTCTGTTACGGTGTTACGGAGGGCCCACCTGCCCACCAGAGCTCCTTACCTGTATTTGAGCTCTTTGGCACTTCCGCGCACGGAGCGGATGGTGCCTGCGCGACGCTCCGACGAGCAGCTGGAGCGTCGCGGAGGCTTGCGGAGTCATCACAAGAGGTAAGGATGAATCCGCACGCTGTATGTAGTGGACGCCGAGCCCCATTGCAACCATAATGGCTGCAGTGGGATACGGAACCCACCACTGCAACAAGCTCTCACTGGAGGAGCACCCACAAGAAGCCAGTGGTGGGTTGTAGGCAGTATGCCCTGGTACGGCTGTACCGGTACCTGCCCGGAGCACCGGGTACTGTTCCGGTACAGGGGTGCTCCGGAGGGTCCACCCACCTGCCCGAGTTCCTTACCTGTATTTGAGCTCTTTGGCACTTCCGTGCATGGAGCGGATGGTGCCTGCACGATGCTCCGCCGAGCAGCTGGAGCATCGCGGGGGTGTCGCAAGAGGTAAGGACGCATGCGCGCGCTGCACGCATTCATGTAGTGGACACTGGGCCCCATTACAACCATACCGGTTGCAATGGGATCCGGAACCCGCCACTGCAACAAGCTCTCACCAACCCAGGCTCAGGAAGAAATTGGACAAACAAGATTTTGGTGTCTTAGCTCGTTCTAATGCTACATTCTAATTTCTTATAATATGTTCTCTAATGATTTCTGTACTTCTGTATCAGTGTTCTCTCTCTCCACTGGATTCTCCCCTCTCTCTATCGCTGTCCTCTCCAAGGTCCGTCTTTGCTGCTGACAGCCTCCGGGCACGAAAAATCAGACCGGGAGAACAGAGACTCGTTTCCCCGTAACTGCTCCAATGTGACGTCACCCCGGAGGTTGTGTTTTTCTTTCTGTTTTTAAAGATTAAAATGTTCAATAAAAACTATTAAAAAAAGAAACTGGACAACCATTTGGCCATAACGTTATAAAGCGGGGATGGCAAACCTTTTCGGCACCAAGTGGCCAAAAAAGAGAGCACTTCGCGGGCGCTCGTCTTGGCCATGGCGAGGAAAAGGAGCTGCCCAGAGGGCACGTGCGTGCTGGAAAATGAACTTCTGGTTTCCGGCGCGCGCATGTGCACTGTCCAGGAAGTCTTCTGGTTACTGCCGCGCATTCAAACGTACCGATTAGCTGGCTGGTGCATACGCTCACGCGGGAAAACGGAAGAGCAGCTCTTCCGGTTTCCTGCACAAAGCTGATCGTCGTGTGAGTATGCGTGCCAGAAACCCGGAAGAGGAATGGGTGATGCCGCACACGCCAGGCAACGTGGCTCCACATGTCACTTCGGGCACCACAGCTATAGGGTCTATTGCTTGATGAGCAAGTTAAGACTAGAGCCGAGGTGGCGCAGTGGTTAAATGCAGCACTGCAGGCTGCTACAGCTGATTGCAGTTCTGCAGTTCGGCTGTTCAAATCCCACCGGCTCAGGGTTGACTCAGCCTTCCATCCTTCCGAGGTGGGTAAAATGAGGACCCGGATTGTTTTGGGGGGCAATATGCTGACTCTGTAAACCGCTTAGAAAGGGCTGAAAGCCCTATGAAGCGGTTTATAAGTCTAACTGCTATTGCTATTGCTATTACTAGAAGACCTCAGAGGTTCCCTTCCATCTCTGCTCTTTCCTGTATTTTGTATCTTGACTTTATTTGACCGTGCCTTGTGGATAGCCCTGCTAAGTGTGGCGAGGGTTAATCTTGCAAACATATGCTACACAGGTAGTCCTCGACTTATAGCAGTTCATTTAGTGACCGTTCCAAGTTGTGGCATCCCAAAAAAGGGACTTGTGACTGTTTTCCACGCTTACGACCCTTGCAGCATCCCCATGGCCACATGATCAAAATTCAGATGCTTGGCCACTGGTTCACATTTATGACGGTCGCAGTGTCCCTGGGGTCACGTGATGCCCTTTTGTGACCTTCGGACAAGCAGAGTCAGTGTGGAAGGCAGATTCACTTAACAACCATGTGACTAACTTTACGAAATTGCAATGATTCACTTAACAGCTGTGGCAAGAAAGAGTGTACAATGGGGCAGAAATCATTTAAGAAATATTTCACTTAACAACATACATTTTTGGGTTCAGTTGTGGTCGTAACTCGAGGACTACCGGTATATGACAGAATGTGCCACGAATGAAGGTCGTTTGGTCAGCGAGTGGCTCATATCGCACGAAGCCAGAAAATGGGTTAATTCAGTGATCGGGTTAGGCATCTTGCGAAGGCAACTATTATGCTACTGAATTTCTCTTCCTCCTCTTTCACATTTTCTCATTAAATATAAATTAGATCAAGACAGAACAGCTCTATTTATCCATAAAAGAGATAAAGAGAGAAGCTAGCTATCAATAAAAAAAAGAGATGGAGAGAACACATTTATCTAGCTGTAAGAAATAAATGTTAAAATGGATACAAATGGAGAGATATGTCTCTCCTCTCAATATCCATCATCCCCATCCCCACACACACACATATACACAAACACAAAGGCACACAAACACGTGTTGTTTAAGGTTCAGAATCTCGAGACTGAGGCTTTTCAGGAACTACACGGCAGGAGCGAAACAGTTTGGGGTCTGTTTTAGGGGATGCAAGTCCCGTTTTGCTCCCTCCAGGGGGGAAACACAATAGGAATCCGTTGCGTTGCCTTGCCTGAGAAATTATCTTCCTTGGAAGAAGAGAGGCTGACAGGGAGGGCTTCCTTGTTCTTCGGAATCTGCCAGCATGGAAAGAAATAAACAACAAGCAAAAATTAGAAAAGAAAAAAAGAAGGAAGGAAGGAAACTCCCACCCCCAATTCAGTTAATCAATTAGTAACAGTGAAAGAACATTAGTGGTGGGTGAGAGAGAGAGAGAAAGAGAGAGGGAGGGAGGGAGGGAAGGAGAATAACACATCCAGGCTAAATCTCGGATCAAGAATTGTGGCTGCTTTCATTGGGATTCACCCAGTTCGCACCACTTCGGAAGAACCAGTTGTTAAGTTTCTGAAATGCTTGGCCTTATTTTCGGGGAGGTCTTATTATTTTTGAGGTGCAGGAGGCAGCGAGCGTGGTCACCTCATGGCTGCTGCTGTGTTGCAATATTTCCGGGGAGGGCTTATTTTTTGGGGGAAGGCTTATTTTAGCACATGCGCTCAAAAGCCCGATGGGGCTTAGTATCCGGGGAGGTCTTATTCTCAGGGAAACAGGGTACCGTATTACTTAGTTACTTGTTTACTTAAGAAAATTGATAATGTTACAAGTCAACATATTGTCAGGCCCTGCAATTATATTCCTTTTAGAATTTTGGCCTGCCACACTTTCTCTTATTTCATTATGCTGTTTCAATAGTATAGTTCATGGGAGGAGGGAATAGACAGGAGTAGGATTGTGGAATGTATTGTTGTCGTTCTTTTCTAGAAGACCAAGGTCATCTTTTGTCTCCGCACTTTTACACCTGACCGGAAGCAGCTGAGTGTGGGTGCCAACGTGGAAGAAGAAGATTGGACCATGTGATGGATTGTGGGTGTGGGGACAAGATCATGAACTTTTAACTGGGTGGGATTCTGATGTAATTTCCAGAATTGGGATTTACACATATACTCAATTTGTAACCTAGCTTACAAATCAACGGCTATGAAGGGTGACAATGGATTGGATCCCAATTGTGGTTTTGAGCTGAATATATAAATCTCCGTGGCACGACAAAACCACGAAGCCCTTATCTGCGGAGACATAAGCGCGTCGCTAAAGCCGCGACGTCATCATCGCGCGTCATCACCGCCGCGACAACAGCGCGGCAACAGAAGGGTGCTTTAAAACGGCGCTGCGGCAGAAAGCCGATTTCCATTAAGGTAAGGGTTAGGATTAGGTTTAGGGGTTTGTTTTAGGGTTAGGTTTAGGGTTAGGTTTAGGGTTAGGTTTAGGGTTAGGTTTAGGGTTAGGTTTAGGGTTAGGTTTAGGGTTAGGTTTAGGGTTAGGTTTAGGGTTAGGTTTAGGGTTAGGTTTAGGGTTAGGTTTAGGGTTAGGGGTAGGTTTAGGGTTAGGTTTCGGGTTAGGGTTAGGGTTAGGGTTAGGGTTAGGGTTAGGGGTAGGTTTAGGGTTAGGTTTACGTTTAGGGTTAGGTTTAGGGTAGTGAGTGCTTGGGAATGTGCGGATTTGCCCTCCGCGATTATGTCATCGCGGTAGGGTCGCGTTTTTCCTTAGCGCTTTGAACGGCGCGAATTAGTCTTCGTGCTTATGTCTCCGCGGATAAGGGCTTCGCGGATTTGTGGTGGAACCATAAATCTCACTAACGTGGGGGCCTTTTCTTGAATTGAAAAAGATCAACTTCAGAGATTCACCATCACCACCACCAATGTACTTAGGTTTTGTGTTGTAATGGGGTGTGAGAATGACCTTGGGAAATTGTGTATGGAGATTCTCAGCCATCCAGGTTGTCCCAAAGGAGCAAAGGCAACTGGACTTCCTAGTTTTTTCTTTGAAGACGTTTGGCTTCTCATTCAAGAAGCTCTGAAGCTTCAAGAGCTGGAAATAAAAGTTGCCTCTTGAAAAAAGCACCTCTGGGACTTGGAAAATTGTGTAGGATGGGAAGGTACCGGGATAATCAGATAAGAGGAGACACAGCCCACAACTGCATAACAGGCAGAGAAAGAGATTCAGAAAGAATTCTCCCTCTAACTTATCAGTCTGCAAAGGAAATGGCAGGAGATTTCTACCTTCAGCCTTACAAGATTCCTTTAATGTAGCCTTACAATACAATAGAATTATTAGTCCACCTGGTCACCTTTCTGCCTAGTCTATCTACCTGGTGATCTTTAGGGTTACCGGAATGTGGTCCACCAATCTCCAGATCACCACCAGATGGCAGCAAAGAGATGGCCGTTGTTTGCCTTTGCTGGCATCGAGAGGTTGTGTGGATGTCTGCAGAGCCAAGTCTGGTAAGCTGGCATAACTATTGGCTCTGTTGAATTCAGAGATGCTGAGAACAAAAGAGGGGAAGGCAGGGGTGAAATCCTGCAGGTTCTGACAAGTTCTGGAGAAGACGGTAGCGGAAATTTTGAGTAGTTCGGAGAACCTTCACTTAAAAATATCACTTCTGGCTGGCCCCAGCATGGGGTGGGAATGGAGATTTTGCAGTATCCTTCCCCTCCCCTGGAGTGGGAGGGAATGGGAATTTTGCAGTATCTTTCCCCCTGCAGTGGGAGGGAATGGGGATTTTGCAGTATCTTTCCCCTGGAGTGAGAGGGAATGGGGACTTTCCCTTCCCTGGAGTGGGAGGGAATGGAGATTTTGCAGTATCCTTCTCCTGGCGTGGGATGGGAATGGAGATTTTATACTATCCTTTCCCTGGAGTGGGAGGGAATGGGGATTTTGCAGTATCCTTCCCCTGGAGACGGAGGGAATGGAGATTTTGCAGCATCTTTCCCCTGGAGTGGGGAGGGAATAAGGATTTTGCAGTATCCTTTCCCCGGCATGGGGAGGGAATGGGGATTTTGCAGTATCCTTCTCCTGCAGTGGGAGGGAATGGAGATTTTGCAGTATTCTTCCCCTAGAGTGGGAGGGAATGGAGAATTTGCAGTATCCTTCCCCTGCAGTGGGAGGGAATGGGGACTTTCTAGTATCCTTGCCCTGGAGTGGGAGGGAATGGAGATTTTGCAGTATCCTTCCCCTGGAGAGGGAGGGAATGGAGATTTTGCAGATGTGTGAAAATTGTAAAAGTAAGAATTGGTTGTTGAAGTTACTTTTTCATCACCACCACGACTGCAAATATTCACCAAGCGAGGACTAACTATATTTTTTTCAACTTCTCCATCTAATTTTTCCTCCCTGAGCTGCCCTGGCGCTCTTCCATCTAAGTCCAATCCATATCTCACGCTACTTAGCTTTTTCGAAATCAACCAATCCAGATGTGGACACCTTCTGTCGATTATAAGGTTATTTTGGGGGATCTAGAAGTAGACAGTTGGCTCCAGACGTAACTAAAGGAGACCCACCAAAATCAATGGATTTAAGGCTCTACTTAAAATGATGGCTGAGATCCAGTCCGACATTGGCATGTGATGGTAATTTGATTGATTCACCAGACATTAAATGTTCTTGCAGAACATAACCTGCCCATTGGTGGGATTCAATTTTTTTTTTTACTATCAGTTCTGTGGGCATGGCTTGGTGGGCGTGGCAGGGGAAGGATACGGTAAAATCCCCATTCCCTCCCCACCCCACTAACCTGCTTTCCAGCTCCGTTCTCCTGTCCAGGGCAACAAAAGAAGATCAGCTAGGAGGCAGCAGGGGCGCGGCCAGCCTATTTGCCGGTGAATAGGTGGTGGTGGGACCAGTCAAAGGTGGCATTTACCAGTTCTCCAAACTACTCAAAATTTCTGCTACTTGTTCTCCAGAACTGAATAAAATAGAATAGAATAACAGAGCTGGAAGGGATCTTGGAGATCTTCTAGTCCAACCTCCTGCCTAGTCAGGAAACATTATATCGTTTCAGACAAATGGCTATCCAACATCTTCTGAAAAACTTCCAGTGTTGGAGCATTCACGACTTCTGGAGGCAGGTTGTTGGTCAGAACCTGCTGAATACCACCTCTGATTGTGGGTATATGTTTACTTCTGCCATGTTCTCATCACACGCTAAACAAATAAACAATAACCGATTTGGCTTTTAAGGAAATAAAGACTTCTTAAAACTATATAACCTCCTCTATTTACTTTTCTGGTTTTATTTTACTGGTTAGAACCTGCTGAATATCACCTCTGACTTGTTCCCCTAAGCCAGGGATGTCCAAACTTGGGAACTTTAAGAATTACGGACTTCAATTCCCAAAATTCCCCAGCCAGCATGGCTGGCTGAAGAATTCAGGGAATTGAAGTTCACAGATCTTAAAGTTGACAAGCATGGACACTTCCACCCTAGGCTTATTTGAATAAAAACAATGGGATGCAAAGTATCTCCTTCTAACATCCCATTTATTTGCAGAAATGACTCTGGGTCAGTGGTGGGATCCTACCGGTTCGGACTGGTTCAGCTGAACCAGTAGTGGTTTGGCGGCCTGGGGCGCTCGAACCGGCAGCGACCCAGGCCTGCCACACCCCTGGACCAGTTCTCTTGTTTTTTGCTTCTTTATTGCACTGTGCATGCACATGCATGCGCAGCGTGCAACAAGTGCATGCACACCCATGAAGCGCCAACAAGGGAACTGGCAATAATGACTGCTGGAACCCACTCCTGCTGTGGGTGTCTCCCAAGTGTCCAGACTTAGCACAACAGGCATATTGTGAAGAGGCATGTCTTTTGCAGCAGCCATTTTGTGAATGTGCCCGCTACATCTTACACAAATTGCCAGTGTACCGATTCAAAAGGGGGGTGGGGTGGGCTTATGTCCTGTAGCTGAAGCTTATTGGGAAGATAAGTAGGATTTAACTATGGGGAATCAAGTCAGGATTAAGTCAATGTTTCTCAATCTTGGTCACTTTACGATATGTGGACTTCATCCCCCAGAATTCCTCAGGTCCACATATCTTAAAATGACCAAGGTGGAGAAACACCTTGGTATTAAGTGAACAATCAGATCCGTAACTAAAAGGCACAGATCCTAGGAAGAGGTTCTAGTTTCTTTCCCTGCTTTGTCTGCAGGAAAGTTTATCTGGTGTCCTCTCTATGTTTCAGCCTAGGCCGGGGGTCGGCAACCTTAAACACTCAAAGAGCCACAAAGGTCCTAACCGGAAGCCCCCATTCAACCCTGGAGCCAATCGGAACTCCAGTCCCCCCACCATAGAGTCTCCTCCTAGCATGGTATCCTTTTTGCTCTGCCAACTGGAAGTCTGGTTCCCCCACCATAGAGTCTCCTCCTAGCACAGCATCCTTTTTCGTCTACCTGTCCTAACTGAAAGCCCTATCAATTGTGGAGCTGATTGGAAGACCTGCCCTTTGCCATAGAGTCTCCTCCTGGAGTGCTGTGCTTTCCCCCCTCCCAACAGGAAGCTCCTCTCAAAATTGTGGCACCGACCGGCAACAGGGAGCCACAGCAGAGGGATGAAAGAGCCACGTGCAGCTCCAGAGCCACAGGTTGCCGACCCCTGGCCTAGGACTTTGATAGCCCTTCCCTTGGATACTGTTATTATTTCTTGAGGATTATGGGAGCTGTAGTCCAGAACATGAGGAAGGTACCAGTGGTACTGTCTGTGTGGTACCCCTGATGGGAAATAGGCGGTGTTTTTAATAGTAAAAGATCTACTGCAGAAAACATCTTAGAAGAGCTTCATTCAAAACTTGTCCATCTCAATACACTGAACCAGAAGAGCCCAAATGGGTCTTTTTAGAACAATAGGGTTTGAAGGGGTCTTGGAGAGCTTCTAGTCCAATCCCCTTACTCAAGAAAGAGACCTGGTTCCATTCTGGACAAAGGGCTTTTTCAAAAGATGTCCCTCTTGAGTTCAGTGGGAACAGCACTGAAGATCCAATTTTCTAGCCCTCCTTTGGGAATGGCTAAGGGGGATAACTTAGGGACACCACCCTGCAATCAAAAGTGCCTATAGTCAAGGCTACGGTTTTCCCAGTTGCAATGGATGGCTGTGAAGGTTGGACCGTAAGGAAGGCTGAGCGCCAAAGAATCAAGGCCTTTGAACTCTGGTGCCAGAGAAGACTCCTGCGAGTCCCTTGGATTGCAAGGCGATCCAACTGGTCAGTCCTAAAGGAGATCAACCCTGACTGCTCTTTGGAAGGCCAGATGCTGAAGAGGAAACTCAAGTATTTTGGCCACCTAATGAGAAGGAAGGACTGCCTGGAGAAGAGACTCATGCTGGGAAAGATGGAGAGCAAAAGAAGAAGGGGATGACAGCAATCATAGTCAAGGCTATGGTTTTCCCAGTTGCAATGGATAGCTGTGAAGGTTCGATTATAAGAAAGACTGAGTGCCAAAGAATGGAGGCCTTTGAACTCTGGTGCTGGAGAAGACTCCTGCGAGTCCCTTGGACTGCAAAGCGATCCAACCGGTCAGTCCTAGAGGAGATCAACCCTGACTGCTCTTTAGAAGGCCAGATCCTGAAGAGGAAACTCAAAGACTTTGGTCACCTAATGAGAAGGAAGGACTCCCTGGAGAAGAGCCTCATGCTGTGAAAAATTAAGGGCAAAAGAAGAAGAGGACGACAGAGAATGAGGTGGCTGGATGGAGTCACTGAAGCAGTAGGCCTGAGCTTAAATGGACTCCAGAGGATGGTAGAGGAGAGGAAGGCCTGGAGGAACGTTGTCCATGGGTCGGACCTGATTTTACAACCCACAACAATAACAACTAGAGAGATAAGACCCTACCTAGCAAGGAAACCCCCCTTAGAAATCCCTGCAACTTCCATTGTAGTCACAAATTGGGTGGCCTCTGTGTCATTGCTTTCCAAAGGCAAGGTGAATGTTCTCTGGTTTAACAGAGAAAAATTGGACCAATCAAAGACATTCAGAAGTGGAAAGAAAACCACTTGCATCTGAATCTTATCGACCTTTTCATTAATATTAACATTAACAATCCTCCTGCTATTACAGTTCTTCTTCCTCATACAGAATGCTACATCATGGAGCAGGCAGTCCCAAGGGCCAATTTGTCAAGGTGGCTTCCCCCCCCCCCCCGACTTCTTAAATCTTCCATTTAGCATCCTTGGAAGACTTGAAATCTTAATGTTTATTTTTATATTTATTAATATTAAGAGGGAGGAAAAATGTATTTCTTGACAATGTACATGGATTGTAAAGATTTGTGGGGGTTCTGATCAATACCTCTCTTCAAATCAGAATTGTCATCTTTATAAGGCAGCTATTCCAATCTTCTAAATGTGATACTTCCCTGCCCCCCCCCCCCAATCTGTTCTAGCACCCCAACGCCCTTTCCTGATCCTCTGATGGGATCTTTCTGATTCTAATATGTAGATCTAGTTCAATGAAAAGAACGACTAGGGGAGACACGATAGCAGTCTTCCGATATCTCAGGAGCTGCCACAAAGAAGAGGGAGTCAAGCTATTCTCCAAAACACCTGGGGGCAGGACAAGAAGCAATGGGTGGAAACTAATCAAGGAGAGAAGCAACATAGAACTAAGGAGAAATTTCCTGACAGTGAGAATAATTAATCATGGGAACAACTTGCCTCCAGAAGGTGTGAATACTCCAACACTGGAAGTTTTTAAGAAGATGTTGGATAACCATTTGTTTGAAGTGGTTTCCTGCCTAAGCAGGGAGTTGGACTAGAAGACCTCCAAGGTCCCTTCCAATTCTGTTATTCTATTCTATTCTATTCTTCCATTCCATTCCATTCCATATTTTCTATTCTATTCTATTCTATTCTATTCTATTCTATTCTATTCTATTCTATTCTACTCTACTCTACTCTACTCTACTCTACTCTACTCTACTCTAATGCAGGGATCTCCAAACTTGGCAACTTTAAAACTTTAAGAACATCTCCCAGAATTGCGCAGCCAGGAATTATGGGAGTTGAAGTCCACAAGTCTTAAAGTTGACGAAGTTTGGATTGCCCCGTTCTCATGCAATCAAATTCTTGTGGTTGTTAGTTCACAAAAAGGAAGATAATTATAGCCTCAAGGAGGTTTGCCCCGCAGATGAATTAGGACTACAACACTCACATATTTGGGGAAGTCTGGGACTTCATCCCTAACATAAACTGGAGAGGAAACCATAATTGTTTTGGTTTTTCTTCCATATAATCTTTGTGATTATTAACCCTGCAAGCCAGAAACGGTGCACTCTGTGTCTAAACCTTAATGGGAATGATTGCCAACTAAGCTAAAGAGAAAAGAATATATTTGCAGAACTATTTACACTCATTTTTAGATTGTGCTGGCTTTGAGTATCGTTCTGGTTTGATGCAATTTTTCAGCAACGGGATTCATACGTCTTGACTTTAGGATATCGGCAGAAAAGCTACTATAAATTCCCTCTATTACCTCCAGGGTTTATCTTACTTTCTACAGTAGTCTAGGGAGATGAGAACTCCACATTTCTAAATATGCTTATTTGCAGGATGTGACTGCCAACAACTTGAATCTTTTTATCATATTCTGCAGACATCCGCACCTGATTTGTGATCACAAGTCAGACTTGGGAAAATAGTTACAGACCCCTCGCAAACCTGGACATAAATAGTTTCAACTCCTAGTAGAGCACTCTACACCAAGACAACTAGACATAAGAACAGTTTTCCCCCCGAACGTCATCACTCTGCTAAACAAATAATTCCCTCACCACTGTCAAACTATTCACCAATTACTGCTACTATTAGTTTACTATTAGTTCCTATCACCATCTCCTCCCACTTATGACTGCGGGGCTGTAACATGGTTGTTGTATCCTTACGATTTATATTGATAAATCGTTTCCTGATTGCTTATTTGTACCCTAGGACTATCATTAAGTGCTATACTGTTGCAGCAGATCCCTGGCATTGGCTATATAAGGTTATCCAACCTCTCCCCGTCTGGGATATCCATATATCACATAAATCCATATATTGGATTTATGGCACACTGGCCTATGAAATCCTTCCTGCAGATTGGGCGGGCTCCTGTGTTCTTGGATGGATAAAACCTTCATTCTTTTTGTTGCCCATCCAATCACGACAGGTGCTAGGAGTCCCAGTGTATGACTCAGTGGGCCCCATCCGTCAGAAGAGGGAGGTGGACGCAGCCTTCTCTAACTTTCCTTGTAAGGAACTGACTGAATATGAGAAATCAGACACGTGAAGCTCAGAGAGAATTGTATGCACCTATGGGAGGGCCACTTGGGCTGAGGATGGGTCTTGGGGTTACCGCACCCCAATCTACATGATCAACTGGATCATGCGCTTGCAGGCAGTATTGGAGTTGGCTAGGGAGAGGATTTGATAATCACTTCCCTATTGTAACTTGGAATTTTATGAGAATCATGTATTTGTAATTTTCCCAAAAATGTCTTTTTACTGATCTCAGCAGAGTGATGACCTTAAAATGTATCCGCCTATTGTAACGCCTCCTGATTTGTAATGTTCAATTAAAAAGTATAAAATCTCTGCCAGGGGATAGCCCCGGCAGTTCAGTCTTGGTGCCAATCCTACTGAACTCTGGACGCGTCCAAAATAAAACCTGTCTTCTCTTGGAACCTCGTGGTCTTGGCTCCTTGTCTTTTGTAAGTAGATTGCAAACCTCAAATCTGCTGCAACAATACCTTATGATTCTTGACGAATGTATCTTGTCTTTTTATGTAAACTGAGAGCTTATGCACCAAAGACAAATTCCTGGTGTGTTCAGTCACACTTGGCAAATAAAGAATTCTATTCTATCACTTTCAAGAGGGGGCACAATTGTGTAGATTCTAGCTCTGCTTGGAGCGCAGAACAGGATTGAGCCTGATTAGGAACTGGATGGGAAACTATCAAGGCATTGCTGGATGGACTAAATTGCGAAGAATGTAATCGTGAAACCACTTCTAAGTTGCTTATGAGATCCTTGATGCTGTCTTACTTGGTGATTTTCTTGCAGACATTTCATTACCCAATTAGGTAACATCGTCAGTGCTATTGAGTGTGGGATTTGCTCAGGATTGGCAGAGTAAACTACCTCAACTTATAACAGTTCATTTAGTGACCGTTCAAAGTTACAACGGCACTGAAACAAGTGACCTATGACCATTTTTCGGACTTACGAGCATTGCAGAATCCCCATAGACATGTGATTTACATATGGATGATTGACAACTGATTCATATTCAGGCATATATATATTTATTGCAGTATCCCGTGGTCATTATACCCTTTTAAGGTAATCTTTCTTTGCAAACAAAATCAATGGGAAAGCGAGATTCACTTAACAGCGGGTGTTGCTGATTAAACAACTGCAGTGATTCTTGCCGCAAGAAAACTCACAAAACTCCCTTAACAAATTTCTCACTTAGCAAACATCAATTTTGGACTCCGCTGTGGTCGTAAGTCGAGGACTACCTGTACTGCAAGGACAAGCTACCTGCATCAACAAGCAAACCCACACTCACTAGCACTGATGATGTTACTCAGTTAGGTAAGGAAACATCTGCAAGAAATAGCCAAACTCTGCACTATGGACTCCAGTTCAACCCTGAGCTACAAATATTCTTGTCTATTTTCCTTCCCCCAAAAAACAACATCAATACATCCAGGGGGACTTTGGGAGTTGGACTTCATTCCTAATCAGCTTTACTATTTAAATCAGGGGTGTCCAAACTTGGGAACTTTAAGACTTGTGGACTTCAACTCCCAGAATTCCCCTGGCTTTCAGCCCTCTCTAAGCGGTTTACAGAGTCAGCATATCGCCCCCACAGTCTGGGTCCTCATTTCACCCACCTCGGAAGGATGGAAGGCTGAGTCAACCTTGAGCCAGTGAGATTAGAACTGCCGAACTGCAGATAACAGTCAGCTGAAGTGGCCTGCAGTACTGCACCCTAACCACTGCGCCACCTCGGCTCCTTAGCAAAGTAACCAGTGGCTCCATCTCAGATTGGGGCCCTCCCAATCAATGGTGGGATTCAAAAAATGTTTACTACTGGTTCTGTGGGCGTGGCTTGGTGGGCATGGCAGGGGAAGGATACTGCAAAATCCCCATTCCCTTCCCACCCCACTAACCTGCGCAACTTTTTCTTATATTTCTTTTAATCGGTATGTTGAGTGCATGGGATTGTTTGAGATGATATGAATGATCTCACTTTTTATTATTATATAGTTGTATTGGTGTTTTTAACTTTTTTAGTGAGGACTGTTTGTGTGAGAGCTTGGGTATGAGTGATTCGGAGGTCCTGGCGGGGTATGCGGGGGCCACCAGGGTGGTTGGGGGGGCTATATCCACGGGAGAGGGTCGGAGCATTGCGGTCATAACAGGGAGAGGCAGATATGGCGGGGACTTTAGGGCAGGCCATCATCGGGGAAGGAGGGCTCGCTGTGTTATAGAGATCCCTCCTTCCGGCCCTAGGAGTCCCACTCCAAGGTCAGATGGCGCGAGTACTCAGGACCCTGGTCTCAGGCTGCTGTCGCTAAATGCCAGGTCTGTCGTTCATAAGGCCCCCCTCATCCGGGACTTGATAACTGATGAGGGCGCAGACCTGGCATGTATTACTGAGACATGGCTGGGCACGGAGGGAGGAGTCCCCCTCGTTGAGATGTGCCCAGCCGGATTTCAGGTGCTACACCAGCCGAGAGCCCAGGGAAGGGGTGGCGGTGTGGCTATTGTAGTCCGGGAGTCTTTAGTACCTCGTAGGATCCCTGCTCCGGAGCTTGTCGGGTGTGAGTCCCTGCTGGTGAAGCTGGACCTCAAGGGTCAAGTGGGTCTGCTGCTTACGTACCTGCCTCCCAACTGCGTTGCAGCAGCCCTCCCCTCGCTCCTCGAGTCAGTAGCCGAGCTGGCAGTTGAGTTCCCTAGACTTATAGTTCTGGGGGACTTCAACTTGCCTTCGCTCGGTGAACACTCTGATGGAGCGCAGGAGTTCATGGCCTCCATGACAGCCATGGGCTTGACTCAAGTAATCCGAGGCCCAACTCACTCAGCGGGTCACACGCTCGACCTCGTATTCCTCTCGGAGCAGTGGAGTTACGATCTTGGTCTGAGGGGTAATGAGATCGTACCCCTGTCGTGGTCAGACCACTACCTACTGAGGCTAGACTTCCGGAGGCCAAACCCCCACCGTAGGGAGGAGGAACCGATCAGCTGGTTCCGCCCCAAGCGACTGATGGATCCTGTTAGGTTCCAGACGGAGCTTGTGGTTATTCCTGATACCCTCGCCCACAGTTCGGCGGAGACCCTCGTCGCTGCCTGGCACTCGGCAGCTTCGGAGTCTCTAGACCGGATTGCGCCGCTACGGCCCCTCCGGGTCAGCGGCCCCCGGAGGCCTCCTTGGTTTACTGAGGAGCTCCGGGAGGTAAAGCGCCGGAGGAGACGCCTAGAACACTCGTGGAGATCCGATAGGTCCGAGTCAAAACGGGCACTTTTAACAGCATGCACCAAGGAGTATATTCGGACTTTAAGAACAGCAAAAAGAACATATATTGCCTCCTTGGTAGCGTCCGCCGAGTCCCGCCCAGCCACCGTTTAGGATAACCCGCTCCCTCCTAAATAGGAGGGAGACGGGGGACTCCCTACAGGGTAAGGCTGAGGAGTATGTCCAGTTCTTGGCGGACAAAGTTGCCCGGTTTCGAGCGGACCTGGACTCCACCCCAGTAGATCCAGCCGAGACACAAGGAGAAGACTTGGCAAACCATCTCTGGGTTGAGTTTCAGGAAGTTGCCTCCGGGGATGTGGACAAGGCTATGCGAGCTGTGAGTGCCTCCACCTGCATACTGGACCCGTGTCCCTCCTGGCTGGTTGCCAACAGCAGTGAGGTGACACGAGGCTGGATCCAGGCGGTTGTTACCGCCTCTCTTCGGGAGGGGTACTTTCCCACCGTGCTCAAGACAGCGGTGGTAAGACCCCTCCTGAAGAAACCGTCCTTGGATCCAGCTGTTCTTAATAACTATCGTCCAGTCTCCAACCTCCCCTTTGTAGGGAAGGTTGTTGAGAAGGTGGTGGCTCTCCAGCTTCAGCGTACCTTGGAGGAAGCTAACTATCTTGACCCCTTCCAGTCTGGCTTCAGACCCGGTTACAGCACAGAAACCGCTTTGGTCGCATTGACCGATGATCTCTGGAGAGCTAGGGACGGAGGCCATGCTTCCATCCTAGTTCTCCTGGACCTCTCAGCGGCTTTCGATACCATCGACCATGGTATCCTTCTGCGACGACTGCGGGAGATAGGGGTGGGCGGCACTGTTTTGCAGTGGTTCTCCTCCTATCTCTCGGACAGGTCGCAGTCGGTGTTGGTGGGGGGGCAGAGATCGTCCCTGAGGCCCCTAACTTATGGGGTGCCGCAGGGATCGGTCCTATCCCCCCTACTATTTAACATTTACATGAAACCGCTGGGCGAGATCATCCGAAGGCACGAGATAAAATACCACCAATATGCGGATGATACACAGTTGTATCTGTCCGCCCCGTGCCAACTCAATGAAGCGGTGGATGTGATGAACCGGGGTCTAGAAGCCGTTAAAGACTGGATGAGAGCAAACAAGCTGATACTCAACCCAGACAAGACCGAGTGGCTGTTGTGTTTTCCTCCCAAAAATTTGACCAACATACCATCACTCAGGCTGGGGGGACAAAACTTACACCCCTCAGAAAGGGCCCGCAACTTGGGAGTCCTCCTGGACCCACAGCTGACTTTTGACCACCATCTCTCAGCTGTGACCAGGGGGGCATTTGCCCAGGTTCGCCTTGTGCGCCAGTTGCGGCCCTACCTGAATCGGGAGGCCCTCACAACAGTCACTCGAGCCCTTGTGATATCCAGGCTGGAATACTGTAATGTGCTCTACATGGGGCTGCCCTTGAAGAGCATCCGGAGACTTCAGCTAGTCCAGAATGCGGCCGCGCGAGTGATTGTGGGCGCACCACGGTTCGCCCACATAACACCGATCCTCCGTGAGCTGCACTGGCTACCTGTCGATCTCCGGGTGCACTTCAAGGTTCTACTCACCACCTATAAAGCGCTCCATGGTAGTGGATCTGGCTATTTGAGAGACCGCCTTCTGCCAATTACCTCCCTGCGTCCCATCAGATCGCATAGAGTTGGCCTCCTCCGTATTCCATCCGCCAGTCAGTGCCGACTGGCGACTACTCGGAGGAGAGCCTTCTCTGTTGCGGCTCCGACACTATGGAACAATCTCCCCGTGGAGATTCGTACCCTCACCACCGTCCAGGCCTTCCGCACAGCCCTCAAGAACTGGCTAGCCCGTCAGGCCTGGGGATAAGTTTACTTTTGCCCCTCCCGAATGTTGAGTGAATGTTGAGTTTTACTATTTAATTTACTTTTGTGCACATTTCTTTTTGTATTGTCTGACACTCCCTTCCCTTTTGACTGTAAGCCGCCCTGAGTCCCCTCAGGGAAAAGGGCGGCCTATAAATGTCTAATAAAACAAAAACAAAACAAAACCTGCTTTTCAGCTCCGTTCTCCTGTCCAGGGCAACAAAAGAAGATCAGCTGGGAGGCTGGGAGGCAGCAGGGGCGCAGCCAGCCTATTTGCTGGTTCTCTGAACTACTCAAAATTTCCACTACCGGTTCTCCAGAACCTGTTAGAACTGGCTGAATGCCACCTCTGCTCCCAAAATGTGTGAGGATTTTCTAAAGTCACACTCAGTTGTTCCTCCCCCCCTGCCCCCCCCCCAAGATTTTGCAGAAGAGAGTAGCTAGTCAAAGCTGAGCTTTTAGTTTTGTTTCTACAGGCAGTCCTCATTTAGTGGCTGTTCAAAGTTACAACAGCACTGAAAAACACAACTGATGACCGTTTTTTCACAGTTATGCCCTTGGCAACATCCCCTTGGTCACATGATCAAAGTTCAAATGATTGGCAACCGGTTCATATTTAGGATCGTTGCTGTGTCCCAAGGTCATAGGGACCCCCCTTCTGCAGTGGTGACTTCCGGATTTCGTTCCAACCGGTATGGTTGGAACGGCCCCGGCATCACCCACATCGGCGCGCGCATGCATCGTACTTGTCTGCGACTCTTCCGCAAGCCTCCTAACACTGAAGCTGCTCGGCGGAAAGTTGCGCCGGTGCCGTACATGCCATGCGCGTGGCAGAAGCAGCAAAGGCTCAAAGGACAGGTAAGGAGCTTGGGCGGATGTGTGGGCCCTCTGGAGCACCGTACTAGAACGGTACCCAGTGCTCCAGGCAGGCTCCGGTATGCCCGTACTGGGGCGTATCGCCTGCAACCCATCACTGTCCTTCTGCAGCCTTCCGACAAGCAAAGTCAGTGGGGAATCCAGATTATCTTAACAAGCGGGTGACCAATTTATCAACTGTAGGGGGTCACTTAACAACGGTGGCAAGCAAGGTCGTAAAGTGGGGCAAAACTCACTTAACCAATGTCTCATTTGGGCTCAGTTGTGGTCCTAAGCCAAACCTGTGTTTGGAAACCACTTCTGGACTTTGTGCTCGAGGTGGAGGGGGAAATGAAACTTTGATTTGGGGTTTTGCTGATTGCTGTTATAGAAATGGCTAGTTTATATGAGTACACAAACATAAAAAGTGGAGGTTTGATGTTATTATCTTACTCAACTTATTCTACTGCGCTAAAAGGAGTGGGAAGTCGATGTTTCTTTTTCCCTCTGGCTCTCTACACCAGTGTTTCCCAACCTTGGCAACTGGAAGAGGTCTGGACTTCAACTCCCAGAATTCCCCAGCCAGCGAAAGGTTGGGAAACACTACTCTATACTTTTCTTTTCCTATTGTTTTCTTTTTTCTTTTGTTTTTATATTATACTTTGATAAGCCCATAAAATTTTTGAACACATACACAAAAATTACCCAGCAAGAAAATCCCAGCTCACAGCAAACCTCCCCCCCATTCCGCCCCCCCCCCCATAGCAACACTTGTAGATTTCAGAGTGTGTGAATATTTACATCTTTATAGGGTGTTGTTGGGATCTCTTGGGTTGTATGGACGGTGGGGCTGCCGGGCGGAGCACACGGGGGCAGCGGTGGCGGCAGCTGTTCGGCCTCCGGGACAGCTGGGCTCTCCTGGCCAGCGAAAGGCCCCGTCGGGGCACCGCTGGAAGAGTTCGATCTCTCCCGGCAGCCCCCTTTGTCCGTCAGTCCCCGGCCTTGCTGGAAGTGGCCCACGGGATCCGCCGACCGGGCCTCCCTTTCTTCTCCTTCCTCCTCCTCCTCCTCCCTCCGCTCTTCCTCCTCCTCCTCTTCCTCCTCCCCGGGCTGCCGATGGCTCTCCACGTCCACCTCCGGCTCTTCCTCCTCCTCCTCTTCCTCTTCTTCTTCCTCCTCGCTGCTGTCTTCGCTGGGGAAGCTGCAACTGGTCCCTCCGGGGGAGAGAAGGCGGGGCCCGGCCGGCTGCAGGACAGGTTCGCGATCGGCCGGCAGGAGCAGGAGCGGCGGCGGCGAGGAAGGCCGGCCCGTCGGCTGATGGTGCTGATGGAGCTTGGCTAGACTCTCCGAATCGTCCTTGCCGCCCACCGGACGGAAAGCGCTGGAGTGGTGGTAGGCAGAGCCCCCCTTGGGCCTCGCTTGGCCGTCCAGCAGGTGGGCAGCGGGCACCGCGCCCTCGGAGGCGGGGGAACCGCCGCCCTCGCCGCCGCCGCCTTCGAAAGCGCGCGGCTCCCGGCTGCTGCCCCCGCCCGCAGCGCCGCCAGCCTGCGGGGCGGCGGCGGGAGGCGCCCCCAACCCGGCAGCCGTCCCTTCGCCGCTGGGCTCGGCGGCCAGGTCTAGGAAAGCTTGGCGGAGCAGGCTGGAGCTCTCCCCGCCCAGGGCCGAGCAGCCCGGCGGTTGCGGCGGGGGCGGCGGCGGGGGCTGCAGGTAGGTGGGCAGCCCCGGGAGCCCCCCGGGAGCGCGGGGCGGCCAAAACATGCAGAAAGGCGGGTAGAAAGCGGCGGCGGCGGCCGCAGCCGCGTCTTTACGAGTCCCGGGCCAAAAGAGACCGGAGAGGCCGGCTCCAGCCGACGGGGCCCCCGAAGCCGCTTTGGGAGCCCCCGATCCTCCTTGACCCGCGACGCCCAGCCCGTCGCCTTCCTCCTTCTTGTGGCAGAGACTGAAGGCGGCGGCCGCGGCGGCCGGGAAGCCGTAAGGGTGCGGGAAGAGACCTCCGCAGGCGGGGAACTTCTGCAGGACGCCCCCGAAGGAGGCTCCCTTGCTGGGCACCGGGATGACCGGGTAGTTCCGCGGAGCTTTGCCGTGCGCCATCGCCGCGGCCGCCGCGGCCGCCGCCGCCACCGCTTCTTGGAGCTCGCTCTCGTCGTCGAAGCGGGGCCGCTTCTGGGTCAGGTCCGGCGGCGGGGGTGGCGGCGGGGGTCCGGCGAGAAGGTGCGGGCTCAGCAGGCCGCCTCCGCCTCCGCCCCCGCCGCCGCCCAGCCCCACTCCGCCGGTCCTGACCGAAGCCAGAGGGTGGCAAGGCGGCTGCGGCTGCGGGGGC
Source organism: Thamnophis elegans (assembly GCF_009769535.1). Lineage (NCBI taxonomy): Eukaryota > Metazoa > Chordata > Lepidosauria > Squamata > Natricidae > Thamnophis > Thamnophis elegans. The sequence continues at coordinate 140,961,417 of NC_045543.1, read as the reverse complement.
CGCGCGTGGTTAGACGGCGCGGCCGAGGAGGGCAAGGCTCGCTTGCGGCTGCCGCCGTTGAACATGGCTTTGACGTCCTCCCAGGCGAAGACCAGCTCGTCCTGCGGGGTTTTGTCGGTCAGCTTGAGGTGGCGGCGCCAGGAGTTGAAGTTGGCGGCGTCGGGCTGCAGGTACTTGGCGTCGGGGGTGCGGTGCGAGTGGAAGATGAACTTGTTGGGCGAGAAGTAGAGGCTGCAGTAGCTGCACTTGATGCATTTGGCCCGGGAGCTGTTGTAACGGGCCGGGATGAAGCTGCCCCGGCAGCCCCAGGCGCACTCGTGCGACACGTCGAAGGCGAAGTTATCGGGCAGCTTCGGCGGCCGGTTCTCGCCCAGGAAGGACTTGCAAAGGCGCTCGGCCTCCCGCTTGGTGATCATGCCGCAGCGGCGCGAGGAGATGGGCATGGCCCCGGCCCGGCGCAGGATCTCCAGCTGGACGGGCGTGCACTGCACGCAGGTGATGCCCAGCGCCACGCGACGGTTGTGGATCTCGTTGTAGCTGAAGTTCTTGAGCAGCGTGTTGGAGATCTGAGCCAGGCACAGGCGCTCCTGCCCGTCGATCACCAGCGAGACGATGGGGATGCCGTACAGGATCACTTGGCCCACCTGGTTCGGCTTCATGGCGCCAGCCGAGGAGACCGAGGAGCCCCGGGAGGCGGGAGGGGGCTGGGTCAGCGGTTCTGGCGGGAATGCGTTGGGCGGGGCGGTCAGGAGCAGTTCGGTGGGGGCCGGCAAAGGACTGCTGGCCATGGTCGTGGCCCCTTTGGGGTTCCTGGCTGAGTCCTGGGGAGAGAGAAAGAGAGTGCTGCATGAGGACTAGCGCCATTGAAAGGCTGAGTTCGTTCATTAGCGGCTCCCTAAATCTGCCTTTGCTGAGCAATTTGTACCCTATGACTATCATTAAGTGCTGTATCTTATGATTCTTGAAAAATGTATCTTGTATTTTAATGTACACTGAAAGCATCTGCACCAAAGACAAATTCCTTGTGGTGTCCAATCACACTTGGCCAATAAAGAATTTTATTCCCATTCCCATTCCCTATTCTATTCTATTCTATTCTATTCTATTCTATTCTATTCTTTCCTTTTCCTATTCCTATTCCTATTCCTATTCCTATTCCTATTCATATTCCCATTCCAGTCCTATCCTATCCTATCCTATCCTATCCTATCCTATCCTATCCTATCCTATCCCCATTCCCATTCCTTATTCTATTCTATTCTATTCTATTCTATTCTATTCTATTCTTTCCTATTCCTGTTCCTGTTCCTATTCATATTCATATTCCCATTCCAATTCCAATCCAATCCTATCCTATCCTATCCCCATTCCCATTCTATTCCCATTCCCATTCCCATTCCTTATTCTATTCTATTCTATTCTTTCCTATTCCTATTCCTATTCCTATTCCCAATCCAATCCTATCCTATCCTATCCTATCCTATCCTATCCTATCCTATCCTATCCTATCCTATCCCCATTCCCATTCCTTATTCTATTCTATTCTATTCTATTCTATTCTATTCTATTCTATTCTTTCCTATTCCTGTTCCTGTTCCTGTTCCTATTCATATTCATATTCCCATTCCAATCCAATCCTATCCTATCCTATCCCCATTCCCATTCTATTCCCATTCCCATTCCCATTCCTTATTCTATTCTATTCTATTCTTTCCTATTCCTATTCCTATTCCTATTCCCAATCCAATCCTATCCTATCCTATCCTATCCTATCCTATCCTATCCTATTCCCATTCCCATTCCCATTCTATTCCCATTCCCATTCCTTATTCTATTCTATTCTATTCTTTCCTATTCCTGTTCCTATTCCTATTCCCATTCCCATTCCCATTCCCATTCCAATCCAATCCAATCCTATCCTATACTATACTATACTATCCTATCCTATTCCCATTCCCATTCCCATTCCCATTCTATTCCCATTCCCATTCCCATTCCCATTCCTTATTCTATTCTATTCTTTCCTATTCCTGTTCCTATTCCTATTCCCATTCCCATTCCAATCCAATCCAATCCTATCCTATCCTATCCTATCCTATCCTATTCACATTCCCATTCCCATTCCCATTCCCATTCCAATCCTATCCTATCCTATTCCCATTCCCATTCCCATTCCCATTCCCATTCCTTATTCTATTCTATTCTATTCTATTCTTTCCTATTCCTGTTCCTATTCCTGTTCCTATTCCTGTTCCTGTTCCTATTCCAATCCAATCCTATCCTATCCTATCCTATCCCCATTCCCATTCCCATTCCTTATTCTATTCTATTCCTATTCCTATTCCTATTCCTATTCCTATTCCTATTCCTATTCCTATTCCTATTCTATTCTTTCCTATTCCTATTCCTATTCCATTCTACTCTAACAGCCCAGTCATGTGTATCAGTTAACTTAACTTGCTGGACCCTGGATTAAGACCAAAGATCCCGGATCCTTTTATCGATAACCATGGATCCCTTTTGGTCTCTCTGTCACAGCCTCTGCAACCTTGTCATTACAAAGACAAAATTGGAGACTGAATGCCTTCCTTGGAGTTCTGGAAGAGAGGTTGGAGAGACAACTAAAAGAAACTATTTTGCAAAAAACAACAAACTCAACAAACATCGATAGACTGTTCTATTAACTAGGAGACATAAATTTTATTCACGGGTGGCTACCAGCCTCAAACACCTTCCAACCTGCTCTTTTCTATTTAAAAACGGATCTTACTGCATTAAAACTGGACTGTTTATTTCGAAGTGACTACTTGGGTAAAATCTAAGTGGTGTTATTGGTTCGATATGTTGTACATCTGTAGAGGCACACATTTGTTCATATTATTGCTTTTTACAGGTGGTCCTCAACTTACGACCACAATTTGGGACCAGAATTTCCTTTGAGATTGTCGAGTGAGTTACACCTGATTTTACCACACACCCCTCCCCAGTTGTAAAGAGACTCATTGCAATTAGATGAATTTGTGGTTGTTTAGAGAATCCAGGGTCCCCCATTGTCAGAAACTGTCTGGGAGGGTCACCAAAGACAATTATGAGACCCTGGGATGTTGCAATGAAGAGCCGAGGTGGCTGAGTGGTTAGAGCGCAGTACTGCAGGCTACTTCTGCAGACTGCCGGCTGCCTGCAATTTGCCAGTTCAAATCTCACCGGTGGAAGGTTGACTCAGCCTTCCATCTTTCCGAGGTGGATAAAATGAAGACCCAGATTGTTAGGGGTGAGAGGCTGACTCTGTAAACCGCTTAGAGAGGGCTGTAAAGCACTGTGAAGCCGTCTATAAGTGTTATTGGGAAGGGAGGGAGGGGAGGGGAGGAAGGAAGGAAGGAGCCAGAGTGACACAATGGTCAGAATGCAGTACTGCAGAGCTAACCCACTGTTCACTACCAGCAGTTCGATTCTGACTGTCTTAAGGTTAACTCAGCCTTCCATCCTTCCGAGGTGGGTCAAATGAGGAGCCAGATTGTTGGGGGCAAGAGGCTGACTCTGTAAACCGCTTAGAGAGGGCTGTAAAAGCACTATGAAGCAGTATATAAGTCTAAGTCAGTGTTTCTCAACCTTGGCCACTTGAAGATGTCTGGACCTCAACTCCCAGAATTCCCCAGCCAGCTAATGCTGGCTGGGGAATTCTGGAAATTGAAGTCCAAATATCTTCAAGTGGCCAAGGTTGAGAAACATTGGTCTAATGTTGTAATATAGTTCCTTGTGTAGGTGTGGGTCACCCATGGCCCAGTTCATACCAGGGCAGGCAGAGCCACGCTGAACCACACAGGAGAAAACAAACTCCTAAAACTCCATAACATCCTGATAGTTCATAACATAACATCCTGAGATGTGCCCTACCAATGACGCCCAGGATTTGAACATATATAGACAGAACTTCCCTGAGCAGTAGATTAGAAATTGTACTTTTACAGGCTGTTTTTAACCACATGCTATTGCTCCTCCTGGCTTTGTCCTATCTCAATAAAAGGGGCTCTCAGACCCCCAATCTGGGTCGCTCCATCCCGAGAAAGATTGTGTCCTGTCTTTTCTCCACATTGGCCTCATGGACGAACCACGGGAACATCACATTTGGTAGCAGAGGATGGTTACTTCACAGTCTAAGTGCTATTGCTATAAGTGCGTGCAGTTTTGCCAAGGGCTTGAATTTTGATCCCATGACCACAGCTTGCTGCGATGGGTTGTTAAGTGGAGGACCAAACTTGTAAATCACTGGGCCATTGTAACTTTGAATGGTGGCTAAATGAAGGATGGAAGAGCAGATGTAATCAAGACTGGACTGGAAATGGAGTTCTGGCAAGTTGAGTTACTTTCTTGTTTGTTTGAGAAGTTTCACTGCCCAGATATGCAACTTCTTCAGTCTTTCTGCAAGCAGCAGAAAATCTCAAACCAAGCCCCCTCCCCCAAATAAGCCCAGTTGGCAGGACTTGAATTCCAGACATATCCCCTCCTTAAGAGAAAAATGAATATCATCCACCAAATGTGTTAACCCTCCTACACCAAACTGGCTCTCTTACATTATTTTAGACTTTAAAAAAAATCCCTCCTCTATTCTAAACTCACCAATTTGCTTAGAGAAGGGTGGGGGCAGCCGTGAAATCTAATTTTGTTTGCAACTGGTTCTGTGGGTGTGGCTTGGTAGTGGTGGGTCATGTGACTGAGTGGGCTTGGCCAACTTTTTTTTCACTTTTTAAAGCATTTTTTCCCTGCTGTTTCTGCCAAATAGGTAGGAAAAAATGCTTTAAAAAGTGAAAAAAGAGGTTTTGACGATCGCATGGATCAGCTGTGAGCCACGCAATCGTCAACTGTGAGAGGGATCTTGGAGTCCTAGTGGACAACCATTTAAATAGGAGCCAGCCGTGTGCAGCAGCTGCCAAAAAAGCCAACACAGTTCTAGGCTGCATAAACAGAGGGATAGAATCAAGATCATGTGAAGTGTTAATACCACTTTATAAGGCCTTGGGAAGGCCACACTTGGAATACGGCATCCAGTTTTGATCGCCACAATGTAGAAAAGATGTGGAGACTCTAGAAAGAGCGCAGAGAAGAGCAACAAAGATGATTAGGGGACTAGAGACTAAAACATATGAAGAATGGTTGCAGGAACTGGACAGGGCTAGTTTAATGAAAAGAAGGACTAGGGCAGACATGATAGCAGTCTTCCAATATCTCAGGGGTTGTCATAAAGAAGAGGGAGTCAAGCTGTTCTCCAAAGCACCTGAGGTTAGAAAAAGAAGCAATGGGTGGAAACTAATCAAGGAGAGAAGCAACCTAAAACTGAGGAGAAATTTCCTGACAGTTAGAACAATTAATCAGTGGAACAGCTTGCCTCCAGAAGTTGTGAATGCTTCAACACTGGAAATTACCTCCCTTAGACCAATCAGATCTCACAGGTTAGGTATCCTCCACCAGCCAATGTCGGCTGGCGACCCCCCCCCCCGGGGGAGAGCCTTTTCTGTTGCAGCTCCAGCCCTCTGGAATGATCTCCCTGTCGAGATCCAGACCCTTACTACCCTCCCAGCCTTCCGCAAAGCCACCAAGTCCTGGCTGCTCCAGCAGGCCGGGGGGGCCTGTGAAACATCCAGCCCCGTGGAAATTGTGAATGTTGCGGTTTTGTTTTTAAAGTGTTGTCTTTGTCTAGTTTTCCCCCTTCCCTTGTCTATTGTGAGCCGCCTGGAGTCCTTCGGGAGTGGGTGGCATACAAGACAAATAAATACAAATACAAATCTTTAAGAAGATGTTGGATAGCCATTTGTCTGAAATGGTATAAGGTTTCCTGCCTAGACAGAGGGTTGGACTAGAAGACCTCCAAGGTCCCATTTTAAATGCTTTAAAAAGAGGGGAGAAAGGGTACCCTGACAATCAGCTGTGCCGTGTGATTGTGGGAATCTTTTTTCCCCTTTCTAAAGCTTTTTGTTACTATCTATTCGTCAGAACCGGCAAAAAAAAATGCTTTAAAAATGCTTTAAAAAGTGGGCAGGGGGAAAGATTCCAACGATTGCGCTACACAGCCGAGTGTCATGGAACCTTTCCCCCCACCACTTTTTAAAGGTTTTTTTTTACTACTGGTTTGTGCAAACCTTGGCATTTTTTGCTACTGGTTCTAGCAAACTGGTAGCATTTCACCCATGGGTGGGGGGCAGTCAGGAGTCAAAATTACTTTTTTTGACCTCCCTATCGCGCTCGGTGGGTGTTCCTGGCCTGGTGTATTTCAGGGAAATTCTAATTCTTCAACACCTTATGGACTCATGCATCTATCCAGATTGGGCATTGTGAAAGGAATTGACCAGCTGTAACTACAGGCAATAATAGGAATCGGATGCAATGATTGTAAGTGTGAAAAAGTGGTCGCAAATCACTTTTTCAGGGGCATTGTAACTTCAAACAGTCACTAAATGAATGGCATCAAGTTGACAGCCCCTCCCCCCCGGCTTCTCAGTTAACAATAACAAAGTTTCAAGGGACCTTGGAGGTCTTCTAGTCCAACCCTCTGCTCAAGCAGGAAAACCTTTCTGACAAATGGTTGTCCAATCTCTTTTAAAAAAGAAACTCCAGTATTGGAGCACCCCCAACTTCTGGTGGCAAGTTGTTCCACTGATTAATTGTAATTGTTCCGTCAGAAAATTCCTCCCCAGTTCCAGGTTGCTTCTTTCCTTGATTAGTTTCCATCCATTGTTTCTTGTCGGGTGCTTTGGAGAATAGCCTGACACCCCCCCCTCAAATATTGGAACACTGCTATCATGTCTCCCCTAGTCCTTCTTTTCATTAAACTAGACAAACCCAGTTCCTGCAACTGTTCTTCATACGTTTTAGCCTTTAGTCCCCTAATCATTTTTTTTAATTAAAATTTTTTTAATTTTTAATTTAAAACAAATACAACATCTTTCTTTACATGCTATAGAAAGTGTATCAGTTGGTTACAAATAGACTTTTGTGCATCTCTTCCACAATCAACAAACATAATTCATGTTAACTTGAGCATTTTAACTCAAATATTCATACATATCACCATCATCATATATCCATTTTCATTTGACTATAATTATTATTTTAAAATAATAATAATAATAATAATAATAATAATAATAATAATAATTCTGTATACAAACTGACAAAATACTGGCGCATAATACACCAGACATCACACTGGTTGAGAAAAACAAGGTTACAATCATAGATATTGCAATACCAGGTGATAGCAGGGTCGCCGAGAAGGAACATGAAAAAATCGCAAAATACCAGGACTTAAAAATCGAAATTCAACGACTATGGCACAAACCAGCAGTGGTAATTCCAGTGGTAATTGGCACACTGGGTGCTATTCCAAAAGCACTGGAATTACATTTAAAACAGTTAAAAATTGACAAAATCACCATCAGTCAAATGCAAAAAGCCGCACTGCTTGGATCTGCACGCATATTACGAAAATACGTTACGACATCCTAGGCCCCTGGGTGGGGCCCGACTAGTAACCAATGCCAAATCCGGCGAAACAACTGGCCGCTGTGATACAATTGTACAATAATAATAATAATTTTTGTTTCTTAAACAATACATGCCCACACCAGTGGGAAAAGAAAAAATCAAAAGAGAAACCAAAAAAAAAAAAAAAAAAGGAACACAGGTATATATTATAAAAAATATATATATCAGCTGGTTACAACATGTTTTGGTGCATCTCTTCCATTAATTCATATTAATTCAAATATCTTAACTCAAATGTTTACCATATTGACATCATTATACCTCCACTTTTAGTTGACTACAGTTATTTAAATATCCTTCATCGTTAAATATGCCAAAGATTTAATCCATAACCACATGCTGACATTTCATTTACTTGTTTGTAAAACAAGTCCCCTAATCATTTTTGTTGCTTTTCTCTGCACTTTTTCTAGAGTTTCAACATCTTAACCATTTAAAGGAATTTATAAGAGAGGTTTCCAGTTGGGAGCTCATTTTGAGAGGCCCTTTTTAGTTGCGTAGTTCGGGCAGCAAGGAGTTTCTGAAAAAAAGGGCGGAAGATCTTGCAAAACACCAACAGCTCCATCCGTTGCCTCTTCTCCCACCATAAGAAAACTGTTAACGTGCACCGAGAATAAAGTCGAAAAACAGAAGCCTCTTTGGTAACGTTAAAACAACTTTGGAGAGAGATTGTCTGGCAGAAATTGCACAAGGGCACAGCCATAGCATGGCTAACCAAGATGCATACTAACAAGGAAGCAGGGAAACCAGGAGATGCACCCTGTTTCCTTGAAAATAAGACATCCCCAGATAATAAGCCCAATCGGGCTTTTGAGCGCATGCGCTAAAATAAGCCTTCTCCTGAAAATAAGCCCTGCCCAAAAATATTGCAACATAGCAGCAGCCATGAGGTGACCACGCTCGCTGCCTCCTGCACCTCAAAAATAATTGTGGCACGACAAAACCGTGCTCGTCAAAATAGTGGTGATAAAATCGCGTCGCTAAAGCTGCGACGTCATCACCGCATGTCATCACCGCCGTGACAATAGCGCAGCAATAGAAGGGCACTTTAGGGTTAGGTTTAGGGTTAGGTTTAGGGTTAGGTTTAGGGTTAGGTTTAGGGTTAGGTTTAGGTTTAGGTTTAGATTTAGGTTTAGGGTTAGGTTTAGGGTTAGGTTTAGGGTTAGGGTTAGGGTTAGGGTTAGGGTTAGGGTTAGGTTTAGGGTTAGGTTTAGGGTTAGGTTTAGGGTTAGGTTTAGGGTTAGGTTTAGGGTTAGGTTTAGGGTACTGAGTGCTTGGGAATGCGCGGATTTGCCCTCCGCGATTATGTCATCGCGGTAGGGTCGCGTTTTTCCTTAGCGCTTCGAATGGCACAGATTAGCCCTTTGCGCTTATGTCTCCCCGGATAAGGGCTTCGCGGTATTGTGGTGGAACCAAAAATAATAACACCTCCCTGAAAACATGGGACATGCATAAAAATATCCCTCTTTTTGAAAATTAGCAACAGGAATTTAACCCAAAATGAATTGGCAACAGGACTCACCCCATGCCACCACATCCCAAAATCAGTGGGCATTCCACCACTATCTCAGTTCTCCGTGAACTTGTGAAGGACTTTCTTAGCAGCTTAGTGATTAAGATTCAGTGCAGCCACGAGTCGAGAGAATGTCAGTTTGATGGGAAGGGCAGATTGAAATCCAAGCTAGTCATTCTTGATTGGAAGCTGGGAAAGTGTCTTCTACTTTAATTAAGTACTGTCAAATGTGACAGCTGCTGGTTCCCCAATTCTTTGAAGTTTTCTAATCAAGTATCTTTTTTTTTTCTTCGCTGAAGACTGTGGAATTAAAGTTAGCCTAGCAGGCTGTTCTCAGTTGGGGAAATATTCCCCTTGCTTTGAATGCTGCCAATAAGGAAATCTCCCATAATCATTGCTGTCCTGAATCAGACCAATGCAGATAATCCTCGACTTACGACCACAGTTGAGCCCAAAATTTATATTGCTAAGCGAGACAGTCGTTAAAAGAGTTTTTGCCCCCTGTTTTCAACCTTTCTTGACCCTGTTGTTAAGTGAATCACTCTAGTTATTAAGTTAGTAACACAGAAGTTAAGTGAATCTGCCTTCCTTCATCCACTTGTCTTCTCAGAAGGCGGCAAAAGGTGATCACATGATCACAGGACACTGCAGCCGTCATAAATATGAGCCAGTTCCGATGAGCCAAATTTTGATCACGTGACCATGGAGATGCTGCACTGGCTGTAAGTGTGTAAAACTGGTCATAAGACCCCACAATTCAACTCCGACCTACAAATATTCTCTTCCATCCGGTTGCAATTTTGAGCAACCAGGAAATCTTTGAGGCTCAAGGAAGTTGCTTTGCTGACTCCTTACACTTGGAAACACCCCCCCCCCCCAATTCTGTACCTTAACAAGTGATGGGAGGGAAGTGTGCAACAGTTCTTTGGGGATATAAAAGAAGAAGGATGTAGAAGAGGACCAAAGTTAACTTAGAGAAAGTCTCTACATTTTGGTGCAATAGAGATTCTCTCTTCTGATGTGCTCTGTCCAAGGTCCTGAATACAGCATCCATCTACCACCTTTGCTAGTTGATTATTAAAGATGGTGACTAGTTCAAATTCAACTCAAATTCATGGTCAAATAAGGATTTATACATTGGACACCATATTTTTTGGAGTATAAGAAGCACCTTTTTCCCTCAAAAAAGAGAGCGAAAATCTGGGTGTGTCTTATACACTGAATACAGCATTTTTGTCCTCCCGAAACCTCACCCCCACTTCACCAAAATGGCCATTCATAGCCTTTAGGAGGCTTCCAGAGTGCTCCTGGGGGGCTGGGGAGGGCAAAAATGATTGAAAAACGGGCCATTTTTTGCTTGTTTTTGGTCCCCCCATCCCTCAGGAGCACTCGATAAGCCTCCTAAAGGCTATGCATGCCCTTTTTTTGACAAAAAACAGGCCCATTTTCACAAAAAAACAGGCCATTTTTGGGAGGTTTGCAGAGTGCAAAAACTTTTTTTTAATTTGCCTCTTCAAAATCTTGATGCATCTTATACTCCGGTGCATCTTATACTCCTAAAAATACGGTAAGCTTAATGCACTTATTGCTACCCGTGTTTTCCCGAAATAAGCACTTGGTCTTATTTTTGGGGAGGTCTTATTATTTCTGAGGTTCAGGAGGCAGTGAACATGGTCACCTCATGGCTTCTGCTGTGTTGCAATATTTTCAGGGAGGACCTATTTGGAGGGGGCTTATTTTAGTGCATGTGGTCAAAAATTGGGGAGGTCTTATTTTCAGGGAAACTGGGTACACCTGACTGGCTTGATATGTCTGATAGGAGATATTAGATATTCAACCAAACTTGTTCATAAATGTATATATTTGATTCAGATTAGATTTTTGTCCTGCCTTTATTACTTTATAAATAATGTTGAACATACTCAAATGCATCTTCCTCCTCCCATTTTCCCCAGAACAGCAAACCTGTGAGGTGGCTTGGATTGAGAGATAGAAGGGGACTGGCCCAAAATCACCCAGCTGGTTTTTTTTTTTCTATGGCGGGACTACAACTCACCATTTCCTGGTGATTGGCCCAAAGTCACCTAGCCGACTTTTGTGCCTACGGTAGGACTAGAACTCACAGTCTTCTAGTGATTGACCCAAAGCCACCAGTCTGGCTTTATGCATAAGGTGGGACTAGAACTCACAGTCTCCTAGTGATTGGCCCAAAGCCACCAGTCTGGCTTTATGCCTAATGTGGGACTAGAACTCACAGTCTCCTAGTGATTGGCCCAAAGCCACCAGTCTGGCTTTATGCCTAAAGTGGGACTAGAACTCACAGTCTCCTAGTGATTGACCCAAAGCCACCAGTCTGGCTTTATGCCTAAGGCAGAACTTGAACTCACAGTCTCCTAGTGAGTGGCCCAAAGCCACCAGTCTGGCTTTATGCTTAAAGTGGGACTAGAACTCACAGTCTCCTGGGTTTTAGGCTAGAACCTTAACCACTATACCAAACTGGCTGTTAATTTTCAGGAAACTGAGCGTTGATATTTTGAATGTCACCAGCCAATCTCCCTCATCAAAATTCATATCTGTGCAGATATAACACCATCCACATCCTAAAGAGCTGCTGATTCTGTTCTATAGAGGGATTGTTGAGTCTGTCTTCTGCACCTCTATAACTGTCTGGTTTGACTCTGCAACCAAACAAGAAAGACACAGACTTCAACGCATAGTTAGGACTGCAGAAAAAGTAGTTGCTACCAACCTGCCTTCCATCGAAGACCTGTATACCCTACGAGTGAAAAAGAGGGATGTGAAAATAACTACAGACCCCTCACATCCTGTACATAAATTGTTCCAACTTCTACCCTCAAAATGACGCTGTAGGTCACTGCACACCAGAGCAACTAGATACAAGGACAGTTCCCCCCCCAAAAATGCTAAACATTAATGCTAAATCACTCTGCTAAACAACTAATTCCTACCACCTTGTCATATTACCTACTAAGACCATATTACTACTATTATTCTTTTCCTTCCTAGTAACTATCTCTCCCCACTTAGGTCTGTAATATGTTGCTTGTATCTTTACAATTTATATGGTTTCATTTGTTCCCTAGTATAATTTGATTGCTTATTAGTAACTTATGACTATCAATAAGTGTTGTATCTTATGATTTTTGATGAATGTATTCTATTTTATTTTTCTTTATGTACAGTGAGAGTATATGCACCAAGGACAAATTCCTTGGGTGTCCAATCACACTTGGCGAATAAAGAATTCTGTTCTGTTCCGTTCCGTTCCATTCCATTCCATTCCACTCCACTCCACTCCACTCTACTCTACTCTACTCTATCCTACTTTACTCTACTCTACTCTATCCTACTCTACTCTACTCTACTTTATCCTACTCCACTCTACTCCACTCTACTCTACTCTATCCTACTCCACTCTACTCTACTCTACTTTATCCTACTCCACTCTACTCCACTCTACTCTATCCTACTCCACTCTATTCTATCCTACTCTACTCTATCCTACTCTACTCTACTCTATTCTACTCTACCCTATTCTACTCTACTCTATTCTATCCAACTCTACTCTATCCTACTCTATCGTACTCCCAAATTCAGCAGTTCCAAGGCATAAATTGTTAAGTCAACAGCAGTAAAGAAATATACTTGATGCTGATTCAATAGTGAACTCCCCACTCAGTATTGGAACCAAAGTCATGTTTACACATGACATATCAAGTGCAGAGATTTACTATCATTTATGTTAACTGGGAACTCAGCTGTCTGAGTTCTTATGTAGCCAAAAGACTCTGTTCAGTCAGAGAAAACTATACACCAAAACATGGGAAAAATTTAAGGAAAGGTTCTTGAAGCAACCATGAGGATTCATGTGCTTCTGCCTGCCACTGGTTAAAAAGAAGAAGAAAAAGAATGAAATGGAATACCGATAATTATTAACTTACAACAGTTCATCCAGTAAGTGCTTGAAGTTACAATGGCAAAAAAAAAAAGAAGAAGACTTATGGCCGTTTTTCATACTTATGACCGTGACAGCATTCCCATGGTCATGTGATCCAAATTTAGTTTGGATCACAACTATTTAGTTTGTTAGCCGCCCTGAGTCCCCTCGGGGAATAGGGAGGCATATAAGTTTAATAAAACTAAACTAAAGTAAACTAAATTCAGACTCATGGCAACTGACTCATATTTATGACAGTTGCAGTGTCCTGGGTTCATGCGATCCCTTTTTGTGACCTCCTGATAAGCAAAATCAATGTGGAAACCAGATTCATTGAACAACTGCATTACTAACTTAACAACTGCAGTGATTCACTTATCAACTGTGGCAAGAAGGAAAGACACGGAGCAAAATTCACTTAATAACTGTCTTGCTTAGCAACAGAAATTTTGGGCTCAATTGTGGTTGTACCTCAAGGGCTACCTGCATACATAAAAGAACATAGCTTCTCTGGCTTACACTGTAACAGCTTTCATCCAATGCCAGCTATTCGTAGCCACTATCCTCCATCAGAGCACCAATTCAACATTTATGTCTCAAAATGTTAAGTCAAACACCTTTTCACCCCCTATTTCCCCCTGTGATCCTTTCACTTAAAAAGCACAAGTGTTTCTTAACAAATACAAGGCTAGGAATCATCATGTGAAGGGTTAATACCACTTTATAACGCCTTGGTAAGGCCACACGTGGAATACAGCATCCGGTTTTGGTCGCCACGATGTAAAAAAGATGTGGAGACTCTAGAAAGAGGGCAGAGAAGAGCAACGAAGATGATTAGTGGACTGGAGACAAAAACATATGAAGAACGGTTGCAGGAATTGGGTATGTCTAGTTTAATGAAAAGAAGGACCAGGGGAGACATGATAGCAATGTTCTGATATCTCAGGGGTTGCCACAAAGAAGAGGGAGCCAAGCTATTCTCCAAGGCACCTGAGGGTAGAACAAGAAGTAATAGGTAGAAACTAATCAAGGAGAGAAGCAACCTAGAACTAAGGAGAAATGTCCTGACAGTTAGAACAATTAATCAGTGGAACAACTTGTCTCCAGAAGTTGTGAATGTTCCAACACTGGAAGTTTTTAAGAAGATGTTGGATAACTATTTGTCTGAAGTGGTGTAGGGCTTCCTGCCTAAGCAGGGAGGACTAGAAGACCTCCAAGGTCCCTTCCAACTCTGTTCTATTCTATTTGGGGTATAACCAGAACATTTCTATTTCCCCAAATATTCATGGTGAAATCACACCAGCAAAAAAAAAACTCTTTCTGTTCTTCTGTCTTTGCAATTCTTCTGAGAATCCTTCATTCCTCCCTTATGTGAAAGTAAGAAAAGCATGTATTTCTCCAGAAATATATCCCCCAATTAGAGTCCTGTATGTGCACAGTTGCAATCAACAAACAAACAAGTCACATTTATTATCATGTTCCTGAATTCTACACAGCAGGAATACCTGCTTCCAATGTCACACACACACACCCCCAAATATTTAATCCCTAAGATGCAGCAGGATGTTAGAAAGTGAAATAAAGGGGAAAGCCACTTTGGTGTAGTGGTTAAGGTGCCCACCTAGAAACCAGGGGACAGTGAGTTCTAGTCCTGCTTTAGGCATGAAACCCAGCTGGGTGATTTTGGGCCCATCACCTGGGGATGGTGAGTTCTAGTTCCACCTTAGGTATGAAAGTTGACTGGGTGACTTTGGACCAGTCCTTCTCTCTCAGTTGGACCCACCTCATAGGACTGTTGTTGTGGGGGATATAGGAGGAGGAAGGAGTTATTAGGTATGTTTGCCACCTTGAGATAAAATCATAAACAAATGAATTGTCAAAGTCATGGGGGTTGTGTTAAAAGAGCCAGTTTTTGTTATGGGGGATATACAATGCTTGGGTCGAGGACCACCATTTAAAATCTTACGTATTTGTGGAAACAAAAGCACTTCACTTGTTGCATTCTCAGGAGATAAGGAAAATCAAAGAAACTGTATGGCCTAGTAGTTAAAAGCACTGGGCTAAAAACCAGGAGGCCATGAGTTCTAATTCTGTGTTAGGCACAACATCAGTTGGGTAGCCAGTCTCCCTCTCTCAGGCCTAAGAAGGCTAGGATCAGTGGTGAAATTCAAATTTGTTTACTACCAGTTCTGTGGGCGTGGCTTGGGGGCGTGGTGTGCTTGGTGGGCGTGGCAGGGACAGGATACTGCAAAATCTCCATTCCCACCCCACTCCAGGGGAAGGATACTGTAAAATCTCCATTCTCTCCCCCCTCCAGGAGAAGGATACTGTAAAATCTCCATTCTCAACCCACTCCAGGGCAAGGATACTGTAAAATCCCCATTCTCTCCCCACTCCAGGGGAAGGATACTGCAAAATCTCCATTACCACCCCACTCCAGGGGAAGGATACTGAAAAATCTCCATTCTCAACCCACTCCAGGGCAAGGATACTGTAAAATCTCCATTCTCAACCCACTCCAGGGGAAGGATACTTTAAAATCTCCATTCTCAACCCACTCCAGGGGAAGGATACTGCAAAATCCCCATTCCCTCTCCAATCCAGGGAAAGGATATGCAAAATCTCCATTACCACCGCACTCCAGGGGAAGGATACTGCAAAATCTCCATTCCCACCCCACTTCAGGGGAAGGATACTGCAAAATCTCCATTCCCACCCCACTCCAGGGGAAGGATACTGCAAAATCTCCATTCTCACCCCACTCCAGGGAAAGGATACTGTAAAATCTCCATTCTCTCCCCACTCCAGGAGAAGGATACTGTAAAATCTCCATTCTCAACCCACTCCAGGGGAAGGATACTGCAAAATCCCCATTCCCTCTCCAATCCAGGGAAAGGATATGCAAAATCTCCATTACCACCGCACTCCAGGGGAAGGATACTGCAAAATCTCCATTCCCACCCCACTCCAGGGGAAGGATACTGCAAAATCTCCATTTCCCCCCCACTCCAGGGAAAGGATACTGCAAAATCTCCATTCCCTCCCCACTCCAGGGAAAGGATACTGCAAAATCTACCCCTTTCTGGGGCCAGCCAGAGGTGGCATTTGCCAGTTCTTTGAAACTACTTAAAATTTCTGCTACCGGTTCTCCAAAACCTGTCAGAATCTGCTGGATTTCACCCCTGGCTAGGATGAACCTCTTCCAAAAACGTTGCCAAGAAAAATGTATGGATCTAATCCAGGCAGTCAGCAGGAGTCAAAACTAGCTCAAAGGAAAATAAAATAAAAGGAAAATAAAGGGAAACCAAAGGACAGAAAGATGGAACTCTGTTCTACCCTCCCTTTTCCCCCCTCCCACGGCAAACTGAAACAACCAATCACAGCCCGTTATGCTCATTAGTGCAGTTAATATGGCCCACTGACGCTACCTCCCAGCCCAACAGTCAGCCTTAAAGAATATACTTTTCCACGGCTTCCTGCATGTGAAATGATAGCATGGATCATAATATTTTAATTTAGTGTTTCTTAAAATTTGAAACTTGAAGATAATAAGAAAGAAGGAAGGAAGGAAGGAAGGAAAGGAAAAAGAGAGAGAGAAGGAAGGAAAGGTAGAAAGAAAGAAAGAAAGAAAGAAAGAAAGAAAAAGGAGGGAGTAAATTCAGAAAGAGAGAAGAAAGAGAAGAGAGAAAGAAAGAAAAAGAAAGGAAGGAAGGAGTGAGTAAAGGAAGGAAGGGAGAAAGAGGAAAGGAAGATAAGAAAGAAAAAGGAAAGAAAGAGAAAGAAAGAAAGAAAGAAAGAAAGAAAGAAAGAAAGAGGAAGGAGTAAAGAAGGAAGGGAGAAAGAGAGAAGAGAAAAAAGAGGAAAGGAAAAAAGAAAAGAAAGAAAGAAAGAAGAAAGAGGAAAGAAAGAAAGATCCTTAATTCAAGCATATTAGACAGAAAGATTAACATTGTGGGAATTTCAATAGAATTGCAAAGAGAGAACATTTTCAGAATTAAATCAAACCACAGTTCAGTATCTCGCAAAATCTGATATATCAGCTGGAAGCAAAAAACCATTTTCTCTCTCTAGTAAATCAGTGAACAAATACAGCAGGACCAAAGAAGGATTTCAAGGCCTACTGCATTTTCTTATGGGAATTGTGCTGTTGTTGTTTTGTCAAGAGCCCAGTCCAGAAATGAACAGAACTAGAATGATGGAGATAAGAAGAAGGGAGGTGTGGGGAACCCTCTGCAAATGCAATTAAACATCTCGACTCACTGCTCCGGTGGCTGAGAAAATTGAAATAGGGAGGTTAACCTGTCATTCAATGGGAATAGAAATTATGTAAGATCAATTGAAGGCTACATTTTTAATACATCAAAAAAAGGAAGGGACACAGGTTGGTTGGAAGGAAGGAAGGAAGGAAGGAAGGAAGGAAGGAAGGAAGGAAGGAAGGAGCAAGCAAAGGAGGAAAAGAAAAGGCAAAGAAAAAAAACATTTTTCAAATAGAATGCATTGTATCAGGATATCTATTCACAGCTGGCCAAATAAAATATTCAATTCAATTCAAAAAAGTGCTTTTGTGAAAGAAAAGAAAAGAAAACCCCTTAGTTTATTGGCCTAGATTAGACTGTGCCTATTCAAATACTTTATATTTATATTTTATATTTCCTGCAATACTCCTCCCGACACCAGCTCCCTTTATCCACAAACATTCAGCTCCTGTTAGCTTACCTGTAAGAATTCTCTGAGAAATTCTATTTTATCTTAGATTCTCACAGAAAAAAGGAGAATAAACTATCTCTGTCTTCTAGGCCCCTATTTAGGCAGGATTTCGTAGATTTCATAGAATAGATTCAGGAGCCAGTTTTAGCTCCTGAATCTATTCTTCCACAAAGCACACACCTCTCTCTCTCTCCTCTTCCTCTCCCTCCCTCCCTCATTCTCTCTTCTCCCTCTCCTTCTCTCCTCTCCCTCTCCCCCTCTCTCTCCTCTTCCTCTCCCTCCCTTTCTCTCCTCTCATCCCTCCCTATTCTTTCCCAAGGCACACATATCTCCCTTCCCCTCTCTCCTTCTCTCCTTCTCTCTCCTCTCTGTGTGTTTCTGTCTTTCTGGGTGTGAATCTTTCAAAGCCCGAGGCACAGCCATTTCCTTCCCACCCCAGCTAAAGGCCCCCAGGACTCAGGTGTGGAATGGACTCTTAGATCTGAACATACAAGGTGGTTTCAGTGCTTTGGAAGAGCCGATCAGGGTCCCAGGTAGCTATAATTGTCTGGATGGCATTGCAATCTTATCAAGGGATGGCTTCCGGTGCAGGATGGAGACATCACATCATGAGCCAAGGTGGCGCAGTGGTTAAATGCAGCACTGCAGGCTACTGCTAGATCAGCAGGTCAGCGGTTCAAATCTCACCGGCTCAGGGTTGACTCAGCCTTCCATCCTTCCGAGGTGGGTAAAATGAGGACCCAGATTGTTGGGGGCAATATGCTGACTCTCTGTAAACCGCTTAGAGAGGCCTGAAAGGCCTATGAAGCGGTATATAAGTCTACTGCTATTGCTATTACTATTGCTATTACTGCCCATTCGGGTTCTGCAGTCCGTACTTCTTCTAACGCTTGATTCCAAGTTCATTCCAGCTCGCCAGGAGTCAGGACTGCATTCACACAACCTTCCCACTTCAGCTACCTAAAACCCACAGTTCTGTTGGACCCTTCAGAGTTCAAACCAATTTCTCTTATATTGCAGATCCAGGACTGGAAAGCTGGGAAAAAAAAAATCCCCTACCAAACCCCCAAAACCCGGAGCCATTCCACAAGATCTTTCTCCAGCTGCCTAATTTCTGGATCTCAAAATCTCTGATAAACTGAAGACCACAACTAGCATAAAGGTGTGTGTGTGTGTTTGTGTGTAGTGAGGATAAACGATTCCTCTGCAAAAAGAATGCCCAAGAAAATAAGCTTATCTTGCTTGTGCTCTTGAATTTTCCTTTCTTTTTTGTGTGAAATACCTATTTTTCCCCTCCTTCAGCCATCCCATTAAAGAAAGCAACTAAAACGGGAAGGTTTTCCAGTTTACTCAGGAAGCATTACGTTAACCGAACACCCCCCCCCCGCCCACCACACATTATATATTAAAATACCTTTTAAAGGGGTGCCTTTTATCTCAGTGAGCCAAAACTCCAAAGGAAATGTGAAGAAAGCATTTGGACAACAAGAACCCCAAAATAGCCAGGGTTTAATTCTAGAGAATTCTGGGACATGGACGACAGATTATCTATTACTTTATAACTGAACTATTAAGTATTATTATTTACTAAACAATCATTCTTGCAACTAATCCCACCCCGAGAAAGATTGAGATTTCCACCTTGACTTTTTTCTCCAGAAAAGAACACCAATACACAAACACACAGCTAAGCACCAACATTGAAGGAGAAGACAGAATAATGTGGCAGGGCAGGAAACTGGGAGAAATATCACAAGAATAAGACAAACTAGTGTGTCTGTAATTCTACAGAATCTAACACACACACACACAAAAGGCAGACTGCACCGCTGTATCACCTTTGCGTCTAAAATAATAATAATTTTTCAAGATCCAGAGAAACAAAAGAAACCGCATCTCACTCCACAAATACTTAAGCCTATATCCGGCTGGGTTGCATCAGCTAGCCAAGATAAGATTCTTACTTATTTAATGAATGCTATTTGTCAATAAATACCCTCCGGTTGTTGCGGGCGGGCGGACCAAGTTGCCTTTTCGCCACACCAGATTACAATCTATTTGACTGAAGATGCTTTAAACTGGGCGACGGGGGGGGGGGGGCGTTTCGCTCCAAGTGCCAAAGACGCAGCTCAGGGTTTTTTTTTTTTGGGGGGGGGTGTATTTTGGCTTTGGCGCGGCCTTCTTCTTTTTAAATTTTTTGTTTCCTTTTGCATGCTTTTAATTTAGACCTCCTGCAACCCGACTCGTCTGGGCATAATGAAAACCTTGGAAAATGTTGCATTCTGTTGAGTTTTAGCCCGCTCAGCGGTGGCGGATCCCTGACTCCAGCTAGCCTGCGCCTAGATTTTGAACTCTGGTGCTGGAGAAGACTCCTGCGAGTCCCTTGGACTGCAAGGCGATCCAACCCGTCAGTCCTAGAGGAGATCAACCCTGACTGCTCTTTAGAAGGCCAGATCCTGAAGATGAAACCCTCCTAATGGGAAGGAAGGACTCCCTGGAGAAGAGCCTCGTGCTGGGAACGATTAAAGGTAAAAGAAGAAGGGGATGAGAATGAGGTGGCTGGATGGAGTCACCGAAGCAGAAGGCCTGAGGTGAAATGGACTCCAGAGGATGGTAGAGGACAGGAAGGCCTGGAAGAACGTTGTCCATGGGGTTGCAACAAAAGGATTCCAAAAGAGAAATTGGAAGAAGGGAACGCAAAGCCGTTGAGGGATGCTAGATCGGCGGATCGATGGCAAGAAGGAACTCCGCAGGTGGGGATAATGGGACCGACCTTTTCTCATCCTGACGTTTCATGACCCAAACTAGTTAATACCATCACCGCTAGTGACTTGCACTGACCGAGTTTGGGTCAGGAAACTTTTGCAAGAAAACAAGCGAAGATTCTTCATTTCAATCCTGAGCTACAAATATTCTCCTTTCTTGGTACTTTTCTCTTCCTTCCAGCCCCGTCGTATTGGGGCAAAGGGTGTGGGTGGGTGGGATGGAGAATACCCCCCACCCCACCCCCGCCAAGTCTTAGTCGGAGGGGTGCTGGGTCGGAAAGGCGCTGGGCTCATCCCTTTCCTCTCCTCTTCATCGCTCCGGAACATCATTTCCCTGAAACTCATCTGACTTCAAACAGGAGGCAACATTTAGATTCCCCCCCCCCAAAGAAACACACACACACACACACACAAACACACACCCGCGCCTCCACTTTCCTGCGGTGTGGCGGATTTGCTCACCGCCCCATCCCAGGTCTCAGAAGCGACCCCCGCCCCGCGCGGGAACTCTCCGGTGGCTCTTTTCAGCGGAATGGAAGAATTCTGCCGGGTGGCTGGTTGGGAAGGGAGGCCCTTTGGACTCCATGGGACGTGCGGCTCCCGAGAGAGGAAGTGGGGGAAAAGCTTGCACTTCTCCGCTCGTTTCTCGAAGACGCGGAACCCGAAACCCGGCGCTGCTTTTGGAGCGTTTGCGTGGAGGGAAATTCATGGAGAAAGAAGGAGGAAGGAAGGAAGGAAGGAAGGAAGGAAGGAAGGAAGGAAGGAAGGAAAAAGAGAAGTTAAAAGATTGCGAGGGAGGAGAGGAAGGGGAGCGGGTTAGAAAAGCGGTGGTTGTGCCAGACAAATCGAACAGCCCCGTTTGTCCCCTTCCAGGATTCACTCGCTTCCCCTCCCAGTTTTCCCAGCTCTTTTCCTCTCCCTTCTGGGGTAAACACGGCTTTACAAGAAGCACCGAATCCAGGTTTGTCGTCAATCCAGGTAGAAAGCGAGTCCGGATCCCTAAAGAGGAGAGCTGCCAAACCGGCTTGAAAGATCGCGTCTTTATCAATGGATCCTCCTTTCACCCCGTCCAGCTTCGACGATAAACTGCCTTTAGGCGTGGAAGCTCCACTCAGCTCCAGGTCAACGACCCCTGAGCAGTTCTTTGGCCTGGGCTAAGAAACGTCTCTCTCCCTCACCCCCCCCCCCACCCCCAAAGACGGGCGGAACCCGCTTTACCTGCTATGCCCGGCTGCTGCTCGCCGGGGCGTCCGCCAGTCTCCTCGGAGGACGCATCCTGACCGCTTTGGAGCGCCAGCCCGCTCGCTTGGATCTTTGGGCGCACCTGGAGGCGCAGGTTTGGATCCGGAGCCCAGGCAGCCGAAACAGAAGCGGCCTTCTCCGTTTGGCAGCCGGTAGAAGCGAGCTACCGCCGCGCCCGCCCGCCGCCTCGCTTGCGCCGGGAGGAGTCGGAATCTCCACGCTCTGCGTTCCCCTCTCTCACTCTCACTCTCTCTCTCCCCCTTCCTCTGAGGCGGACCGAAAGGACGACACCCAGTGGCCGCGGTGACGTCACCGGCCCCCGTTCGCCCTTCCTGCGCGAAGGAAGAGAAACCTCCCCGAACCCAAAAGAAGGGATCCAGGGTGAGGGCTGGGGTCGGGGGGGGGGACTCCTTCAGAGCGAGTTGCGTCTCCCAGAGGGCTAACACTTGGGGGCTAGTCGAAATACGACTGGACTGCTTTGTTTCTTGGCACTGCATTCACACAACGCGCTGAACTCGGGGTTGACCCAATTAAGCCATTGTTGGACGGGGAACTAACACTAAAGTCCCGCCAAGCCAAGAGAGCCCAAAACTCACCAAGGTTAACTTTTAACCCCAGCGTGGCGTATCGTGCGAAACGAAACCGCTTAAGCTTTCTGTGACCTGGAGATGCGTGTTGGACGGAGGTCTAAACTGACGTTCTCTCTCGCTCTCCGAGTCCCTCGCTGCCGCCCCCACCCTTCCAGTTCGGCAAGATAGTCATGGGTTGTACATTAAAAGGAAAATAAATAAATAAACCTAGTGGCGAATATAATTGGTATATTTATCAGCTAGCGATATATGCACATAGTACAACGCACACAGCTAGCAAGTCGCCGTTTTCCCGAGGTCTATTTTATTTTGAAACTCTGGTGCTGGAGAAGACTCCTGCGAGTCCCCTGGGCTGCAAGGCGATCAAACCGGTCAGTCCTAGAGGAGATCAACCCAGATTGCTCTTTGGAAGGCCAGATCCTGAAGAGGAAACTCAAGTACTTTGGCCACCTAATGAGAAGGAAGGACTCGCTGGAGAAGAGCCTCATGCTGGGAACGATTGAAGGCAAAAGAAGAAGGACGACAGAGAATGAGGTGGCTGGATGGAGTCACCGAAGCAGTGAGCTTAAATGGACCCCAGAGGATGGTAAAGGACAGGAAGGCCTGGAGGAACCTTGTCCATGGGGTCGATGGGTCCGATACGACTTCGCAACTAACAATAAACAGCAACAATTTTATTTTAGTATATAGAATGTTTGTAAGGACGTTCCTGCCTCCATTTTTATCCTTATTTCAATTGAGTATTGAAATCACTTAGTATTGCAATTATTCAGGTTCACAAATTTGGCTGGGTTTACAACCCCATCGCTTTAACCCCTGGCTCGGCCGGGTTGGAAGGCTGATTTCCATCTCAGCTGCTTAGAAGGGTACAAGCCTGATTCTTTCTCGATCTAGTAAAAGATGCCTTGTTGGCGTTTTTTTGGTGGTCTCCCATCCGAGAATGCACCCGGGCGCCCTTCTCAATGGTGAACTTTAAGGCATGATAGCAGTGTTCCAATACTTGAGGGGTTGCCACAGAGAGGAGGGGGTCAAGCTATTTTTCAAAGCACCTAAAGCCCAGACAAGGAATAATGGCTGGAAACTGAACAAGGAGAGATTCAACCTAGAAAGAAGGAGGAACTTTCTGACAGAACAATCAATCCATGGAACAGAAGTTGCCTTCTGAGGTTGTGGGAGCTTCATCACTTGAGACTTTCAAGAAGAGACTGGACTGCCATTTGTCAGAAATGGTGTAGGGTCTCCTGCTTGAGGAGTGTGTGTGTGTGTGTGTGTGTGTGTGTGTGTTGGACTAGATGACCTATAAGGCCTCTTCCAACTCTATCAATCTGTTAATCTGTTAAAATAGGTGGACTTCAACTCCCAGAATTCCCCAGCCAGCATAGAATTCCGGGTGTTGAAGCCCACCTATCTTATATTTGCAAAGGTTGAGTAACGCTGTAATTGACCCATTTCTCCTTAGGTTTCTTTTTTTATATTATTTAAACCAGAGCAGCCTGTGCTGTTCGCTTGAACAGTATCTGAATATTCGGAGAAATGGAGTCCTTTCCCCAAGAATCGGTCACTAAGAGCCCGGTGCCTTTTAAACCCAAAAATAGTGACCTACTCATACAATCTGTTACTTTCCCCCCGAAACTCACCACTTTGCCTTCCAAGAAGACCAGCGGCTCACGAGTTTCTTTCAAAGAGATGTCCAGAAAACGGAGCCCAAAGCTTGTTTTCTGAGATAAATCGCAGAGATTTGGATCCAGAAGAAGGTTTACTTAGGACGAAATAGATCAAGGACCAGTTTACTTCCAGCCTCCAGTAAAATACCCATACAGCAAGATTCACAAGTAAACACAGGGATACGGGTGAGCCCGCGATTCCGATTCCCGAAGGTCTGGCATGGAAATATTATGAATGGGTCTTGATTTCTGCTTCCGCGAAAATAAGTCTGGGATTAGGAACATGGAGAGTGGCAACATGTGCATTGGTGTCCTCCAGTACGGTTGGACCAGCTCTGGTAGCTGAGGCTGATGGGTGCCCGGGATATATAAAGTACGCAAAATCCTTAATTACAATGGAAGAGGAAATGAGTGGAATCATTTACAGACTGATCGGATAGTATTGGGAAGTAAGTGTGCAGGACGTCCCATAGGCGCTTTTCCAGAAGGCAACTGGACTGTCTTGTTTTCCCTTGAAGACGTTTCACTTCTCACCCGGAGACGCTTCTTCAGTTCGGACTGAATTTGAAATCAGAACTGAAGAAGCTTCTGGGATGAGAAGTGAACCGACTTCAAAGAAAATTTTAAATCTTTTAAAATCTGACTAGGTGCCACAGTGGCTAAGACACTGAGCTTGTCGATCAGAAAGGTTGGCAGTTTGGCGGTTCGAGTCCCTAGTGCAGGTCTCTTGTGTGAGCAGGGGGTTGGACTAGATAACCTCCAAGATCCCTTCCAACTCTGTTACTGTTAAACCACGACTCTAGATGACTGAGAATCTCCATAGGCAAAGTGGGCAGGAAAATTCAATCCTTGTTCAAAACTTGGAATCCTTGGGCAGGATGGGCTCTCTTTCAGATTCTCCACGAAACCCCAAAACTGGTGGTTACACACGACATAAAGAACCCTAAAGCCAAATTCACAAAACACGTGGATGTATTCTGGCAAGAAGCCACAACAATAGGTTCGCAAGGCACCCCGGGATGATCCAACCTGGGTTTTATCCTGGTTTAGCACGTCGTGTGAATGCTCCGACCCTTGCAAGCGATTTCTTGGCGCACCTGAGCATCGGCAAGCCCTCCGACCTATCCTGTGAGGGAGGCATCTTGAGCCTGCTGGAATTAAACTGAAAAGTAACCCTGCGCTGAAAAAAATAATTTTTTTAATCGACAAGATCACACCGACCACAGCCAGGGACGGAGCGGATCTGGTTCCCGACTTAATCGCCCCCTCCTCCCCTTTTAAGTAATCAACTCTTTATTAACGCAGAAGGCGATCTCCGGGCGCGCGGGGGAAACCTTGCGGATCGGGCGCAACTTTATCAGACGTCTGAAAACGG
This sequence comes from Thamnophis elegans, assembly GCF_009769535.1. Lineage (NCBI taxonomy): Eukaryota > Metazoa > Chordata > Lepidosauria > Squamata > Natricidae > Thamnophis > Thamnophis elegans. The sequence goes on along the minus strand of NC_045543.1, from coordinate 140,936,064 downwards.
ACACTGCAGGTTTTTAGAGGCACCGAGCGTTGCCAATCCCGCGGAGCAGAAGGAAGGCAAAAACCTGGCGGTATTTTCAGCGGAGAAATAAACCCACCTCGCCAAAGGAAGAGGACCCGGTAAGTTTCCCCCGCGGCCTCCCTGACTTTTGCACCCAACCACCCAGGCCAAGGGGGACCCAGCTGCCCTGCTTCAAAGCTGCCAATCCGAAAGGTGGCAGGGGGGGGGGGGAGGTCGGTTTCCTTGCGAATAAGGGCGGGTGCCTTTCTGGAGAAATTCCTGATTTCCTCTTCTCCGCTTTGAAACAGCCTCCGGTTTCCTTGGTGTTGGTGGTGGAGCATGGGAGATGTAGTACTCAGTCTCTGGAGGAATCCGGCTGGGCGAGGGCTGCTGCGGCTGCTTTAAACAAATGAGTAGTTTGGCCGCCGCGAAAGTCCCGCGGAAATCGGCGCTCCCGCGGAACCTCTTCACGAGGGGAAGGGTGCGTGGGAAAAATGAGGTCCCGACCCAGGAGAAAGCAGCTGGCTTCCTTCTGAGTAAACGTAGCTAAACTCGAGTTGGGACAAGGGAGCCGTCCTCTGTTCCCTGAACACAACCCGCTTAATTCGGTCTTCTCATTCGCTTGGAACCAAACGGACAAGCAGGTGAGTTCACGCTGCAGAAGAAAAATATCCCACCCGCCCACCCACCCACCCCTGCTCACTTGTAATCTGGTAGATGTTTAACTGATCTCAGCCCTACTCACTGCGTGAACACCACGGCCGGTTAGCGCTCGCTTTCTTCCAGCGGAGTGTAGGTGAAGGAGTTGTTACACAAACTAACTTCCAGGGGGGATATCGCCTTTCGCCCAAATGTGTAAAGCAATCCTTTTGTTTGTTAGTTGCGGAGTTGCGTGCGACCCACAACGTTCCTCCAGGCCTTCCTCTCCTCTACCATCCTCTGGAGCCCATTTACTCTTCGGTGGCTCCATCCAGTCATCGCATTCTCTCCGCCCTCCATCTTTCCCAGCATGAGGCTCTTCTCCAGCGAGCCCTTCCTTCTCCTTAGGTGGCCAAAGGATTTGAGTCTCCTCTTCAGGATCTAACCTTCTAAACAGCAGTCAGGGTTGATCTCCTCTAGGACTGACCGATTGGATCGCCTTGCAGTCCAAGGGACCGAATCCTAGTTTATTCCATCAAGCCAGAGGGTTAACGCTTGAGGTCTTATGCTCTCCATCAACAATTAACCGCAGAAGCTAAAGCGCGGTCGCGACTGGGCAGGTCCTCACAACCAGTTACAATAGCAGTAGCAATAGCAGTTAGACTTATATACCGCTTCATAGGGCTTTCAGCCCTCTCTAAGCGGTTTACAGAGTCAGCATATTGCCCCCAACAACAATCCGGGTCCTCATTTTACCCACCTCGGAAGGATGGAAGGCTGAGTCAACCCTGAGCCGGTGAGATTTGAACAGCCGAACTGCAGAACTGCAGTCAGCTGAAGTAGCCTGCAGTGCTGCATTTAACCACTGCGCCACCTCGGCTCAAGCCGGGATAGTTCGTCTGAAGCCGAGGAGCTGCGCGAAGATCACTCCCTTTCGTTGGGCAACAGGGAACCCTTTCCGCCAAGGGGACGTGGGGAAGGGCCGGGCGCGAACAAGCGAGTCACAGCCCGCAGTCCTTGAGGTTCACCGGACGCTGCCCCCGGACTGCGGCACAAAAGTCTCTGCCCTCACAGATTCAGACCACACTTATAACCCGCGGGATTTTAGTCCCTCCGACAGCACGCCTGTTTCCACTTTATTGAAAGTAGTCGTGTCTTCTCAAGAGGAGTGATTTTATCAGGAATAATATTAAAGAGGTGGAATGCCGGATTCTTAAAAAGAGCTGCAGGTTTTCGGATTTCGATGGGAACAAAAAAAACCTTCAACGACTCGAGAAACGCCCCTAAATGTGTACTCCGCTTTTAAAAAATAGTTTCGAAAGAATGGGTTGGCCTGTTTTGTCTTAGAGCAGTGTTTCTCAACCTTGGCAACTTGAAGCTGTCCGGACTTCAACTCCCAGAATTCCCCAGCCAGCATTTGCTGGCTGGGGAATTCTGGGAGTTGAAGTCCGGACATCTTCAAGTTGCCAAGGTTGAGAAACACTGTCTTAGAGGTTGCGGCCACCAAACCTCGGAGCTCCATTCGCAAGACACGTGTACAATTGCCGATGTTTAACCGAGTTCGGGTGTTACACGGCTAACCCCACGTTCTGAATTAACCAAAGGGGTCAAACCATACTTTGGGGGGGGGCAGGGTCTTGATTCCCAAACCACAATAAGCTAAAGCGTTGTTGGTTGGACTGTGGGGGTGAATTTAACCAGTATTAAGAAAAAAAATGGCTAAGATGCTGAACTTGTCGATCAGAAAGGTCGCCGGTTCGCTGGTTCGAATCCCTAGCGCCGCCTAAAGGAGTGAGCTCCCGTTACATGTCCCAGCTTCTGCCAACCTAGCAGTTCGGAAGCATGTAAACATGCAAGTAGAAAAATAGGAACCACCTTTCGTGGGAAGAGAACAGGTTCCGTGTGCCTTCTGTGTTCAGTCACGCCCGCCACATGATCACAATGGAGACATCTTCGGACAGCGCTGGCTCTTCGGCTTTGAAAGGGAGATGAGCACCGCCCCCTAGAGTCGGGAACCAATAGCACATATGTGTGAGGGGAACCTTTACCTTAAGAAAAAAAATGTCTGACGCTACTGAAATTCTAACCCAGTCTGTTGGGACTTTCTTCGGGAGAATCATGTCTACATCTTCACTTTTAACTCTTCTGGAGGGCGGGGAAAATATTATTTTTAAGCTATTTATCCCGCAAGGCGTCGGGTGAAGGGGCCCAGCCAGGAAGCATCCAGACAACAAGCTTGGCCCAGTCAGCAGGAGGACACGTGTGCTCAATGGCTGCATTCTCACGACAGGCTAAGTGCGGTTCGTGTTGACTTGAAATACTGTTTAAAATAGTATTTTACGGAAATCCAGCCTGTTGGTTAGTCGGCGATTTCACCCCTTGTCCCAAAAGAGAGAATAAGGCTGTCGTGGGAAAGCAACACTTTCCTTTGCCGCGACTTCCCGGATTGTCACAGCCCAGATCTAGTGACCCTAAAACTGGGACCTTCTCCAACGCCGCCGGGTAAAATGAGTGCAAATTCAGCCAAGTAGGAAGCACCGCGGTGGCCGACGGCCGAGGCATCTTTGCGCACGGTGGAAGCGGATCGCGCGAAGCCGAAAGGCGCACCAAGCGATGCAGGCCAGGCTTCCTTCTGCCAAGCCCCCGAAGAAGCCGCGTTTGAGGAAAAACGAGGCTGCTTGGGCGCTTGGCACAGCTCCCGGCTTAACTGGGACTTGGATCTCCCTCCCTGCGACCAACTTTTAAAAAGCCTTACCAGCCAGTTTGGAGCAATTAATTGGTGACAGGCGTGAACTCCCTCTTAAATTCTCCTGAAAGCAGCCTCCAGTCCCAGGGATCCGATAGATCGATGGCTAACGGATCTCGCCTCCCGCCCGTAAACCGAGGAACCGCTGGTTGCTGTGAACGAGAAAGGCGCGCTTTCATTCCCTTTCGGTTGCCGTGGCGTTTTTCACTGGTGCTTCCACAGCCAGGCGGTCACGGTTTTCGCAGAGCGGTTCTCCTTCTTTCTCCCCGCCGTTAATTGATTTAAATTGCTTTATCTACCCGCGGAGGGGGTGGGGTGGGGTGGAGAATCCACCTCAGTTCGGGGTTTGCTTGAGTTGTAAAAAGGCAGGCGGGGAGAGAAGCGCGTTCAAGAGGCAACCGGCTTTTTTTGTGGTTCGAGAAGGGCTCATCGGAGAAATCGAACCGATGCTGGGATAGGGCCAAGAAAGGCCCAGAACCGAGTTCCCACTTGACCCGTAGCTATTTCGGGTTTTTTTCAGGCCTACTTCAGAAGATTGGGGTGATGATTAAAAAAAAAAAAAAGAGCAAGAGGGAAGGATCACCTCGTGGTCCCCTCTCTGTGTTGTCAGGAAATGCTTGCAAGAGAAGATATAAGTAAAGGTAAAGGTTCCCCTAGTACATATGTGCTAATTGTTCCCGACTCTAGGGGGCGGTGCCCATCTCCAGTTTCAAAGCCGAAGGGCCACCGCTGTGCGAAGACGTCTCTGTGGTCATGTGGCCGGCATGACTAAACACCGAAGGCGCACAGAACGCTGTTATCTTCCCATCAAAGGTGGTTCCTATTTTTCTACTTGCGTTTTTTACATGCTTTCGAACTGCTGGGTTGGCAGAAGCTGGGAAAAGTAGCCGGAGCTCATTCCGTTACGCGGCGCTAGGGATTCGAACCACCGAACTGCCGACCTTTCTCATTGACAAGCTCAGCGTCTTAGCCACTGGCCACCACGTTCCTATAGATATAAGATATAAATATGTAAATCAACTGCAATAAAGGGAAACCACCTAAAGTCACCTTTTAGCCGAGCTTGGCGGTATGGTTGTCTTGGGAGCAGTATGGAAATGGCCTTTGCCATTTTCTGGGGTGTGGCTTACTTCCCCTGGGGCTCTTGGTGGTCTCCCATCCAAGTAATAAGCAGCCTGACTCTGCTCAGCATCTGAGCCCAGGAAAGATACTTGGTGTCTAAGGTGGGGGCGGGGGAATAGATCTACAAATACAAATGAAAGGTAGCATCTTTTCCCTCCTGTCTTTTGGAGGTGGGCAGTTTCAGCCCAGTTTGCCCAACCCCCTCAGACCCAAATTAGTCCTCTTTGACCCAGACCAAAATTTGTTGCAATCCAATTTAAGGTAAATAGTAAGCCCGATCACAATACAGCTCAAGGGCCGCCCTAAGGAGAGAAATTGCAGCATGGTAACAAGGTGAGAAACACCAACATTCCATCCTCAATGAAAGACACGCCCCCCCCATTGTCTCAACATTCCTTCTCCTTTACCAATGGGCTTTCACATTCTCTGTTCCCCTTCAGAAAGGGGCATTTTTGCATAAGAACACAGAACTAAGACCAGATCCATTGACAAGGACCTGCCTAGCTTCCCCAAACTGGCCCGGCTAATCAGATACCTAGGATTTCCCACTTTGGAGCCCTTAGCATCCTATAAGAATATTTGCTTTCCTATTGTTCGAGATCGGTTTTTCTTGTAAAAAAGCAGGGCACCCAACGATCTTTCAGTAAACATATTTCCTTCTGCTTGGTATGTCTGAATTTTCCACGCAGGGAAGTGCAAAGAGCATCCACCTGTGGCACGAATGCATCAGAGGTGGTACTCAGCCAGTTCTGACAGGTTCCGGAGAACCGGTAACGGAAATTTCGAGTAGTTTGGAGAACCGGCAAACAGGCTGGCCGCGCCCCTGCTGCTTCCCAGCTGATCTTCTTTTGTTGCCCTGAACAGGAGAACAGAGGTGGAAAGCAGGTTAATGGGGTGGGGAGGGAATGGGGATTTTGCAATAACCTTCCCCCAGGAGTGGGGAGGGAATAAGGATTTTGCAGTATCCTTCCCCTGCCACACCCACCAAGCTACGCCCAAAGAATCAGTAGTAAAAAAAAATTGAATCCCACCACTGGAATGTATGCTGGTAAGTCCACATGGTATGAAAAAATACAATAAAATGATATGATGTGATAAAATGATGATGGGCTCCAAGAATAGACCAGAAGAAGAACAAAGCAATGGTGACAGTGACTGTCTCAAATTGGATCTTGCAATATTATCCTTGGAGATATATTTATTTACCTTCGTTCATATGATAAAATAAGTCAAAGTGGCAGCTATGTCAGTATGATCAAACCCTAGTTTGTTTTTACATCTTTCACACAAGTGTTCTATATAAATATTGAGTGGAGCACATTCTAGGAAAGGGGAGTGGGACAAGGGGCAGCCTAGCCCAGAGCTGGATAGGAGACACAAAAAGAAACATTGGATAGCCGCTTCCTACAATCTCCCAGCTTTATAACTCTTAGAATGAGAGTCCTCAATTTATGACCACAATTGAGCCCAGCATTTCTGTTGCTAAGTGAGACGGTTAAGTTACTTTTCTCCCATATGATGATCTCTCTTGCCACAGTTGTTAAGTGAATCAATGCGGCTGTTTAAGTCACACGGTTCTTAAACACGGTTGTCAGCATTGACTTCATTTAGTAATCAGGAAAGAAACCACTGGACTCCATTTGGACTGAAATCAAGTGTACTTTTACTAATTATAAATGAACAGTTGCAAAGCAAAGCTGAGTCTGGTTAATTAGGCGCGAAAGCGGATAATATCAAGTACAATTCAATCCCCTGCCCTTGGCACCCCTGTACACAGTCCAATTATAATGCACCCAACTGTCAGGTGGGAGATAACTTCAAAAAGTCTCGTCAGGATGGAATGCTGGACAGTTGGCCTTGGCGGGAAACTCCCTTCTTCCACATGCGCAGTAAGGTGGTCAGATCAGCGACTAGAAACTTCCTCCAGTACATAACGATTCCCCTCCCAGATACCATGCCCCCCCTCCCCGTTTCAATGACAACCGAAGCAGCAGCAAAGCAGAGGCTGACTATCTGGCTTCCCCATTGACTTTGTTTGTCAGAAGGTCGCAAAAAGGGATCACATGACCCCAGGGCACTGCAAGCCGTCATAAACATGAATCAGTTGCCAAAGTGTCTGGATTTGGATCACGTGACCATGGGGATGCGGCAATGGTCGTAAGTATGAAAAACAATCATACGTCACTTTTTTTTTTTAGTGCCGTTGTAACTTCAGTCACTTAATGAACTGTTGTAAGATGGGGACTACTTGCAACAATTATTTAGTCTGGCAAGATTCTGTCTGCTGCATGTAAGTAAATAAAGAACTGAACTCCAACTGATTTGTTCCAGTCATTCTTGGGCTGACACAATGCCACCGAGTTCATTTCGTCAACAGGGTTGTCTCTACAAAACACTCCGGCTTGGATCTGTAAGAAACCGCCCAGCCACCATCCTGTGGCTGCCATCTTGATTTTTTTTAAGAATTCAGACATCCCTGAATTCCACCCTATGATATACAAAGCTAGGAGAAGGTTGAGCTTGCCTCTTTTTATGTGTATGTGTGCACAGGTTAGCCTGTTGTATGGATCCACCCTCTTTGGTTAGTATTTATTGATTTATTTATTTTCAAGATTTATAGGCCGCCCAATCCCGAAGGACTCCGGGCAGCTTACAAAGAAAAAAGAAATAATAAAAAATAAAGGAAAGACAAATTTAAAAACATCACACATGCATTCGATCTGATCGGGGCTGGACCTCAACAGTAAGGTCAACAGCCCCAGGCCTGCCGGAATAGCCAGGTTTTAACAGCTTTTCTGAAGGCCATAAGAGTGGGCAAGGTACGGATCTCTGGGTAGTAGATGGCTTAGAGCAGGGGTCTCCAACCTGGGCAACTTTAAGACTTGTGGACTTCAATTCCCAGAATTGAAGTCCACAAGTCTTAAAATTGCTAAGGTTGGAGACCCCTGGCTGGTTCACTGACAAAAGGGTGAACGACAAAACCACGCCCGACTAAACCACGGTGACAAAACCGCGAGTTCTAAAGCGCTCCGATGAATGAGCGCGGAATCACGCAGACAACAGCGTGGCGACAGAAGCGCGCTGTAAAACTAACCCTAACCCTAAACGTAACGCTAACCCTAAACGTAGCGCTAACCCTAACCCTAAACGTAACGCTAACGCTAACGCTAACGCTAACCCTAACCCTAACCCTAACCCTAACCCTAAACCTAAACCTAAACCTAAACCTAAACCTAAACCTAAACCTAACCCTTACCTTGTTAAATTGGCTTTCTGTCGACGCGCTGTTGTAAAGCGCCCTTCTGTCTCTGCGCTGTTGTCCCCGCGCTGTCAGCGCGTTGATGACATTGCGGTTTTAGCGACACACTTTTGTCAGCACGCTTTTGTCGTGCGCGCTTTTGTCGGGTCATGCCCCTGGCTTAGAGGGTTGTGTAAATGCAGGACACGGGTTCATTTTAGAAAAGAGTCACCTTATCAGTGAGATGGGTGGCAAATACATTTAATAAATAAAATAAAAAATGTGTACATCTTCCTTAGCAAGGGATGGACAATCTAGCTAGATTGAGACATGTTTCCTTGAAGCTCGGCTCCACTGATTCATTCTGAAACCTGAGTAATATTTAGATCTATGGGCTTCACCCAGAAGACTGCCTGGGGAATTCTAGGAGTTGAAACCCACACAACTGGACAAGGCCACACAAGTCCACAACTCTACCATTTTAAAGTTGCTCAGGTGGAGAAAAGACCGCAGGAGACTGAAGATAGTATTACAACTGCTATCAACTCCAAGTAAAGTAATGCATTTCACCATCAGCTCAGAACGTGTCACAACCAGATCACAATATTCTCCTCGGCTATGGACATTAGGAGCTAAAGAAACAATGGACACTCGCATTCACCAGGAGGGAATGATGTCAACGACGCCATGATGTCAACACTCATATGTGCAATGGCACATATGGGTATTGCACATAGCAGTTTAGCTCCCTCCAATTTTTCAAAAGCAGCCTCCCACAAACTGATGTGCTTCCAGAAACTTTTGTACTTCAATTTCCACCCCTTTCAATCATCTGGGCATGGTGGCTGGAGAATTCTGGGAGTTGAAGTCCACAAGTCCTAAAGTCCTGAACTTTGGGCACCCCCGGGTTAAGATATTCAATTTAATAGATGGAACAGTAAAGGGTACAATGGGCCAGAAGATGGTTCCACCACAAAACCGCGGTAGACAAAAGCGCGCTCGACGAAAGTGCGTACGTGACGTCATCACAGCGCGACGAAAACATCGCGCTGTGAGTGGTAAATTTAAAATTAAAGCGAAAACCTTACCCTAACCCCCCCAAACTTAACCGTAAACCTAACCCTAAACCTAACCCTTAACCTAACCCTAAACCTAACGCTTAACCTAACGCTAACCCTAACCCTAACGCTTAATGTAACCCTAAACCTAACCCTAACCCTTAACCTAACCCTAACCCTAAACCTAACCCTTACCTTTATGTGAATCGGCTTGCTTTAATTTAATTTTAATTTCAATTTAATTTATTTTTAATTTTTTTCGTCGCGCTGCTGATGACGTCAGGTATGCGCTTTCGTCGAGCGTGCTTTTGTCTACCGCGGTTTTGACGGGTCACGCCAGAAGACATAGTTGTAGTTGATTGGTTGGAGAGAGAGGGCTCCTGCATGAGGATTGGTTGCTGGGCATAAAGGGGGAGTTTCCCTTTTTTCCCCGCCTAATTTTTTCCTGTATGCTTCTTCTGTGATTTATCTGAAAAATTTACCTCATGATGTAGTGATGTGCCTGACTAATCTTGTTTGCTCTAAATATAAATGTAAAATATATTTATTTATAGAAAAGGACAAGTTCGTGTCAGCATCTCTGACTCCATTTGGACACCGGCTGCACAATTCCCTGACAAGAAAGATTCTCCTCTAGGTTTTATTTCTGAAAATTACAGCAGAGGGGAAATGATTAGAGACTCACGCACAAGCCAACGTTTGCATAACTATGATTTGTCAAATGAAACCGAAGAACCTGGGATCCAGGGATGTCTGTAGGATGGACACACAAACACACACACACAGAGACACAGACAGACAGACAGACAGACAGACACACACACACACACAGAGAGAGAGAGAGAGATGAGAGAGAGGAGAGAGAGGAGAGAGAGGAGAGAGAAATAAAAAATAAATCAAGATGGCAGTCACTTGTATGATCAAAATTCCACCAGGTTTTTTTATATGAGTTGCATAGGTGGCAACTACAACTTCAATTCTACCCATGGAGATGCAATTTTTGCTTTTTTTTGACTACATCCTGCCTGCATACAGCATCTTTGCTGTGCTTTGCAAATCCAATTTGAACTAAATGAGACCATGACAAACCAACCACGGGGGTTTTGAGTCTGAGTTTCCAGATATCTACTTTAATCCAGGATCCCAGAACATTTGGGGACGCTCTGCTGATGTATTGGGCCATTAGGGATGATGGAATTGTAGGCTAGCACATCTGGAGAATCCCCCAGGTTGGAAGAGATCCTCGCCTGCCCCACAAAGTTATTGTGAGGCAAAAGAAAGAAGAAATAAAAATAAATAGAAGGATTCTGGAGCAATAAGAAGACTTAGCTCTTGACCTGGACACTCTTACTAAAAACATTTTGGTCCCCAGCATCCCTTACCAGCATGATCAATGGTCAAAGATTAGAATTTGAATTCCTTGTTGGCCAAGTGCTGATTAGACACACAAGGAATTTGTCTCTGGTGCATAAGCTCTCAATGTACCTACAACAATGAGATGAGTTGGAAGATCTTAAGACTCATAACTTGATCTTTCCTATCAACATTCCCTAAACTGCCCATCCTAAAGTTCAAAGCTTAAAATTCATTCTGGTGTGGTCTTCTAGCAGTTGCAGCCCTGATAAACTGCCTCCTGCCAATTACCTCCCATAGACCGATCAGATCGCACAGACTAGGCCTTCTCCGGACCCCATCTGCCAGCCAATGTCAGCTGGCGACTCCCCAGGGGAGAGCCTTCTCTGTTGCAGCTCCAGCCCTTTGGAACGAGCTCCCCGTGGAGATCCGGACCCTTAATACTCTCCCGGACTTCCGCAAAGCCACTAAGTCCTGGCTGCTCCGGCAGGCCGGGGGGCTGTTGAAGTAATCCAGCCCCACGGTAACTATGAATGCTGTGTATTTTAAATTGTTGTTTTGTCTATTTATCCCCTTCCCCTGTTTATTGTAAGCCGCCCGGAGTCCTTCGGGAGTGGGCGGCATACAAGACCAATAAACTGAACTGAACTGAACAATGCAGATAGTCCCTGACTTAAGACCACAATTGAGCCCAGCATTTCCATTGTTAAGCAAGACAGTTGTTAAGCGAAATATGCTCCATTTTACGACCTTTCTTGCCAAAATTGTTAAGTCAGTCCCTGCAGTTGTTAAATCAGGAACACGGTGGGTAACTACATCTGGCTGCCCCATCGTCTTTGCTTGTCAGAAGGTTGCAGAAGATGACCACAATAACTATGGGGCATCACCAGAGGTGGGTTGCTCTCGGTTCTGCCCGGTTTGGCCGAACTGGTAGTGGAATTGTAGCCTGGGTCCCAGAACTGGCAGCGACCCAGGCTTGCCACAACCCCAAAGCGGTTCCCTGATCTCTTATGCTGTTGCCGGCATGTTGCTGCACATGTGCAGAACAATATTTAGTCAAGTGTGCATGCGTCAGCAATGTGCGGATGGCGCGTGCAGCCAACCGGTACCGACCGGTATAGGAATCCCGTGGCACAACAAAACCACACTCGTCAAAATCGCGGCGATAAAATCGCGGCACTAAAGCCGCGACGTCATCACCGCGCGTCATCACCGCCGCGGCAACAGAAGGGCGCTTTAAAACGGCGCCATGGTAGAAAGCCGACTTCAATTAAGGTAAGCATTAGGATTAGGTTTAGGGGTTTGTTTTAGGGTTTGTTTTAGGGTTAGGTTTAGGGTTAGGTTTAGGGTTAGGTTTAGGGTTAGGTTTAGGGTTAGGTTTAGGGTTAGGTTTAGGGTTAGGTTTAGGGTTAAGTTTAGGGTTAGGTCTAGCGTTAGGTTTAGCGTTAGGTTTAGGGTACTGAGTGCTTGGGAATGCGTGAATTTGCCCTCCGCGATTATGTCATCGCGGTAGGGTCGCGTTTTTCCTTAGCGCTTAGAACGGCGCGAATTAGTCTTCGCGCTTATGTCTCCGCGGATAAGGGCTTCGTGGATTTGTGGTGGAACCTGTAATCCAACCCTGGGCATCTCATCTGTCATACATGCCAGTCGCCAAGCATGTGAATTTTCATCACATGACCAGGAGTGTCAAAATTGGCCAGAAGTCCCCTTTTCAATGCTCTTGTAAATTCAAGTGGTCCCTCAGTGGATGGTCGTACATAGAGGACTACTCATGTTCAACTGGGACTGCTTGCGAAGGGATTATCTAGGGATTGCCACATATTTAAGGTGCTCCAAAGTACTTGAAGGCAGGACAAGAAGCAATGGAAACTAGTCAAGGGGAGAAGCAACTTAGAACTGAGGAGAAATTTACAGATAGTTAGAACAATTAATCAGTGGAAGGACTTGCCTCCAGAATTTGTGAATGCTCCAACACTGGAAGTTTTTAAGACGAGATTGGACAGCCACTTGTCTGAACTGGTATAGGCTTTCCCACCTGAGCAGCGGGTTGGACTAGAAGATCTCTATGGTCCCTTCCAATTCTGTTATACAGTTGTTATTCTGCCACTAAGACCACTCTAGAAAAAATGTCACACGAAAGCCATAATTTCTACATGGGGCAGCCCTTGAAGAGTATTCGGAGACTTCAACTCGTCCAGAATGCAGCCGCGCGAGCGATTGTGGGTGCACCTCGGTACACCCACGTTACACCTATCCTCCACGAGCTACCGATCGGTCTCCGGATAGGCTTCAAAGTGCTAGTCGTAACTTATAAAGCCCATCATGGTATTGGACCTGGGTACTTGAGAGACCGCCTGCTGCCAATTACCTCCCAAAGACCCATTAGATCATACAGGGTCGGCCTCCTCCGGGTTCCGTCCACCAGCCAATGCCACCTGGCTACGATCTGGGGGAGGGCCTTCTCTGTAGCAGCTCCGGCCCTTTGGAACGAACTCCCCGCGGAGATTCGGACCCTCACCTCTCTCCAGTCCTTCCGGAAAGCCGTCAAAACCTGGCTGTGCCGGCAGGCCTGGGGTTGATGAGTTCCCCTCCCCTCTCGACTTGTATGGTTGTATGATTCTTGTTTATTTTAATTACGTGTATTGTGTTTTATGTTCCCTTTTTCTCCCCTTTGAGTTGTTCGCCGCCCTGAGTCCCTCCCGGAGAAGGGCGGCATACAAATAAACTAAATCTTAATCTTAATCCTATAATTTGTGTTAAGGCCTATGATTGCATGCCATTGAATGATTGCCATTTAATCCCTAGCATTTCCAGGCCAGGCCAAGCAAAGACGTTGATTTGGCTTGAACTTCTTACAAGACTGAGTTACACGTTTCTCATTAAAAACCAGTTTCCTGTGAAAGTCCTTCGAAATAGATCACATTGGACTTAGAGGCCTCTCCAAATTCTCTTGCCTGTAATTGTGGACCTCCAAGTGCCACATTTTTCCAACGGTGTTCTATACACACATTTATTCTTCTCTTTTTCATTTGCATCCATTAATCTGCAGAAGCTGCCTTTGCTAACTGACAAGTCAACAAATGTTCCACTGGATCTGCAGGGGGAGAAAATATTCCTGGGAACCCCATACGAAAATGAGGACTGTCACTCAACTGGGGGGAAAAAAGGCTAGGTTGATAAATGCAGGTTATCAGAATTGATTGAGCAGTCAATTAACCAATTATAGCAGCACATGTTTGCACTGGAAAACGAACAAATCTATGTCTTGTTTTCAGAAAAGGCAGCTAAGCGCAAAAACAGACTCAGGAAAAAAACAAAACACTTTTTTCTCCCATTAGGATGGGAAAAGCTCTCTCAGAGGAGCCCTTGCTATTCCTTCTTTGGTAAGTACTTCAGGACCCAATTTTGAAAGCCAATTAAGATGTTAAATTGATTAAAATAATACCCACTTAATCAGCCCAAACCATGTAACCTTAATTAAACAGGATTGGAGAAGGAGAAGGTCATTTGAGGACTACGTAATTGAACTGCAGAACTTTAGATGACCACTAGGGAGCAGCAAAGACCTGGAGTTTTCTAGGCCTCTGTGCTGCCATCTGGAGGTCATTCAGGCAGTCCTCGCTTGATGGGTACAAAGGGGGAGCAGAATTTCTGATGCCAAGGAAGGTGGTTGTTAAATGAATCCATTGCCCGATTTTACTATCTTTTGCTACAGTTCTTAAGTGAATCACTGAAGCTCTTAAGAGAATCGTATGGTGGTTTATTGAATCCAGCTTCCCCCATTAATTTCACTTGTCAGAAGCTGTCTGGGAAGGTCACAAATAGCGACCACACCACCGTGGGATGCTGCAACCGTCATAAATACATGCCGGTTGCCTAGCACCCAAATTTTGATCATGTGACTGTGATGGTTGTGGTGCGAGGACCATTTGTAAGTCACTTCCCCCCACCAGTGTCATTGCATCTTCAACTGGTCACTAAACAAATGGTTATAAATTAAGGATTATCTGTCACGAATGTGCAATCCAGGTTACCTCTCTATTTGAAGCTGCCCTCGGTTGAGATGGAAGAAGGGAGAGACACTCTTTTCATACCAGAACTGAAAATATCTGCCTTTTCTTTTTGAGCTGGGGATCACATAAAAACAATATCAGGGAGTCATGGCAGAAAGATGTTTGATAGAATGATAGAATAGCAGAGTTGGAAGGGACCTTGGAGGTCTTCTAGTCCAACCCCCTGCCTAGGCAGGAAACCCGATACCATTCCAGACAAATGGCTATCCAACATCTTCTTAAAGACTTCCAGTGTTGGGGCATTCACAACTTCTGGAGGCAAGTTGTTCCACTGATTAATTGTTCTAAATGTCAGCAAATTTCTGCTCAGTTCTAAGTTGCTTCTCTCCTTGATTAGTTTCCACCCATTGCTTCTTGTCCTGCCCTCAGGTGCCTTGGAGAATAGTTTGACTCCCTCTTCTTTGTGACAACCCCTGAGATATTGGAAGACTGCTATCATGTCACCCCTAGTCCTTCTTTTCATTAAATAATCCCTGCAACAGTTCTTCATATGTTTTAGCATCCAGTCCAGTGGTGGGTTCCAGATCCCATCACAACTGGTACGCTGCGACAGAGCCGGGCATCCACCTCGGGCACACCCGCTGCGCATGCATGCACACCCACTGCCCTGGGACACTCCAGCTGCTCGGTGGAGGTTGCGCAGGCACCGTACGCTGTGCTCACATTCGCAAATGGCCCGGTTAGCTTAAATACAGGTAAGGAACGCAGGTGGGAGTGGGGGCTCCAAAGCACCATTCCAGTACGGTGGCTGCTGCTTCCAGTTGCCACCAGTACTCCTGATCCAGTCCCCTAATCATCTTTGTTGCTCTTCTCTGCACTCTTTCTAGAGTCTCAACATCTTTTTGACATGTTTTTTTTTTAAACCTCTTTTTTACATGGCACATTGTGCCATGGTGCAAGACCAGAAAGAACTTAAGAAGATTTGATGCAATCCGAGGCAACATTGAAATAGTGGGAGAAAAGAAAGGGAAAATAAGGTGGTGCTAAAACAGGCAGATGGGATGGTAAACAAAGCAACTGAAACTGTATATTATAACCTTTTAAATGGAATAACAAAGGTATAAGAATGGCAAAGGAAAAGAATAACTATGTGAATGTATACCTATAATTGTATGTAAGAGAATAAATGACAGTAAGAATATAAAACACAATATAGGTAAACAATATTTTGGTATAAATAGCTAAGTATAAATAAATATAGAATTGTACATAAAAATGGATAACGAATAAGGAGACCATGAATGCAAGATAGAAATGTATAGAAGGGAAAACACTAAATATAAAGAAACGGATACGAAACTGCTGTATGCTATATGATGGAACTTCTTGTTCCTATGTTGTATTAAGTCATGTGTTTGTTTTTGTTGATGTGTTTATGTGTTTAATTATTTTTTTTTTAAAAAATGAAATAGTGGAGAATCTGGACAAAGAGACCCTGGGGATTTTATTCCGTGACTCACTGCTCATCTCTCTTTCAAGGCCATTCAGCCAGTGCTGTCCAAAGACATTTCTGTGGTCATGTGGCTAGCGTGACATCATGGACAGCTGCTACTTTCCCATCAAAGTGGTACCTATTTACCTACTCAGATTTGCATGCTTTCGAACTGCTAAGTTGCCAGGAGCTGCAGTGAGGACAAGAGTTCACCCCATTGCATGGCGCTCGGGTCTCAAACCTGAGTTGCTGGCTTTCCAGCTGACAAGCCCAGCATCTTTACTCCTGAGTGACCATGCCACCTTATTTATTTATTTATTTATTTATTTATTTATTTATTTATTTATTAGACTTATATACCGCTTCATAGGGCTTTTCACCCTCTCTAAGCGGTTTACAATTTTTTTTAGCAAATTGAGTCAGCAACTTGCCCCCACAGTCCGGGTCCTCATTTCACCCACCTCGGAAGGATGGAAGGCTGAGTCGACCTTGAGCCGGTGAGATTTGAACCGCCGAACTGCAGATCACAGTCAGCTGAAGTGGCCTGCAGTACTGCACCCTAACCACTGCGCCACCTTGCATAGCCTCACACCGCATCACATAGGGGTGATGGATCTGGACTGCGAAACACCGGATGACCATTAGGTGGCAGCAAGGAGAGGCTTCTGAACATCTTTGATGCGGTGAGGATGTTTGTAACCCAGGCCTACTGCAAGCATCTGTTCTCCTTTGACTCAGAATGAGGGCGTCAGCAAACAACAGGCTGCTCATTAACAATCCTTCAAATTGAATTTCTCCCCCCAAAAGCCAAGCCCTCAGAAATAGCTCATTAAAATGCCATGGCAATTGTCACTTAATTGCCACTTAGGTGACAATTGTAAATTACTTTCTACGGGGCTTCCTTTGGAGCTTAAAAAAATTTCCGATTGTTTGTTTGGAAACCTCACTAGGGTAGAGTCAAAATCATCCTAAGGTGACTGCATTAGTTGCCAATAAATTATGGTTTCAGTTCAAAATGCTGGTCATCTGCATACTACTGAAATCAGAGGTGGGTTCCTACCAGTTCGCACCAGTTCGGTAGAACCGGTTCGTCAAATCTAGCGAACCGGTTAGAAGAGGTTTCACCAGTGGACCCGGAAAGCAAGCCACACCTACAGAAGAGGTTCCAAAAAATTTTGAACCCCCCCCCACACATACACAGAGAGAGAGAGAGAGAGAGACAGACAGACAGAGACAGAGAGACAGAGAGACAGAGAGAGAAAGAGAAAGAAAGGAAGAAAGAAAAAAGAAAAAAAGAAAAAAGTGAGAAAGAGATGAAAGAAAAAAAGGAAAAAGGGACAGAGAGACAAAAAGAAAGAGAGAGAGAGAGAGAGAGAGAAAGAAAGAAAACACTCTCACCAGGTCACATGGCCAGCAAGCCACACCCACAAAGGAGGCCACACCCACAGAGTAGGTTCGAAAAAAAATTGAAACCCACCACTGACTGAAATCCTTCTTTCTGTTTGTAGCCTTCAATTAGCTCATCATAGTACCCAGGTTTTTGAATCAAGGGTACCTCAAATACGTACCAAATTTGGGAGCCCTTGTTCCTAAATGACTTGAATTTCAAGGATCTTCACATCAGTTGAATCGCAAACTTGTGGTCCCTGCAGGATTGTCACAGTCAGGTGAGCATGACTTCCGATGCTCCCCCTGCCAGCTTCTCAAAGCAAAGTCAATAAGGAAGCTGGCAAGAAACCAGAAGTCGCCCCTGCACTTATCGAGGGTCATCTTGTTCATCTGTTTAAGTAAGGAAATATAAACTGCAGGGATGACCCAATGAGTCATGGGTTGCCTAGCTATTTTTAAGGCTCTCTATAGCCCTTATACAGATAATGCTCAATTTACAATCATTTGTTCAGTGTCTGTTCATAGTTACAAGGGCACCAGGGGGGGGGAAAAGGTAAGAAATGTCACAAAAACCTCACAACTGTCTCGCTTAGGAATTGGGTTCAATTGTGGTCATAAGTCAAGGACTACCCCCTCTGGTAGAATACATCTAACAACATCTTGCCAGAATAGAATCTGTCTAACTGGTCAGAACATCTAGTGAGCCACAGTTGACAATCCTTCCTCCTTCAGATAACAATGAAAGTAATGTCACACAATTGTCCTCTGGTTCATGCGTCGTGTCATCTCTCTCTCTCTCTCCCCCTCTCTCTCTCTTCCTCCCTCCCTCCCTCCCGGTTCACCGACAAATGCGCACTCGACAAAAGCGCGCCGACAAAACCACTGGGAAAAAACTGCGAGTTCAAAATCGCTCCGGTGAATGAGCGCAGAAGCGCACCGACAACAGTGCGCCGACAGAAGCGCACCCTAACCCTAACCCTAACCCTAACCCTAACCCTAACCCTAACCCTAACCCTAACCCTAACCCTAACCCTAACCCTAACCCTAACCCTAACCCTAACCCTTACCTTAACTGTACTCGCGCTTCTGTCAGCGCTCTTTTGTCAACGCGTCTTTGTGGGCACGCTGTTGACGTCACAGTTTTATTGCCGCGGTTTTGTCGGGCGCGCTGTTGTGGGGCGCGCATTTGTCAGGTCACGCTCCCTCCCTCCCTCCCTCTCTCTCTCATACACACACTCACACCAGTGGTGGGTTTCAATTTATTTTACTACCAGTTCGCTCAAGCTCACACATGCGCTCACGCATGCACAGAATTGTCCGGGCGTGTGGGCGGAGCCTCCCGCCACTTCCAGTACTGATTCGCCCGATTTGGGGCGAACAGGCAGAAACCCATCTCTGACATACATGGCTGGAGCATTCTAGGAATTGAAGTCCAGACATCTTCAAGATGCCACCGTTGGGAAATACTGTCGTAAAACCAATCCTGGAAAGTGGAAACCACCATTCTGGTGATCACCAAAAATGTTCCAGGGCATCTACAAATTAAAATATGTAATCCTTTAAAAATTTCCCAGTTCTACTTTATAGAATCATATGTATTGATATAACCCACATAAACCAAAGCTCTTGAGTGGTGTTTGTTCTTTTTTTAGAATATAACAAGTTCCTGAGACCCAAAAGTTGGGGGACGACGGCTCCTCAATCCAAACCAGGGCCTTCCATCAAAAGCAGATATGTGGCTTTCAAACTCTCCCAACTGCAGATAGTCCTCACCTTACAACTGTACCTCTATTTGGTGACCTTTCTAAGTTATGACAACACTGAAAAAGTGATTTATGGCCATTTTTCAGACTTACAACTTTTGCAGCATCTCCTTGGCCACAGGATCAAAATTTGTATGCTTGGCAACTGGCTGATATTTACAACAGTTGCCATGTTCTGGGATCATGTGATTTACCTTTTGCGATCTTCTGACAATAGCAATAGCAGTAGCAGTTAGACTTATATACCGCTTCATAGGGCTTTCAGCCCTCTCTAAGCGGTTTACAGAGTCAGCATATTACCCCCAACAATCCGGGTCCTCATTTTACCCACCTTGGAAGGATGGAAGGCTGAGTCAACCCTGAGCCGGTGAGATTTGAACAGCCGAACTGCCAAACTAGCAGTCAGCTGAAGTAGCCTGCAGTACAGCACTCTAACCACTGCGCCACCTCGCCACCTCGACAAGCCAGATTCACTTAACAACCATGTCTACTAACTCAACGGCTACAGTGATTCACTTAGCAATTGCGACAGGAATGCTCATAAAATGGGGCAAAAGTCCCTTAGCAACTTTCTCACTTTGCAACAGAAACTTTGGGCTCAATTGAGGTTGTAATTTGAGAACTACATTGCAACGCAGTGGTCAAATCCAAATTCAAGATAATGTGGTTTTCCACATTTTTTTAAAAATAAAAAAGCCTCCACTGAGTGAATATATCTGATGTAACAAAGCAAAAACTGAGACAGACCTCCCCAAAGTTGAAAACAGGACAACAGTTCAAATCACACAATTTTGGTTGCCTATTTGGCACCACTCCCCTTCCCATAACAGCTGAAAAAGTGTCAAGTGGTAAGCTAGACAAGTTGTGTTCTTTTGTGTAGCTTTTTTTCCTTCCATTGAAGTGAGCCGTGCTGAAGGCTGGATATAAAATTCTGGGACTGAAGCCTAAAATTCATGCATGCAGGGGATCCACTCATCCCATTTATTTAAGAAAATATATATGGCTGTCCAACTCACTCAGAGTGACGCTGGGTGACCTACAAAAATAACACCCCAATACAAACCCCAATAACCTCTATTCCCCTCCACTCAGTGACAACAATCAAACCAACCATTGGATAGGCTCCGTTTATCACTCAGAGGTTCCCCGGCAAAGCCGTGCCTTTGAGGCCTTTCAAAGGGTGGTCAAGGTTGTTTGGTGCATCTGGCTTCTGCATTGCTTGCCAGAAGATCACAAAAGCCATCGCATGTCCTCAGGACACCGCAAACTATCTCAAATATGAGTGAGTTGCCAAGCATCTGAATTTGGATCATGTGACCACGTGTGAAAGATGGTCAAAAGTCCCTTTTTTCAGGGCTGCTATAAGCTCAAAGGATCACAAAATGAACTGTTGCGAGTGGTCTGCCAGTATTGAAGAGTGAGACATGCTGGAATAAAGATGCTTGAATTTCTCAGTAGATTGAAGCCATGGTCAAAGATGAGACTTGTGTGCGTGACTTGGAATGCCAGCCCTGAACCTAGAAATCCAAGGACTGTCATCTAACAAGAAGCAACAGCGCTGAATTGGGCACGTTTAAGACACAGCCACAAGAGGAAATGGCAGAGAAATGAGAATTATTGGGTCTTTGGAAAAGGAACAAGGCTGAAAGCAAAGATCCTGTAATTCAGTGTTTCCCAAACTTTTGACATATGTGTACCCCTTCTGTAATTTTCGTAACGCTGAGTACCCCTCATAAAAAACGCCGAGTGCCCCTCATAACTACACAAAAAAATGTAGTTAATGATTTTCACGCTTTCATCCAGAGCTTTCTGTAGATCAGCGGGCATCTTATGTGTTGCCAAAGCCTCTCTGTGTATTCAACAATGTGTGGATACGACATTTGGAACAACATTTTGAATTCTTGCAACGAGTCCTTTATTAATTCCAACCATACTTTTTGCTCCATCTGTGCTTATTCCAACACATCTACTCCAATCAATTTTGTTCTCTTGCATAAATGTATTCATAACATTAAAGATATCTTCTCCTGTTGTGATATTCCCACGTGATCCCCACCAAACTCCAGTGCAATGCGTACCCCCACCAAACTCTTCCCCTTACCCCTGGGGGTACACGTACCACACTTTGGGAAACACTGCTGTAATGTATTAAAAACAGGAGAGAGAACAGCTGGATTTATATAGAGGCCCACTTTGGTCTTACTCCAAATAACACACCTGTAATGATTTTGGACAGTGGTTCTTTTTTTCCTAAGCTGGAAAAGGGCCTTTTAAAAATGTATGCAAGTTTTTGAACAGTAGTCTGCCATGGAATCAGCCAGCCTTGGTCTTCCTATCCTAGTATTATATACACTGCATATATAAAATATACAATATATAAAAAGATGTTGAGGCTCTGGAAAGAGTGCAGAGAAGAGCAACAAAGATGATTAAGGCATTGGAGGATAAAACATACGAAGAACGGTTGCAGGAATCGGGTATGTCTAGTTTAATGAAAGGAAGGAGGATAGCAGTGTTCCAATATTTGAGGTGTTGCCACAAAGAAGAGAAGGTCAATCTATTTTCCAAAGCACCTGAAGGCAGGACAAGAAGCAATGAATGGAAACTAATAAAGGAGAGAAGCAACTTAGAACTGAAGAGAAATTTCCTGACAGTGAGAACAATTAATCAGTGGAACAACTTGCCCCCAAAAGTTGTGAATCCTCCAACACTGGAGGTTTTGAAGAAGAGATTGGACAACCATTTGTCTGAAATGCTTGAGCAAGGGGTTGGACTAAACAACCTCCAAGGTCCCTTCCAACTCTGTTATTCTGTTATATTCTGTTATTTTTAATCTTGGCAATTTTAAGAGATGTGGACTTCAACTCCCAAAATTCCCCAGGCAGCCATGAGTTTAATACATGTTGCGGTTGGGAAAACGCACTGAATCAGCGGGGGGGGGGGGAGGGGGGGGCTGGATATCCTTTAATCGACAGCCACCAAAACAAACAACCAAATCATAACAAGGTTAGTCCTAAACTAGCATGTAACACGAGGCCAGACGCTTTACCTGACACGGTTAAACAACCTGCCTTTTAAGAGTATTAAATCAGGAAATAAAAAAGAAACGTAAGGGGTGGGGGGGAAATGAAATTCAGCAAGATGCAGGCGAAGTCACTGGAAATCCCTTGGCTTCATGGGCAGAGAGAAGCCGTCGCTTCAAAAGTGTTTCTTTTAGCTCCGGTGTCCATTTAACTTTAAAAAAAAAACCACACAGATTCGGGATATGGGATGGATTTTTTTTTGGGGGGGGGGTCGGCTCTATTCCTTCCTTTGCAACCGCGCCTGCTCCTTTCCAGCTCGCCTAGCGAGAGACCCGTCTCCCAATTCGAGGGGTGATTATTTGAATGTGAAAAGGAGCGCGCGGGGTCCCATCTGGAAGAGGAGGCCACTCAATTAGAGGGCGCAGCACTTCAGGGGGTCTCTCCTTTCTCCTGCTCTCCCCCCGCCCGAACCCCTCCCCGCCCCCCATCTCCCAGGCTCTCCCCCCCCCCCCAAT
This sequence comes from Thamnophis elegans, assembly GCF_009769535.1. Taxonomy (NCBI): domain Eukaryota; kingdom Metazoa; phylum Chordata; class Lepidosauria; order Squamata; family Natricidae; genus Thamnophis; species Thamnophis elegans. The sequence continues at coordinate 140,913,713 of NC_045543.1, read as the reverse complement.
CCCCTTCTAGGCAAAACGAAACAAAATAGAGAGGAGACAGAGAGAGTGAAAGAAAGAAAGAGAGAGAGAGAGAGTGTCTGTGTGTGTGTGTGTGTGTGTGTGAGAGAGAGAGAGAGAGAGAGGGAGAGAGAGAGTTGAAAAGGAGCATCGAAAGAGGCGGAGAGCAGAGAGCTAGGCGGAAAAATCCGCGCCCGTCCGCCTTTAGGGCGAGCGAACGAAAAGGGCTCTTTTTTTCTCGAAGTCTCTGGGCGCAACGCAATTCCTCGATTGGCGCCAAGGAATGGCAGGACTGGAAGGGACCTGGGAGGTCTTCTAGTCCAGCCCCCCTCCTGCTCAGGCAGGAAACCCTACATACACTATTTCAGAGGACAAAGGAGGACAGAGCCAATTTCCAAGGCGGTTTCTGTGCACCCCGGAGATCTGAAACTGGGTAGCTTTGGACTGAGACAGAGGTGTGTTTCTGTGTGTGTGTGTGTGCACGCGCGCGGTCCATCCCCCCTCCCTCCCGTCGCCAAATGACCCAAGGCATCTTGTACCTAAGGGCCCAGCTCTTTTCTGCAAGACTAGGCACTCCAGCAAGGAGAGACATAAAGGCAATCACGGCAGCGCCAAAGACCCAGCTGGGGCTCTCCCTGGGAATTGAGGCGGGCCCCGTCCTGCGGACGGGGGGGGGGGGGAGATGAACGGCCGACGAAGCTTCTCTTGGTCGCTTTCGTTCCCGCAACAACATTCGGGTTTCATTTCCCTGTTTGAGAGAAGTCTATATATAAGTCTATATATAAGACAGAGAACCGAAGGGGAAAGCATCCGACAGGGAAGGGGGGTGATGCTGGGGAAGGACGACTGAGCCATCACTACTCCGCCTATCCTTCCCCCCCCCCCCAAAAAAAACCTAATGGGGGAGGAGAAGATAATTGCGGGTGTCGGGAACGGATTCCCAACGTTTTCAAATCCAGATTCTTTAAAAAAAAATAGCCAGAGCCGTTTTGGATGGGAAGATGGAGATAAAGAGAGAAATGTTAGTTAGATAGATGATAGATATAGATGATAGACAGTTAGATGATTATATATATAATAGACGAGATAGATAGATATAAATAGATAAATAAATAGATGATAAACAGCTAGATAGATGAAGAGAGAAAGACAGATATGTATAGTAGATATAGCTGGATGGATGGATGGATAGATAGATAGATGATAGATAGATATAGATGACAGATATAGATGATAGACAGATGACAGATATAGATGATATATGATTGAAAGATATTGATAGAAATATATAATAGACTAGATAGATAGAAAAATAGATGGATAGATAGGTGATAGATAGATAGATAGATAGATAGATATGACAGATATAGATGATAGACAGATAGATCAGATATAGATGATAGATGACAGATATAGATGATATATGATTGAAAGATATTGATAAAAATATATAATAGACTAGATAGATAGAAAAATAGATGGATAGATAGGTGATAGATAGATAGATAGATAGATAGATAGATAGATAGATAGATAGATAGATAGATGGTAGATAAATAGCTAGATAGATCAAGAGAGAAAAACAGATATGTATGGTAGATAGATATAGCTGGATAGATAGATAGATAGATAGATAGATAGATAGATAGATAGATAGATAGATAGATGATAGATAGATAGATAGATAGATAGATAGATAGATAGATAGATAGATAGATAGAGACAGAGATATTAGATAGAGACGGAGATGACAGATAGAAATATAGATAAGTAGAGATATATACGTGATAGGTGATGATATAGATAAATAGACAGATAGGTGATAATTATTGAGAGTGGGAGTTCAAGGAGACTTTGGCTTCCATGAATGCCACGGGTTTCAGGAAGGGTTTTTTCAAGATTTTGAGTGGGGCAGAATATTCTTTAGAGCCCCCTGTCCTTCCTCACTTCATGCTACAGCCTATTTTCCCCTCAAAAATAAAAATAAATTAAAAAACAAGGGTTGGGGGGGGGGGAGAGACATGAAATTTGTGTAACGACTTCCGGAAATTATATTTCTAATGGATTTGGTTTCCTGCCTTAGCTCAGAGTCGTCTCCTCGCTAAAATTTCAGAAAGAAACTTCGTCTGCATCGGGGTTGGGGGAATTTCCCGTTCAGTAGGTTGTGGGAATCCAACGTTTGCTTTACCTTTTTCGCGGGAACTTCATAATTGAGTGAAATAGGCTAGTGTCTGTTAACGCCTAAGGGATCAGATATAATTTGATAATCCCGGTTTAGAGCTGCGATGGTTGTGTAGATCCAGCCATTAAGGAGGGACTTTAAACTTGAGAAGTTGAGGGGGAAAACGAGAGAGAGGGGGGGGAGAGAGGGAGTGAGTGAGGAGAGAGAGAGAGAGAGGGAGGGAGGGGAGAGAGGGAAGGAGAGGGAGGGAGGAGAGAGAGAGAGGGCGGGAGGGAGGAGCGTGGGTTGGATTTTAATTTTTCTCACTGCTGTTTTAAGTTCCTTGCCAAAACCAGCAGAAGAGGGAGTTTAGTGACCCATCTTGGATCCTACTTTAAGAATATACAGTTGTCTGATTCATTCAAAAATGATTCCAAATTGGGTTCAGATGAAACGGGTCCCGAGTTCCGCTGCGCTTCAACCAAGCAGAAGCGTCGGAAGAGGTTGCCTTAGAAGCAATTCCCACGTTCTGGATGGCGTTAGTGAGTCCTTTAGTAAGGCTACAACCAAGCACGCAACGGGACTCACTGATCCCCTAATGGATTGCGGCTGCAATAGGTTTGCGTTCTGCGGAGAAAGGAAGATCAAAAGCCGAAAACTCGGTCTCCTTATCTTATCACGTTATCAACGGGGAAGCCAGCTGCCTTGGTGCGAGCTGACTTTGGTGCCGAATCTATTTAAAGCTGAAAAGGCCTGCAGAAAATATTAGCCCAATTAATAGCGACCAAAAAAGCTTCGGTTTCTTTTAAGTCCTAGAACGAATGAAAAGAGGCAGTTTTGTCTAGTGGTTAAGGCGCCAGGCTAGAAAGCGAGAGGCCGTGGGTGAGTTTAAGTCCCGCCTTAGCCATGAAAGCCAGATAGGTGGCTTTGGGTCAATCGCCAGGAGACTGTGATTTCTAGTCCCACTTTAGGCATGAAAGCCAGATGGGTGCTCTTGGGCCAGTCCACACACACGCTTTCTCTTTCAGCCCAAGCCACCTCGCAGGGTTGTTGTTGCAGGGAAAGTAAGAGGAAGAAGGTATCTTGGAAATGTTCACCAACTTGAGTTATTTGTAAAAATAATAAAGACGAGATATAAATAAACAAACGAACAAAGAGTAAAGAGGCAAAGGTCCCTTCAGATTGAGCTCAACGCACACACGCGCGCGCGGGCACACACACACACACACACACACACAGCTGTGTGTGTGTATGTGTGTGTATGTTCCAGCATAACTCTGGAATGGTTCGACCAATTTCAACCAAACTTGGTACACAGATGACTTACTCTTAAGAAACAAATATTGTGGAGGTAAGACATCCCTAACAGCCCTGTGTGTGTGTGTGTGTGTGTGTGTTTGTGTGTGTGTCTGCCTGGGTGTTCCAGCATTACTCTGGAACGACTGGGCCACTGAAATGAAAACGAATGAATTATATCTATAGCGTGAAGTCACAGTACTTTTGACAGTGATAATGTGCATTTTGGATTCTACTTCGTGTTTGTGTGTGTGTGTGTGTGTGTGTGTGTGTGTGTGTGTTTTCCAGCAATACTTTGACTTGATACTATAGATATAATTCATTCCTTTTCCTGTCTAATACAGCATTAGCATTAATAAATACCTGGCCAACGCAGGGTTATCAGCTAGGTCTTAATCACTGCCTGGTGGCGCAGTGGTTAGAGTGCAGCACTGTAGGCTACTTCAGCTGACTGCAGTTCTGCAGTTCGGCTGTTCAAATCTCACCGGCTCAAGGTTGACTCAGCCTTCCATCCTTCCGAGGTGGGTAAAATGAGGACCCGGATTGTTGTTGGGGGCAATATGCTGACTCTGTAAACCGCTTAGAGAGGGCTGAAAGCCCTATGAAGCGGTATATAAGTCTAACTGCTATTGTCACTGCCATTTTCCTGCTGGGCTGTTTCGTTGGCTTCTCCCTTTAGTTTGCAACTTTAGAATTTCCTGGTGGTCCCCAGTCCAATGATCAAACAGGTCTGGTTACCTTTTTTTTCAAGATTGACCAAGGGCCCTTTCTCTTTGCTGGGCACGGGCTGGCATCGGTTTAAGGGAGGGAGGAGCGTTATGGGGCGGCGGCGGCATCGGGCTTCCTTCTGAGTAGAGAAACGGGGGCCAGGCAGGGTTCGTTGTAAAATTAACCAGCCGAACCCTGCAGTCTCTCTCTCTCTCTCTCTCCATCTCCATCTCCCCCTCCCCTTCCCCTTCCAGCTCCTTCCCTGCCTCAGCCACACCGAGATAACAAGACAATCTGACCACCTACCGCTTTATGGTTCCTTCGCTCCTACTATTACAATCAAGAGAATACTTTATTTACTGTTAACATTCACTTAAAGCGTTAATGTTAATGACGCTTCGGAATCCGCCGAAGAGGGTTTCCCGGTGGCGGTTCCTCTTCCTAACCTTCCCCCCCGCCCGCCCGCCCGCCCGCCCCCACCATCCTCTTTCCTCGGTTTCGCAAGGATTTTCACGGAGAGAGACTTCGAAATGGAATAGCGAGGGAGGGGGGGAAACGAGGGGGGGCGAGGGGGCGGACTCCCCGGAGGGTAAGGAAGGAGGCTTCGTTGCTTATCGTCTTGTGTATCAGTTTGATATCGCGTTTTATATCGGTTTTATATAGACGCGAGAGAAGACTCCTGCCAGTCCCTTGGGCTGCCAGGCGATCCAACCGGTCGGTCCTGGAGGAGATCAACCCTGGCTGCTCTTTTAGAAGGCCAGATCCCGAAGAGGAAACTCAAATGCTTTGCAGACCTAATGAGAAGGAAGGACTCCCTGGAGAAGAGCCTCGTGCTGGGAACGATGGAGGGCAAAAGAAGAAGGAGATGACAGAGAATGAGGTGGCTGGATGGAGTCACCGAAGCAGTCGGCCTGAGCTTAAATGGGCTCCAGAGGATGGTAGAGGACAGGAAGGCCTGGAGGAACGTTGTCCATAGGGTCGCGATGGGTCGGACACGACTTCGTAACTAACAACAACGACGTAGTGTTTATCCTTTTCATATTGTAAGCCGCCTAGAGTTACCCTGTGGTACGGCGGAGCTGCCAATAAATTATTATTATTTTTTTAAAAAACCCAAGCAAATAGGGCCCTGGTCCCCCCCATTCTCTTTAACTCCCCGGCGATTGGATTCCCACAGCAGTCAAGACTGGTGAATTCAGATGTCCTCGGAATACGTCCCCCGCTCCCCAGAAGAGTTTTAGATGTTGAGTGGGCTCAAACAAAGGGGGAGAAAAAAGGAGAAAGACCTTTTTGAGGAAAACGTGAAGAAACACACACACACACACACACACACACACACACACACACAGACAGGACAGACAGACAGGACAGACACACACACACACACACACACACACACGTGTTCTTATTTCTTCTTTTTTTTTAAAAAAAATCCCCCCTATTAATATTTAGGCAAACGGAATATGAAAACATGTTTTACAGGGTTGGGTTATTATTGGTTCTTTTGCCCAAGAACTGATAGGTGACCGGACGGACTGCAACCTGCTCGCGGTAGGCAGCTACCGATATATAAATAGACCACATCCTGCTGGCTCTTTTCCGCTGTAGTTTATTTAAGGAAGATTTATTCTTATTTATTTTTTTTAAAGGAGGCGGGGGGCTTCCGGTCTATTTTCTGCAGACCCCGAAGGAGGAAAGGGAGAAGAGACCCCTTTCTTAATTAGGAGCTTTGCTATTGCGTTGTTATTTACTATTATTATCTTCAATTCAATTCCCGGAGGGGGGGGGAGAGAATATGTATGCATGTATGCGTGTACACACACACACACACACACGCGTCGCTCGAGTTGAACTGTTGGGTTTAGGAGAATATCCGTGCTCCAGAGACCACCCAACGCCCTCGTCTTTCTACTAACCTTTAAAAAAAACGCAATTTTATCCCCTTTTGTTAACCGAGCCCAGGCACACACCCAAGACGACAAGGTCCGCGGTCTTCGCAGTTGCCTCGGGGCAGTCTCTTCTCTAGGGGGAAATAATAAAATAAAATAAAATAAACTGCACCCCGAGTCTGGTTCAGTCACGAACCTTCGGGGAAAACTCCCCGAAACCTTCAGCATCAACTCTAACGGGCGAACGGACTCCGGTCTCGGATCTCGAAGGCTGAACGTGAAAGGCGGTCGGCCTGGGGGGGGAATTAGACGGCAATTCTGCCTAATAGCTCCGACGCCTCCGTAATGAGATTTCTGCGGCTTTCCTAGGTCCCCCCCCCCCGCCCCGTTTGGGAACAAGAGTTCGAGTCCCTCCCCCCCTCCCCGTCACCTTTCTGTTTCTCTTGATCGTTTTCAAAAAAAATTGGGGTGGGGGGAGAGGAAGGCTTTTTGTAAACGGGCGGCAGGCGTTCAACCCTAGGTCGAACTTTACAGGAGCCAATGAAGGATCGATTTTTGTCGCGGGAGATTGCTTCGGGACGGATTCAATGCCTGCGGGGACGGCCTCCGTCGAAGGAGGGTTTCCTTCGGGAGTGATCGACCCAGCGGGTCCCTTCGAACCGAAACCCTCCCGCGCTTAACGCAAGCCGCGGTTTGACCCCTTTCGCGATCCAACCGTCAACCGACCAACGAGCCCGGCGGCGGTGCAGTTTCGTCCACACACACACACACACACACACACACACCCACCCCCAAGTCACGGAAAGGGTCTTGATTCCCCTCCACCCACCCCGTTTGGCCTCATCTCTGTTCTCGGCCTGAAGGAAGACCTAACTTCAAAAACTTGTAGGAAACCCTTCGACTTGCAAAGCGTTTTCCTTCCGTTGAATACCAGGATTTTTACTCCTTAACCTTAACTCCGAAGGGAGAGAGAGACAGCTTGGTTAGTGAGATTTACTCGAGGTACGCGGCGTGCGTCGCAGCCTTCCCCGGATGGTGGATCGGACCCTCCCTCGTCTTTTTCCTTCAAACAACAACAACGATTTGGAACGGGTTGTCAACCAGACACCCGCAGATACCAACCGGAGTGTGTGTTAGTTACGAATCGGTTCCTGTCGCTTAAGCGGACTCTGCCTCAGTCCTTAGCTGTAGGCGTTTAAAATATTGAGGACAGTTAATTACCACCACTCCCGCCCACTTCGCTGGAGAAATCAGATTAGGTTCACCCCTAGGAGGTTAGGAAAGAGAAGAGAAGAGAGAAGAGGAGAAGAGGAGAGAATAGGAGATAGAGAATAAGAGAAGAGAATAAGATAAAATAAGAGAGAGAATAGGAGAAGAGAATAAGAGAAGATAATAAGATAAGACAGAGAATAGGAGAAGAGAATAGAAGAGAATAAGAGAAGAGAATAAGAGAAGAGAATAAGAGAAGAGAATAAGAAGAGAATAAGGGAAGAGAGAGAATAGGAGAAGAGAATAAGAGAAAATAAGAGAAAATAAGAGAAGAGAATAAGATAAGATAAGACAGAGAATAGGAGAAGAGAATAGAAGAGAATAAGAGAAGAGAATAAGAGAAGAGAATAAGAGAAGAGAGAGAATAGGAGAAGAGAATAAGAGAAAATAAGAGAAGAGAATAAGAGAAGAGGGCAAGACAACCTCGTCTGTTCAACAGGATGGATCATGAAGTAGATAAAGTAAAGGGCCGGAATATGATTGAAGTCAGTCAATACGAGGAGACGTGCTCAGGGATGGAATTTTAATTAGATTTTTTTAAATAACAATAACTTATGGCAAAGGAAGGATGTCATATTTTAAGCAAAGGGGGAAAAAAACCCATTCAGAGAAACGTATCAACTAAATAGAATACAGGCAGGATGGCTGAACGCACATAAATTGAGATAGAAAGAGATTTAGAACCCAAGCTCGACACCCAAAACAGAAACGCCTGTTGCCCCGTTCTGTTTCTTCTTTGACCGCGTTTTCATCCGCAGCTTCCTTGGGAAGGGATCCTGGAAGCCGTTTCAGGATGCGACTTGGAAGGATGGAGGAAAAGTGTGTGTGTGTGTTGGGGGGGGGCGGTGGAGTAAAAAGAAGAAGAAGAGAGGAAATGGCCTCTTGATTTCTGCCCCCCCCAAAGAGAGAGCTAGACTGCTGAGATCCCAAGCATAAGTAGAATTAATTCTAAGGCCCTCGTTACAATTAATTCTAAGGCTTATTACAATTGATCAGATGGTTCCGATTTTTCAAGAACTTGAATATATATAGCTGGGTTCACACAACACATGAAACCTGGGTTAACAAAGCAACAACTGCTGAGTTCCCACAATGGTTAACGCTTAAATAAATAAACTCCCCAGGGTGGCTTGGTTCACATGACCTGCTAAGAGAAAGCGAGAGTTGAATTCCTATGGACCCCCTGGACCATAAATTACCCCAGCCACTTTTTCAGCTGGATTCGTGCCATTATTGCTACAGGTTAAATTCCAGCAGTCCCTCCCTCCATCTTAAGCAGGTCACTTGCATAAAACTTCATAATCCCATTTTATGTTTATTCAAAAACAAACGCTCTGTTCAAATTAAATTTGTATATCAGTGGTTGCATGACCTCTGTAGATGCCAATAACCGGATGAGAGCCTGGCCTTTTCCTAGAGTTTTATGGGAAAAGAGAGTGATGTCTCTGTTTACACAGAGTGGAGATGGGCACCATTTTTCCTTTATGCCCTTGTCCCTTGCCCGCCTTGTCTTCCTGGCAATATTTTTTTTGCCCTACTACTACGTGATATCCAGGAAATGGACAGAAAAACTCCTTTATTCAAGGGAGCATAATTAAGACAACATGCAAAGGTGGAATGTGAAGGTTTGAACGAGGGGGAAAGTCCTCTGTGCCCAGATTTTCAATTGCCTGCACTCTTAATGATTCTTCATGATTAATGCCCAGTAATCAAGTGATGTAAACTTGCACGAAACTGTTATTTTTGTTTATTCATTCCTCTCTTTGGGCAAAAGATATCTTTAAAAACAAAAACAAATAAAGAGAAAAAATAACTTAGCCAGACAGAACAGCACAACTATGAAGAAAAAGGCATTCAAGCAATTCCATCATTTCGAATTTTTAAAAATGTCCTATATTTTATTGTCCACATGCACTCTCTAGATAGATAGATAGACAGACAGACTTCTATTTGAGGGAAGATGATAGGTACATGATAGCTAATGATAGATACTAGATTGATAGAGAGATGATATATAGATAAATAGATAGATAGATATAGACACATGATAGATACATGTTAGAAAGTAGATTGATTGATAGATGATAGATAGATCTGATGCTTTATTCAAACTAAATCTGCATATCAATGATTGCACGACCTCTGTAGTTGCCATAACCTAAATAAAAACAAATTACGACTTTAACTTGTTTAAATAAAGCACTTCCCTCCGTCTATCCTAAGGATGTAAGAGTTATATATGAAAACCTATTTTGCTCAGGGGTCCTTACTGCTGGGAGTGGTCCTTGCACAGGGGAGTGTTGCGGATTTCAAGCTATACAAATTAGAGATCTCTCTTCAGCTGAAATAAGACGTTTAGGATTTCGGGTATTGTGAAGAAGAGGGTTATTGGACAGCTAAGAAAGACGATCTGCGGAGAAAGGATGCTGAAAAGAGGCGACGCGATTCCACTAAGCTTCGCGAGGCAACTTTGGTGGTGCTGAACGGACAGCGCCTTCCCACCCGCTTCTCCCTTCTGGAAGCCTTTAGGAATTGAACTCTTTTATTGCATTCAATTCATTTTTTTAAAAAAAAAAAAGAAAACAAAATTTATAAATAAAATCTCACGACTTCGGGAACCTTCTGTAGAACGGGAGAAGGGAAGAGAGGGCAAACGAAAGCCAACGTATGAATTCCTGGGAAAGGGAGAGACGATTCTCGTTCGATTTTCCCTCCAGGGTTTTAAATCCACACCGGGGCTCAGATTATGCATAAGGGCTTATTTCTTCCCCACGGAGCAGATCGGTCCAGCCTTTGGGTGGTTATGATGCTGAACCGCCCTTTGCTTTCCCCAAGGAGAAGTCAAAGGAGCTGCGTCCGTTCTTAAACTTCAACATTGATACTTTGCTCCAGAAGCCCCCCCCCCTTCTCCCCCAGGAATACTTGGACTATTTCCACTGGCTGTTCACAGACATTAATTGTTTGGGAAATGATTTCTTTAAATTAAAACAAAACTCAGATTTTTTTTTAAAAAAAATATGCCCGGCCACAACAGCTGCAGTTTTGAGCTAACCCAACTTTTTCCAAAATGCACTTGGAAATCAAAAGCTAAATGCAGATCACTGGACTTCGTACTATGTGGCCTTCCTCACTAGTCTCTCGGTATTATCCAGTTGCAACATTAAAAAGGGAGAATAAAACCTTCTATTTGAGGGAAGAGAGCTAATTTGAAAACAAAAAGGAAACGCAGGGAAGAATCAGTCACACCGAATAAACATCGCGGATGCAGTTTTATTGTCGAGTGACATCGGAGTCCTGTAATCAAAGATTAATTGTCTTAATCAAATAGATCCACCCTCAGCAAATTAAGATGGTGCCAGCAACAAATTATAGGACGATTGGTTGGTGCGATGAGTTGGGGGAGGTGGTGGGAGAGGAAGGCAAGATGGAAAGAAAAAGAAAGCAACAGAAGATCAAGATGGAAGGAAGGAAAAGAAGGAAAGGAATGAAGGAAAGAAGAAAGGGAAAGGAAGGAAGGTGGGAAGGGAAAAAAGAAAAGGAAGGAGGGAAGGGAGGGAGGGAGAGAGACGGAAGGAAGGAAAGGGAGGGAACAGAAGGCAGAAGAAGGAAGGATGGAAGGAAGGGAAAGAAAGGAAGGAAGGGAAAGGAAGGAGGGGAGGGAGGGAGAAAGAAAGAAGGAAGGAAGGAAAGGGAAGGAAAGGGAAGGAAAGGAAAGGGAAGGAAAGGGAAGGAAGGGAGGGAATGGAAGGCAGAAGAAGGAAGGATGGAAAAATGGAAGGAAGGAAAAGAAAGGAAGGAATGAAGGAGGGAAGGAAGGAAAGGAAAGACGAAAGGAAGGGAAAAAGAAATAAAGATAGAAAAAAGAAATGAAGGAAGGAAGGAAAGAAGGAAGGAAAAGGAAGGAAGGAGGGTAGAGAAGAAGGAAAATGAAGGAGGAATGAAGGACGAAAGAAAGGAAAGGAAAGGATAGAAAGAAAGAAAGAAAGAAAGTCCCAAAGAAGAGTACTTCGCCAAAGAGGGAAAGAGGACCCGAACAAGAAACCAGCAAACGGCAGCCCCCCACCACCGCTAAGTGCCTCCCCCTTCCGGCTCCTGTTGGCGGCTGGGCGGCTGGAAAGCGTCAGGAAAGAGGAGTCGGTGGCAACGGGCACCTGGCCCGGGGGAGAAGAGCGCCCGCCCCACCTTTGTCCGCCCGATCGCGGCGAGACTTACCTGCTTCAACGCCGCGCGCTCAGTTTCCCGCAAGCGGCCCGGGCGCTCATCGGCAGGCGGGCCATCCGAGCGGAGCGGCGGCGGCGGCGGCTCGACGGCACTTCCCGCCCTGCCAAGCGGGGAGGTGGCCCCCGTCTCCGGCAACTTTGGAGGCCGGCGGTGGCTCTCGCCCTCCCTCTTGTGGGCCGGGCGAAGGGCATTCGCCGTCTCCTAGGCAGGCAGGCAGGCAGGCAAGCGGGGGTCCCCGCCGCCACCGCCTCCTCCTCCTCCTCCTCCTCCTCCAGGGCTCGGCACGACTGGAACCAATCAACCGCCTCCCTTCTCTTTCCCCTCTCCCCTCCTAAGAGGAAGCGGAACGCCCTCGGAGCTTCTGCGGGGCCTAGGAGCCAGCTGGCTGGGTTGGGGAATGGAGAGGCCCGGCGCACTCCTCCGGCGATCACCACGGGTTTATGTCAATTCGCAATGTCCAGTGGTGTATTAACCATTAGGCAGACTAAGCACATGCTTAGGGCACCAGACCCAAGGGGGCACAACAAAGTTGAGAAAGAAAGAAAAAACCCCAATGAAGATGTGTATAGTATGTCCAAAGAAGGTGGGGGGGGGGCACCAAGAGTTGTCCCTGCTTAGGGCACCAGTGAGCCTTAATCTGCCACTGGCCATGGCGAAGTCACCACGGCCAACTGGTTGCAGGACAAGAGTTAGACTACTATTAAAGAAATGGTGGAATAGAAGAGATAATAAGAAAAACCAATATTAGACTGTGCAGAGATGAACAGGTTGACTTTGAAAATAAAGGATAAAGAGGAATTGGTGTACTTCAAGACAGGGGGAAGATTTTATGACTGGCTAGAGAAAGGAATCTAGAAAAGAAAGCAAGGGGAAGATACAGAATTCAGATGATACACTATTAAATGTGAAAGGGGGGAAGAGGGGGAAAACAGAAAAGAAAATTATATATATATATATATATATATATATATATATATATATATATATATATATATATATATACACATACACACATACATACATACATACATACATACATACATACATACGTGTGTGTGTGTGTATGTATGTGTGTATATATATATGTGTGTGTGTGTGTGTGTGTGTTTTATTTGTGCTGATAAATAAATAAAGGGAGACTAGTATAGATCTATTTCAAGCTATTTAGCTCTCATCAGCTAGCCATACCCTTACTGGGATTCGAACCTGGGCTATATTACATATTAGGCAGACGTCTTAGCCATTAGGCCACAGGCTCTGATCCGTTATTAGCTGAGCCAGGGAGAAAGGCATATATTTAAAGTCACAACCCCTGGTATGCCCCAATTATGGGAGGAATATATATATATATTCAAGAGTGAGATATAAGGGGGAAAAACATAGGATAGATTAGTGAAGGGAAGGGAATAAGAAATGATACTAAACTATATTTGCATTTGCAGAAATACCACCCCAAGAAAACATAAACTGAGATTTGAAAGTGACACCTATAACAACAGAAAAAGAAAGGGAGAGAGGAGGAGAGGAAGAGGAGGGAAGGAAGAAAGAGGTAAAGAGAGGAGGGTGAAAGGGAGAGAAAGAGAAGGAGAGAGGGTAGGAAAAGGAAGAGTAGGAGAAGGGAAGAGACAAGGGAAGAAGGAAGGGGAAGGAGAGGAGGAAGGAAGGAAGAAGACAAGGGAGGGAGGGAGAAAAGAAAGGGAAAATAAGGTGGTGTTACAACAGGCGCTAGGGATGGTAAATAAAGCAACCCAAATTGTATATTATAACCTCTTAAATGGAATAACAAATTTATAAGAATGACAAATGTAATAACTATGTGAATGTATACCTATACTTGTATGTAAGAGAATAAAAAATAATACACTTAAAAAAAAGAAATGGTGGAATAGAATCATTCAAGGAAGGATGCCAAAGGAGGGACAGAATAAAATCCCAATGGCAAAAATTAGTGGCAAGCCTTCGCCATAGTGAGTTGGCTGCAGCAAGATGGTTGTGGCAAGTTGTCCCATTCTCCACACAACCACCGGAACCGCGCTCCTGTGCTGGCTCGTAGTGCCTCCCGAGTCGAAAAGTCACCGGGAGTTTAGAGGACTCCGGAGAAGCGACTGGTCTTGAGTTGACAGTGGTGATAATACATAGAGTAGGAATCTACCCAGTAACTCAACCAAGCCAGTAACCATTCTCAGTCATCCAGGTCCTTGTTGTCCCCAAAGGTGCTTTTTAAATTTTTTATTTTATTTTATCAATTTCATATATACATTCACAATTATATGATCTCATAACTGTTATTAATAATATGTATTTATAACAATTTTTCCCTACTGTTGACAATATACTTGAAGATTGCTTTTTTATCATCCCATAGATCCATCTTATCTTACAACGGTCCTACTTCTTCTTCCTTCCCTCCCTCTTTCCTTCCCTCGTTTCTTCTCTCCTACTCCCCTTCCTTCCCTCCCTCCTTCCCCTTCCCTCCTTCTCTCCTTCCCTCCTTCCTTCCCTCCTTCCTTCCCTCCTTTCTTTTCTCCTTCTCTCCTTCCTTTCCCCCTTCCTTTCCTCCTTCCTTCCCCCCTTCCTTCTCTCCTACGTTCCCTCCTTCCTTCCCTCCTTTCTTCTCTCCTTCCTTCCCTCCTTCCTTCCCTCCTTTCTTCTCTCCTTCCCTCCTTCCTTCCCTCCTTGCTTCCCTCCCTCCTTCCCTCCCTCCTTCCTACCCCCCTTTCTTCTCTTTCTTCTCTCCTTCCTTCCTTCCTCCTCTCCTTTCCCTTCTCTCCAAAGGTGCTTTTTCAAGAGGCAACTGGACTTTCTGGTTTTTCTTTTGAAGAGGTTTCGCTTCTCCTCCAAGAAGCTTCTTCAGTTCTGGCTGGATGATTGAATTCTTGGAAGAAGCTTCTTGGAGGAGAAGTGAAACGTCTTCAAAGAAAAACCAGAAAGTCCAGTTGCCTCTTGAAAAAGCACCTTTGGGGGCAACAAGGACCTTGGATGACTTGAGATTGAGACAACCATGATTAGATAGGTATGTTGTGACAATTCGGGTTTTGTAAACCAAGGCTTGTTGACCAAGTAGGGTTTGTTGAATTCACAGAAGAGGCCAAAACAGACTCAAACGAAGCGTTTGTGCCATTTTGTGAACTTTCTTGCCACGGTTCTTCAGTGAATCATCGCATTTGTTAAGTTAGCCACGTGGTCGTTATGTGAATCTGGTTTCCCCACTGACTTTGCTTGTCCCAAGGTGGCAAAAGGGGATCACAGGACCGCAGGACTCAGCAAACCGTCGTAAGTGGGAGTCAGTTGTCAAGCCTTGAAATTTGACCATGGGACTCTGGGGATGCTGCAAGTGTCGTAAGTGTGAAAAACGGTCATGAGTCATTTTTCCCACTGCTGTTGTAACTTGGAACGGTCACTGAATGAACTGTTGTAAGTTGAGGACTACCTGTATATTTGTCTGATCTATTTGATAGGATCAATCCATGTAGCATTTCCCTTCTCTTCCCTCCCTTCCCCTCCTCTCTCTCCCTCTTTCTCTCCCCTCCCCTCCCTCTCCATTTCCCTCCCTCTCTCTCCCCCACTCATCCCCTTCCCCCTTTCCCCCTTTTCTTCACTCCCCCTCCTCTTTCTCTCCTTTTCTCTCCCTTCTCTTTCCCCTCCCCCTCTCTCCTTCTCACTTTCCTTCACTCTCTCTCCCACTCCTCTCCTTTCCCCCTTTCCTCTCTCCCTCCCCTCCCCTCCCTCTTCCTTCTCCTCCCTCTCCCTTCCACTCCCCTGCTCTCCCTTTCCTTCATTCTCTCCCTTTCCCACTCCCCCATCCCCTTTTCCTCCTCTCCTTTCTTTCCCCTGCCTCTACATTTCCCTCCCTCCCTCTCACTCCTCCCCTTTCTCTTTCCCCCCTCTCCCTTCCACGCCCTCTCCCTCCCTCCCTTCCCATCCCCCCTTTCCTTTACTTCAACAATATGAAAGCATTTGTTAATCTAAGCTGCAGTCTTAGAATTTACTTCTCCTCCGAAATACTTCCTTGTGATTATTTGGGATCTGCTAGGTGCTGCCATCTGCTGTGGACTAGTGGCTTGAAATTCTTGCTCCCAGCCTCACCCCAATCTTGGCCAATCACGAGAGCAATTGTTCATGCAATGTAAAGGACGAATTGTTACACGCAGCATTCAACTATATGGAAAGATTTGCTATTTTTCAATCCTGGGGATGAATTTAATACATTGAATTCACATTTGAATGTACATTTTAAACAAATCAAATGCAAATCTGGCCTAACTTCACCCACCTGATGTTGACTGCAAGTGTCCTGGGGATTATAGCCAAACCTATAGAATATATACAGCTCTTAGCTTAAAAAAAAACTTGTGCACGATCAACAAACTGTAAGTGGTGCGTAGAGAGAGTGTTATCAAATTTCTGGGTCCAGATCATCCTTGATTTACAAGTGTCCATTCAAAGTCACAGCAGCTCTGAAAAAAGTGGCGTTTGGCCGTTTTTAACACTTAACGAGTGTTTGCAGCATTCCCACATTCACATGAGGGTTCATATTTATGGCGGCTGGTTCCTATTTATGGCTGTTCCAGCGTCCCAGGCTCATGTAATTCCCTTTGGCCACCTCCTGACAAAGATGGGGGAAAACAGATTCATTCATCAACCACATGACCAACTTAACAACGGCAGTGATTCACTTAACAACTGGCAAGAAAAGTTGGTAAAATGGGGTCAAACTCACTTTGCCCCCGTCTCGCTTAGAAACAAATGGTCTCAATTATGGTCGTAAGTCGAGGACTGCCTGTAGACCAATGTTGCAGTTTAATCTTGTGTGCTCCAGTATAAAACTGGACTCTTTTTGAAATATTTTTTTTTATTTTAAACACATAAGTAAAACAAAAATATAGATTAAAACAACAAAGGAATAAAAAGTTCCATCATACAGCGGTTCCATATTGGTTGTCTTTACACTTGATTTTTTCCCTCCTATACATTCATATCTTACATTTGTGGTCCCCTTATTCTTTATTCTTTAGCCGCCCGGAGTCCTCCGGGATTGGGCAGCCTATAAATCGATTTAATAAATAAATAAAATACTTATTTATATATACTATTCCACACTTATTTGTGCTTAACTGTTTGTATCAGAATATCATTTTACCTATATTATACTTTATGTCGGTCTTGAGGCCGTTAGAGACTGGATGAGAGCAAACAAGCTGATACTCAACCCAGACAAGACCGAGTGGCTGTTGTGTTTTCCTCCCAAAAATTTGACCAATGTACCATCACTCAGGCTGGGGGGACAAAATTTATACCCCTCAGAAAGGGCCCGCAACTTGGGAATCCTCCTGGACCCACAGCTGACTTTTGACCACCATCTCTCAGCTGTGACCAGGGGGGCATTTGCCCAGGTTCGCCTGGTGCGCCAGTTGCGGCCCTACCTGAATCGGGAGGCCCTCACAACAGTCACTCGAGCCCTTGTGATCTCCAGGCTGGAATACTGCAATGTGCTCTACATGGGGCTGCCCTTGAAGAGCACCCGGAGACTTCAGCTAGTCCAGAATGCGGCCGTGCGAGTGATCGTGGGCGCACCACGGTTCGCCCACATAACACCGATCCTCCGTGAGCTGCACTGGCTACCTGTCGATCTCCGGGTGCACTTCAAGGTCCTACTCACCACCTATAAAGCGCTCCATGGTAGTGGATCTGGCTATTTGAGAGACCGCCTTCTGCCAATCACCTCCCTGCGTCCCATCAGATCGCATAGAGTTGGCCTCCTCCGTATTCCATCCGCCAGTCAGTGCCGACTGGCGACTACTCGGAGGAGAGCCTTCTCTGTTGCGGCTCCGACGCTATGGAATAATCTCCCCGTGGAGATCCGCACCCTCACCACCGTCCAGGCCTTCCGCACAGCCCTCAAGATCTGGCTATCCCGTCAGGCCTGGGGATAAGTTTTTACTTTCGCCCCTCCCGAATGTTGAGTGAATGTTGTGTTTTACTGTTTAATTTATTCTTGTTCACATTTCTTTTTGTATTTGTCCTACACTCCCCTTCCCCTTTTATTGTAAGCCGCCCTGAGTCCCCTCAGGGAAAAGGGCGGCCTATAAATGTACAATAAATACCAAAATACCAAAATGTTCTTACAATCATTTAGCTACTATAGCAATAGCAATAGCAGTGGACTTATATACCGCTTCATAGGCCTTTCAGGCCTCTCTAAGCGGTTTACAGAGAGTCAGCATATTGCCCCCAACAATCTGGGTCCTCATTTTACCCACCTCGGAAGGATGGAAGGCTGAGTCAACCCTGAGCCGGTGAGATTTGAACCGCTGAACTGCTGATCTAGCAGTAGCCTGCAGTGCTGCATTTAACCACTGCGCCACCTTGGCTCAAGTGCTCTTCTTCACTTATCTTGACTATAACTCATCACTGTATCCTAACACTTCCACTGCATCACTGTTTATGCTTCCCTATTTCTTATTTCTGTCCTCTAAGCATTTAAACCATTTGTTCCCATTTAAATAGTATTCCGATTCTTCCTTTCCTCGTATTTCTTTCGTCAGGAGTGTAACTGAACTCTTAACTAACCTCTCTGACTTCACACCACATACTGGACATTCCTGTGGCTGGCTACTTTATAATGCAATCACTCCATTGGGGGCATCTGTGGTCCAGGCACAATCCTGTTCTTTGCCTTGGGCTACAGAATCTGATTGCTTCCCCCTCCACCCGCCCTTCACTCAGCCTGCCAGAAATAAGGCTCACCTCAAGTTCCCTGCTCACTCTAATCTTCTGTTCAGGTTTGACTTGGTTTCACACAACCTTCCAAGTTGTCTTTAGCTTTAAAACAGACCTGATTTGGTCAACATAAAGCGTGCTAGTCGTTCCCAACTCTAGGGGGTGGTGCTCATCCCCGTTTCAAAATAAAATAAATATTTATTTATCAGCACAAATAAAAAAACACAAATATAACAAAGGCAACAGTAAAAATATTGGGTTTCTGTCGTGATGGACTCTTGTGATGAGCCGATTGACAGATGTTGGAAGCAGTTAACTTCCTCCCATAATTGGGGCTTACCAGGGGTTGTGACACTAATATATCTATCTATCTATCTATCTATCTATCTATCTATCTATCTATCTATCTATCTATCTATCTATCTATCTATCTATCTGTCTGTCTGTCTGTTTTATTTGTGCTGATAAATAAATAAAGGGAGACTAGTATAGATCTATTTCAAGCTATTTAGCTCTCATCAGCTTACCAGGGGTTGTAAAAATCTAATACATACATACATACATACATACATACATACATACATACATACATATATATGTTTGTGTGTGTGTGTTAGTGTGTTTATTTTTTATTATTAGCTTCCTCCCATAATTGGGGCTTAAAATCTTATATGTATGTATGTATGTATGTATGTATGTATACATACATACACATACACATACACATACACACATACATGCATACATATTTGTGTGTGTGTGTATTGTGTCACAACCCCTAGTATGCCCAAATATGGGAGGGAGCATGCTGCTTCCCTTTTCTGTCTAGGTACTAGGAAGGAAGAGAAGAACAACAGAAGAATAGTAATACAGTCTTAGTAGATAATTTGACAGTGTTGTGGGGATTAGTTATTTAGAAGAGGGATGGCATTTGGGGGAAAAAAAACTGCCCTTGTGTCTCGTTGTCGGTGTGCAGTGCCCTATAGCATCGTTTTGAGGGCAGGGGTTGAAACAATTTATGTCCAGGATGTGAGGGGTCAGTAGATATTTTCACAGCCCTCTTTTTGACTTGTGCAGTAAACACAAGGTTATATTATTTTATTAGCTGATTACTCAATAAACCAGGGTTAAGCAAAGCACACCTTGATCCCTTTGATGTACAGAGTGACCACAGAGTAGCTAGCAGCTGCACTGTCTTGATTTGAAACTTCCTGGAGAGCCTATGAGTGGTTTACTACCGGTGTATCACTTCCGAAGAGAGGAGAGAAAAGCTCTCCGCTGCCATCACCAGCAATCAAACACATCCCCTCTCCTCTCTCTCTCTTTTTTTTTAAAAAAACCCACCAACCAAAGGGGAGGGGGCACAGAAGAGCAAACATAAACATAGCCGCCCCCCCCCATCGCCCTAATGAGTTCAATTACAATGTGGTAAACACATTGCCTCTACGCTTTAATTAAGCCTGCTGTCCAATTTTAACTCATTAGTAATTCATTAAGAGAACAGCCCTGAGCAAAGCGGCGAGAAGGGTGGGGGAAGATGGCAGAAGGGTGGGGAGG
This sequence comes from Thamnophis elegans, assembly GCF_009769535.1. Lineage (NCBI taxonomy): Eukaryota > Metazoa > Chordata > Lepidosauria > Squamata > Natricidae > Thamnophis > Thamnophis elegans. The sequence goes on along the minus strand of NC_045543.1, from coordinate 140,893,895 downwards.
GGGTGGATGGCGGGCACCGAGACAAGCATCTTTTGGCCTGGGGGAGTGGGAGGGAGGAGAAGGGCAGTAGGGGGGAGAGGGGGGCTGCAACTCAGACTGCCCTCTGGCTACACAGGAATGTTAACCTCCCCTTCCCTTGAAAGTTTTGGTGGGTGGGTGGGTGGGTCAGAGCATCCTTGCCTAGGCTGGGACCCTCCCGAGTATGTTGGATTAGCAATAGCAATAGCAGTTAGACTTATATACCGCTCCATAGGGCTTTCAGCCCTCTCTAAGCGGTTTACAGAGTCAGCATATTGCCCCCAACAACAATCCGGGTCCTCATTTTACCCACCTCGGAAGGATGGAAAGCTGAGTCAACCCTGAGCCGATGAGATTTGAACAGCCGAACTGCAGAACTGCAGTCAGCTGAAGTAGCCTGCAGTGCTGCATTTAACCACTGTGCCACCTCGGCTCTGATTCAAGGCCCATCATCCGCCTCTGGGCTAGGACAAAGAAAAAGGCCAACGCCAACCTTGAGGAGTCTCTGTTGCTAAATTGCTTCATCAAGGTAACCAACCAAGGTTACCTTTAGCTTATGTGAAGGCCAGCAGGTCGTGCAAATGTCTTTCAAGGCCCTTGGTGTTTATCCTGGGTGAGGAATGTCAGTAACTCAGAAATAAGCTCCATAGAAAATTTGTATTAACTGTCTCCCTTCCCTCCGTTCATGAAAATCCGAGATCTACTGTGGAGTAGGGTATTATTATTATTATTTGGTGAGATTCACAGCCTTTGGGGCTGGTTGGTAACTCAACAGCTCGAGTCCTAACCAAGGACCTAGGAACTGTTAAGGTAACGTCGGAGGATATAAGCTGTTCCAAGTAGGGTGGTTTTTTGTAGAATCAGAATGTTCAAGTCTGATAAATTTAAAATGTCCAAATAGCGAGGCAGCCCTTTGGGTATTGCTCCAAGGGCTCCAATTACAATCAGGACAACATACAATTTCTTTTTGCACAGTCGCTCAACTTCAATTTGCAAGTCCCGGTACTTTGTGATTTTTTCTTGCTGTTTGTCTTCAATTCGTGCATCTCCAGGTATTGCAATGTCAATGAACCATACTTTTTTCTTTTCAACTATTGTTATGTCAGGTGTGTTGTAGGCCAAGTGCCGGTGAGTCTGAATTCCCACAAGATCTTGACTTTCTCATTCTCTAAAACCTTCTCAACCTGATGGTCTCAGTGGTTTTTGCTGTACTCAAATCCAGACTTTTGGCACAATTTCCAGTGAATGATCTTAGAAACGCAGTCATGGCGTTGTAGGTAGTCAGTTTGTGAAATTTTGCTGCACCCACTGATCAAGTGGTCGACTGTCTCATCTTTGTCATTACAGAGGTGACATTTGCTGTTGGTGGTAACATGTTGAATTTTTGCCTTCATGCAGTTTGTGGCTAAGGCTTGTTCTTGAGCTGCCAAAATAAAGCCTTCTGTTTGTTTTTTCAGTGCTCCTGATCTTAACCAGTTCCAAATTAGTTTTTGGTCAGCTTTGCCTTCAATACTTTTCAAGAATTGGCTATGCATAGCTTTGCTTTTCCAATTTTCAGCTCACTTCTCAATTACTTCTTTCTTATATTCAGCTTTTGACTTAGTTGTCTTCAAAAGGCCTCCTTTATTTACTTCTTTAATCATTGGTTCTTCACTTTTCTGGATGTAATCATTCAAGCTGTGTCTTTCTTCTTCCACAGTCTGCTTTACTTGTAGGTGTCCTCTGCTCTTGGTAGATATAATCGGTCAACATCACTTTTAGGGTGCAAAGCATGATTCATTGTCATAAGCTTCCTTGTTTTTCTGTCCAAATTGTCCAACTCCATCTGGGTCCAGTCAATTATTCCTGCAGAGTATCAAATTACAGGTATAGCCCAGGTATTTATGGCTTTTATGATGTTTCCTCCACTCAGTTTGGACTTTAATATCTTGTGAATTCGTCAAATGTACTTGGCTGAGGTTAATTCCTTAACTTTATTATGCATTAAGTCAGAGGCCTCTAAAATCCCCAAGTACTTGTAGCCTTCTTCTGGTTTTACTGCCATCATTTCTTCATTCTCAAGTTCTATTCCATCATCTTCTATGACCTTGCCTACTTTGGTCGCCATTGTTGCACATTTGTCAATTCCAAACTGCATACCAATAAAAGTATATCACAACATTATTTCCATCACAGGATTGTTCACTTGGAAATTCAAGCAATCCGGGTAGTATTAACAACTTTATCTCATTGGAAAGCACATATTAGCCTAATTACATATAAATCTTGAAGAGTTTTTCTGAACTGATGCCAATCTAATATTAAAAATTGGTGTTGTGACTAGATATTTTAGCGTTCACTTCACTATGCTATTTTAGAGCTCATTAAAATTTCAGTTAAACATGGCATGTAAAAATGTACTATGTGTCAACAATTCTATGTACCATCTATGATATTTGGTTGCAGACGTTGTTTTTTTCCATTCACCTTTAAGTCAAGTTGGCTCAGGGTGACTAGCAGGAACGAATAGAATAGAATAGAATATCGGAATAAAGAATAGAATGGAATATCAGAATAAGGAATAGAATGGAATGGAATGGAATAGCAATAGCACTTATATACTGCTTCATAGTGCTTTTACAGCCCTTTCTAAGCAGTTTACAGAGTCAGCCTTTTGCCCCCAACAATCTGGGTCCTCCTTTTACCCGGTTCCACCACAAAACCGCGGTAGACTAAAGCGCGCTTGACGAAAGCGCGTACGTGACGTCATCACAGCGTGACGAAAACAGCATGCTGTGAGCGGGAAACTTAAAAATAATGCGAAAACCTTACCCTAACCCCCCCAAACCTAACCCTAAACCTAACCCTAAGCCTAACCCTTAACCTAACGCTAAACCTAACCCTAACGCTTAACCTAACCCTAACCCTAACCCTAACGCTTAATGTAACCCTAAACCTAACCCTAACCCTTAACCTAACCCTTACCCTAACCCTAAACCTAACCCTTACCTTTACGTGAATTGGCTTGCTGTAAAAGCGCTTTTTAAAGCGCCCTTTTTTCCCCGCGGTCGTATTTGTTGCGCTGCTGATGACGTCAGGTACGCGCTTTAATCGGGCGCGCTTTAGTGGACCGCGGTTTTGACGGGTCACGCTTTTACCCACCTCGGAAGGATGGAAGGCTGAGTCAACCTTGACCCTGGTGAGATTTGAACTGCTGAACTGCAGCTAGCAGTCAGCTGAAGTAGCTAGCAGTTCTGCACTCTAACCACTGCGCCACCTCAGCTCAATAGAATAGAATAGAATAGAATAGAATTCTTTATTGGTTGTGTGATTGGATACCCAAGGAATTTGTCTTTAGCACATATGCTCTCAGTGTACAGAAAGAAAAATAAAAAAAACATTCGTCAAGAATAATAAGATACAACACTTAGTGACAGCCATAGGTTACTAATAAGCAGTCAAATCATACTAGGAAACAAATAAAAACAATATAAATTGCAAAGGCACAAGCCACATTGTTATAGTCATCAGTGGGAAGAGATGGGTACGAGGAAGAATGAGAAGAAGAATAGTAATACAATCTTAGTAAATAATTTGACAGCGTTGTGGGAATTAATTGTTTAGCAGAGGGATGGCATATCAGTTTTCCACTGACAAAAGAAAAGAAAAAAGAATGCCCTTAGGCACTATTATGTGACCTTACAATAGGCCTAACGATGAGCAATTAAACCTAGATCCTTATAACCATGGTTGACCTACCGTATTTTTCAGAGTATAAGAAGCACCAGAGTATAAGACGCACCAAGGATTTGAAGAGGCAAATTTTAAAAAAGTTTTTGCACTTTACAGACCTCCTAAAAACGGCCTGTTTTTCCCAAAAACGGACCAGTTTGTTTTCCAAAAAAGAGCATGAATAGCTTTTAGAGCCGAGATGGTGCAGTGGTTAGAGTGCAGCACTGCAGGCTACTTCAGCTGACTGCAGTTCTTCAGTTCAGCGGTTCAAATCTCACCGGCTCAGGGTTGACTCAGCCTTCCATCCTTCCGAGGTGGGTAAAATGAGGACCCGGATTGTTGGGGGCAATATGCTGACTCTCTGTAAACCGCTTAGAGAAGGCTGAAAGCCCTATGAAGCAGTATATAAGTCTAACTGCTATTGCTATTGCTATTTTAGGAGGCTTGTAATGTGCTCCTGGGGGAGGTGCCCCCCAAAATATGAAAAAAGATCCATTTTTTGTGAAAATGGCCCCATTTTTTGTCAAAAAAAGAGGAGCCTTGCAGAGTAATCCTGAGCGCTGTGGGGGGAGGAAATTGAGTAAGAAATGGTCCATTTTTCGCTCATTTCTGCCCTCCCCAGACCCCAGGAGCATCCCGCAAGGCTCCTAAAGGCTATGCACGGCCATTTTGGTGAAGGGACCGGGGTTTCGGGAGGCCACAAATGCTGTATTCAGTGTATAAGACGCACCCAGATTTTCAGCCTCTTTTTTGAGGGAAAAAGGTGCATCTTATACTCCGAAAAATATGGTATTTAAACCCAGTGAGTGTGGATAGAGCTTCTCTGCTTCATTCTGCCAGGCATTTGCCCCAAATGATCGTCATGACGACACCCCACATTCTCCTCCTCACATGTTAATGTCTCCAGCTGCAACCTCTCTCTTTCCCTCCATCCCGCCACGCTGGAGATTCTCATCCCCATCTCCCTGATTGTCAGGAACTACAACACCCATCCTTGCGGGGCTGGTTTCTATCTTCTATAGCAGGGGTCTCCAAAGTTGGCAGCTTTAAGACCTGTGGACTTCAACTCCCAGAATTCCCCGGCATCGCTGCAGCCTGGTGGCCTCGCCATCGCAGTTCTTCAAAGGATTGGAGACCTCCGCAAAAGATCTGAATTGCCACATTATGCCGTGGAAAGACCAGGATGGTTTGAAGGGGAACACTCAGGGTGGCGCAGAAAAAAAACGATTTAAAAGCCGGTGATTGAGCTGGTAGAACTTCCTGCCATAAAAAAACGTAAGGGCTGCTGACAAAAGCTGTTGGAGGAAAAGGGGATTTCTCCTAAGGTCCCGGAGACCAACTTCTCCCAGCATCAGGAGGCCTGGCTGGCAGCTTAAAAAAGCGATTCCGGAAGGGTCTCCAAACTTGGGCACTTTAAGACTTGTGGACTTCAACTCCCAGAATTCCCCAGCAAGCAGAGTGACGGGACTCTGACGCCGACAGAGGAATTCTGGGAGTTGAAGTCCACAAGTCTCAAAATTACCAAGTTTGGGACCCCCCCCCTCCAGGAATTGATGATAGGGATACCAATTCAAATTCTGTCCTGCTTGCCAAACTGGTCGGAGGCAGGAAGGAGATCTGGCTGCGTTTGCAATGGGGCGTTTAGCTGTGGGGTTATCTCATTTTTGACCTCCCCAGCAGGTGCAAATGTGAAAAAGAGATTGGAGGGTCTGTTTATCCTCATCGATAGAGGTTCTCCTGCTGGAACCAGAGTTTGGACTTAGAAGAGAGAATAACAGAGTTGGAAGGGACCTTAGAGATCTTCTAGTCCAACCCCCTGCTCAGGCAGGAAACCCTGTTCCATTGCAGACAGACGGTTGTCCAATCTCTTCTTAAAACTCGACTGATAGAGCACCAAGAATTTCTGGAGGCAAGTCGTTCCACTGGATTAATTGCTTCTAACTGTTAGGAAATTCTTCGTCAGTTCTCCTTGGTTCTCTCCTTTATAAGTTTCCATACATTGAGGGAAAAGCAGAGGAAGAATTGGAGGGAATGTAAGAGTAGGAGAGAGGGGAGATAAGGGAGGATGAGGGGAAGGGTAAAGGGGAGGAAGGGGAAGGAGAGAAGGGAAAGGAGAGGAGGAAGGAAGGAAGGAGAGAAGAAAGAGAAGAAAGGGGGGAAGGAAGGAGGGAAGGAAGGAGGGAAGGAAGGAGGGAAGGAAGGAGAGAAGGAGAGAAGGAGAGAAGAAAGGAGGGAAGGAAGGAGGGAAGGAAGGAGAGAAGGAGAGAAGAAGGGAGGGAAGGAAGGAGGGAATGTAGGAGAGAAGAAAGGAGGGAAGGAAGGAGGGAATGTAGGAGAGAAGGAACGAGGGAAGGTAGGAGGAAAGGAAGGGGGAAAGGAAGGAGAGGAGGAGAGAAGAAAGGAGGGAAGGAAGGAGGGAAGGAAGCAGGGAAGGAGGAGGGAAGGAGAGAAGGAGAGAAGAAAGGGGGGTGGGAAGGAGGGAAGGGGGAAGGAGGGAGGGAAGGAAGGAGGGAAGAAAGGAGAGTAGGAGAGAAGAAAGGAGGGAAGGAAGGAGGGAAGGAAGGAAGAAGAAGTAGGAATATTGTAAGATAAGATGGAGTTATGGGATGGTAAGAAAGTAATCTCAAGTATATTGTCAACTGTAGGGGAAAAATGTTATAAATACATATTATTAATAACAGTTATGAGATCATATAATTGTGAATGTATATATGAAATTAATAAAATTTAAAAAAAAAAAGTTTCCATACATTGCTTCTTGTCCAGCCTTGGAGAATTGGCTTGACTCCCTCTTTTTTGTGGCAGCCCCTTAGATATTGGAAGACTGCTATCATGTCACCCCCCAGTCCTTCTTTTCATTAGATCCTACATAGAAATATCCAATTCCAGCAACTGCTCTTTGTACCGTACATTTAGCCTCCGGTCCCCTAATCAACTTTATTGCTCTGCTCTGCACTTATTCTAAAGTCTCATTCGGAGGCACGGGATAAAATACCACCAATATGCGGACGATACACAATTGTATCTGTCCGCCCCGTGCCAACTCAATGAAGCGGTGGACGTGATGAGCCAGGGTCTTGAGGCCGTTAAGAACTGGATGAGCGCTAACAAACTGGTACTCAACCCGGACAAGACCGAGTGGCTGTTGTGCTTCCCTCCCAATAATTTGGCTGACATTCCAACACTCAGGCTGGGGGGTCAAATTTTATACCCCTCAGACAGGGTCCGTAACTTAGGAGTCCTCCTGGATCCACAGCTGACTTTTGACCATCAGCTGTCGGCTGTGACCAGGGGGGCATTTGCCCAGGTTCGCCTGGTCCGCCAGTTATGGCCCTACCTGAACCGGGAGGCTCTCGCAACAGTCACTCGAGCCCTTGTGATCTCTAGGCTGGAATACTGCAATGGGCTCTACATGGGGTTGCCCTTGAAGAGCATCCGGCGACTGCAGTTAGTCCAGAATGCAGCCGCGCGAGTGATAGTGGGCGCACCGCGGTTCGCCCACATTACACCCATCCTCCGCGAGCTGCACTGGCTACCTGTCGGTCTCCGGGTGCGCTTCAGGGTATTGATGACCACCTTTAAAGCACTCCATGGTAGTGGATCTGGATATTTGAGAGACTGCCTTCTGCCGATCACCTCCCTCCGACCGATTAGATCGCACAGGCTGGGCCTCCTCCGAATTCCATCCGCCAGTCAATGTCGACTGGCGACTACACGGAGGAGAGCCTTTTCTGTTGCAGCTCCGACCCTGTGGAACGAGCTCCCCGTTGAGATTCGTACCCTCACCACCATCCAGACCTTCCACACAGCCCTCAAGACCTGGCTCTCCCAGCAGGCCTGGGGATAGGTTTCCAATTTACCCGCCCGAGTGCTGACTGTTGAATGCATGTTGTGGTTTACCATTTTATTTTGTTCACTATTGTTTGTCTCTTGGTACTGCACCCCCTCCCCTTGTGATTGTAAGCCGCCCTGAGTCCCCTCAGGGAGAAGGGCGGCCTATAAATCTCAATAAAATGTATAAAAAAATGTATAAAAATGTCTCAACATCTTTTCTTTTTTTTTCACATCGTGGATGGCCAAAACTGGATGTAGTATTCCAAGTCTGGTCTTACCAAGACATTATAAAGCGGTGTTAACTTTATCTCATCATTCCTATCACCCATCTCCTCCCACTTATGACTGTATGGCTATAACTTGGTTGCTTGTATCCTTGTGATTTATATTGATTGTTTCCTCGTATGATTTGATTGCTTATTTGTACCCTATGACTACCAAAGTGTTGTACTTTAGGATTTGTGACGAATGTATCTTTTCTTTTATGTACACTGAGAGCATATGAAGCTCACCAAAGATAAATTCCTTGTGGGTCCAATCACACTTGGCCAATAAAGAATTCTATTCTATTCTATTCTATTCTATTCTATTCTATTCTATTCTATTCTATTCTATTCTTATTCCATTCCATTCCATTCTATTCCATTCCATGTTTTCCTATTCTGTTATGTTATGTTATGTTCTGATTCTATTTCTATTTCTATTTCTATTTCTATTTCTATTTCTATTTCTATTTCTATTTCTATTTCTATTTCTATTTCTATTTCTATTTCTATTTCTATTTCTATTTCTATTTCTATTTCTATTTCTATTTCTATTTCTATTTCTATTTCTATTTCTATTTCTATTTCTATTATTTCTATTATTTCTATTATTTCTATTTCTATTTCTATTTCTTCTATTTCTATTCTATTCTATTCTATTCTATTCTATTCTATTCTATTCCATTCCATTCCATTCCGCCCCACCCCACCCTACTCTATTCATCCATCTCCTCCCACTAATGACTGTATGACTATAACTTTGTTGCTTGTATCTGTACAATTTATATTGTTTCCTAGTATAATTTGATTGCCTATTAGTAATCTATGATTATCACTAAATGTTGTATCTTATCATTCTTGCTGAATCATAATCTATTTTATTTTTCTTTATGTACCCTGAGACCATCTGCACCAAAGACAAATTCCTTGTGTGTCCAATCACACTTGGCCAATAAAGAATTCTGTTCTGTTCTGTTCTGTTCTGTTCTATTCCATTCCATTCCATTCCACTCTCCACTCTATTCTATTCACCCATCTCCTCCCACTTATGACCGTATGACTATAACTTTGTTGCTTGTATCTGTACAATTTATATTGTTTCCTAGTATAATTTGATTGCCTATTAGTAATCTATGATTATCACTAAATGTTGTATCTTATGACTCTTGATGAATCATAATCTATTTTATTTTTCTTTATGTACCTTGAGAGCATCTCACCAAAGACAAATTCCTTGTGTGTCCAATCACACTTGGACCAATAAAGAATTCTATTCTATTCTATTCTATTCTGTTCTGTTCTGTTCTGTTCTGTTCTATTCTACTCTACTCTACTCTACTCTACTCTACTCTACTCTACTCTACTCTACTCTACTCTACTCTACTCTATTCTATTCTATTCTATTCTGCCTGGGTAAGGTCACGTTTGTTCCTTCCGACTCTGTCATTCTGTATTGTATACGGTTGCAAACTGAGCTTTACTGCTTAGGATACTAAATGCGCCGGTCGGCCAATTCTGCCTTATTCCCCTCCAGTGAGGAAATGCAACTGAGGACTTACGGTGGGAGCGCAGCTGCCATGCCTAGCCTGCCCGGCCGGCCGAGGTTCCCTTCCCGCTTTCAGCTCTGTCGGGTCGCCGGTACAGCCTTTTCAACGTGCGGTGGTTGCTGACAGTTAGAACAATTAATCAGTGAAACGACTTGCCACCAGAAGTTGTGAATGCTCCAACACTGGAGGATTTTAAGAAGAGATTGGACAGCCACTTGTCTGAAGTGGTTTAGGGTTTCCTGCTCTAACTTTTAATAAAAGTTGCTGGTTTCCTGCCTCAGCAGGGGGTCGGACTAGAAGACCTCTAAGGACCCTTCCCACTCTGTTGTTTTGTTGTTCTGCGGTGAGGCTCAGAAACCGACGGACTGCAAGCGAGGAGCCCCGTGGCTTTTGGGGAGTCGAACACTTTGAAGGGATCTAGTAACCTCTTTTTTGATTTAACACATTTTTATAATGCGGGAACTGGGAAAGTCTAGTCTAAAGAAGAGAAGGACTAGAGGTGACAAGATAGCAATTATTTGGAGAGAAGCAACCTAGAACTAAGGAGAAATTTCCTGACAGTTAGAACAATTAATCAGTGGAACAACTTGCCTCCAGAAGCTGTGAATGCCCCAACACTGGAAATTTTTAAGAAGATGTTGGATAACCATTTGACTGAAGTGTTGTAGGGTTTTCTGCCTAAGCAGGGGGTTGGACTAGAAGACCTCCAAGGTCCCTTCCAACCAGGGGTGAAATCCAGCAGGTTCTGACAGATTCTGGAGAACTTTGGAATGAACTCCCCGCAGAGATTCGGACCCTCACCTCTCTCCAGGCCTTCCGAAAAGCCGTTAAAACCTGGCTGTGCCAGCAGGCCTGGGGTCGATGAGTTCCCTTCCCCTCTCGAATCGTGTGGCTGTTGGTTATTTTTAAATGCTCTGTATTTTGTAGTTTTTGTGTTTTTCCCTTCCCCGCCTTGGGTTTGTGTGCCGCCCTGAGTCCCGCTGGGAATAGGGTGGCATATAAATAAAATGAAACTCAAACTCAACTCAACTGGTAGTAGAAATTTTGAGTAGTTCGGAGGACTGGCAAATGCCACCTCTGGCTGGCCACAGGAGTGGGATAGGAATGGGGATTTTGCTGTATCCTTCCCCTGCCATGCCCACCAAGCGACGCCCACAAGCCACACCACGCCCACCAAGCCACGCTCACAGAACCAGTAGTAAAAAAAAAAAATGAATTTCATCACTGTTTCCAACTCTGTAATTCTGTTATTTGAGGGGCTGCCACAGAGAAGAGGGGGGGGGGTGTTTCAACCTATTCTCCAAAGCACCTGAAGGCAGGACAAGAAGCAATGGGTGGAAACTAATTGAAGAGAGAACCAATCTAGAAATAAGGAGAAATTTCCTGACAGTGAGAACAATTAATCAGTGGAATGACTTGTCCCTAAAAGCTGTGGGTGCTCCACCACTGGAATTTCTTAAGAAGAGATTGGACAGTCATTTGTCCAGAATGGTATAGAGTTTCCTCCTCGAGCAGGGGGTTGGACTAGAAGACCTCCAAAGTCCCTTCCAACTCTGTCATTTAAAAGATGTGAGCTTTGGTGGTTCCTTCATGCATCATTCATCATAAACATTTTTTAATAACTATCCAAATCAACCCAGGCGACTCTGGATGCCTTACCAATGGGGACAAAAACAACACCACCTAACGAAAGGAATGCAAAAGCAGAACACATAAGCTGGCTAGACTAGCTTTTCCCACGTGATTGTAACATGGACTGTGAAATAGTCTATGAATGGATCAAACCAAAGGATTAGGTAAGTAGCTACCTTTTGAAATGAAATGAATAGAATAGACTAGAACAGAACAGAATAGAATAGAATATTGGAATGAAGAATAGAATAGAATAGAATATCGGAATAAGGAATAAGGAATAGAATAGAAGAGAATATCGGAATAAGGAATAAGGAATAGAATAAAATAGAATATCGGAATAAGGAATAAGGAATAAAATAGAATAGAATAGAATGAACAGAACAGAACAGAACAACAGAATAAAGAATAGAATAGAATATCGGAATAAGGAATAAGGAATAGAATACAATAGAATATCGGAATAAGGAATAAGGAATAGAATAGAATAGAATAGAATGAACAGAACAGAATATCGGAATAAGGAATAGAATAGAATATCGGAATAAGGAATAAGGAATAAGGAATAAGGAATAAGGAATAAGGAATAAGGAATAAGGAATAAGGAATAAGGAATAAGGAATAAGGAATAAGGAATAAGGAATAAGGAATAAGGAATAGAATAGAATAGAATAGAATAGAATAGAAAGAACAGAAGAACAGAATATTGGAATAAAGAATAGAATAGAATAGAACAGGGCAGAACAGGAATGGAAAATATGGAATGGGATGGAATGGAACAGAACAGAACAGACTATCGGAATAAAGAATAAAATAGAACAGGAACGGAAAATATGGAATGGAATAGTATGGAACAGAACAGAACAGGATATTGGAATAAAGAATAGAATAGAATATCGGAATAAGGAATAAGAAATAGAATAGAATAGAATACAATAGAAAGAACAGAAAAGAACAGAACAGAATATCGGAATAAAGAATAGAATAGAATAGAATAGAATGAAATAGAATGAAATAGAACAGGGCAGAACAGGAATGGAAAATATGGAATGGGATGGAAAGGAACAGAACAGAACAGAATATCGGAATAAAGAATAGAATAGAATAGAACAGGAATGGAAAATATGGAATGGAATAGCATGGAACAGAACAGAACAGGATATTGGAATAAAGAATAGAATAGAATATCGGAATAAGGAATAAGAAATAGAATAGAATAGAATAGAAAGAACAGAAAAGAACAGAACAGAATATCGGAATAAAGAATAGAATAGAATAGAATAAAATAGAACAGGGCAGAACAGGAATGGAAAATATGGAATGGGATGGAATGGAACAGAACAGAACAGAATATCGGAATAAAGAATAGAATAGAATAGAACAGGAACGGAAAATATGGAATGGAATAGCATGGAACAGAACAGAACAGGATATTGGAATAAAGAATAGAATAGAATATTGGAATAAAGAATAGAATAGAATATTGGAATAAGGAATAAGGAATAAGGAATAAGGAATAAGGAATAAGGAATAGAATAGAAAGAACAGAATATCTGAATAAAGAATAGAATAGAATAGAATATTGTCATAAATGTGAGTCAGTGTCAAGCATCTGAATGTAAATTACATGACCATGGGTATGCTGCAATGGTCATAAGTGTGAATAATACAGGTAGTCCTCAAGTTACAACAGTTCATTTACTGACCATTCAAAGTTACAATGGCACTGAAAAATGTAACTTATGACAATTTTTCACAGTTATGATCTTTGTGGCATCCCCATGCTTGTGTGATCAAAATTCAGATGCTTTGCAGCAGACTCACATTTATGACAATCGCATTGTCCCGGGGTCATGTGATCTCCTTTTGAGGCCTTCTGACAAGCAATGGGGAAGCCAGATTCACTTAACAACTAGGTTACTAACTTCTTAACTGCAGTAACACGCTTAACAACAGTGGCAAGAAGGGGTACAAAATGGGGCAAAGCCCACTGAACAAATGTTTCACTTAACCACAGAAACTTTGGACTCAACTGTGGCCATAAGTCAAGGACTACATGTAGTCTTAAGCAGGGGTGAAATCCAGCAGGTTCTCAGAGATTCTGGAGAACCAGGCGCAGAAATTTTGAGTAGCTCGGAGAACCGGTAGCAGAAATTTTTAGTAGTTTGGAGAACTGGCAGCAGAATTTTTTTTAGTAGTTTGGAGAACCGGTAGCAGAAATTTTGAGTAGTTTGGAGAACCGGTAGCAGAAATTTTGAGTAGTTCGGAGAAGTGGTAGCGGAAATTTTGAGTAGTTTGGAGAACCAGTAGTAGAAATTTTGAGTAGTTTGGAGAACTGGTAGCAGAAATTTTGAGTAGTTTGGAGAACTGGTAGCAGAAATTTTGAGTAGTTCGGAGAACCGGTAGCAGAAATTTTGAGTAGTTGGAAAAACCAGTAGTGGAAATTTTGAGTAGTTTGGAGAACTAGTAGCAGAAATTTTGTGCAGTTTGGAGAGCCTGTAGCGGAAATTTTGAGTAGTTCAGAGAACCAATAGCAAAAAATTTAAGTAGTTTGGAGTACTGGTAGCAGAAATTTTGAATAGTTCGGAGAACCGGTAGTGGAAATTTTGAGTAGTTCAGAGAACCGGCAAATGCCACCTCTGGCTGGCCCCAGAGTGGCGGTGGGAATGGAGATTTTGCAGTATCCTTCCCCTGCCCCGCCCACTAAGCCCTGCCCACCAAGCCACACCATGCCCACCAAGCCACACCCACAGAACCGGTAGTAAAACAATTGAATTGCACCACTGATCATAAGTCACTTTTTTCAGTGCTGTTGTAACATTGAGTGATTGCTAAACAAACAGTTGCAGGTTGAGGACTGTCTGCACTAAAGAATTGATTTTGTATTTCCAATAGAATTTCCTGGCAGAATTTTCCAAAAATGTTGAGGAAACCTTTGTATTCTTCTTCATTCGATTCTGGTTTTCCCCCTCTCTCCTTATCATCTTGGTAAGGAATCTCTCAGCTCATTGGATCCATAACGTGTGATAGCTGTGAATTGTTGCTTCAAAGCTCCAGTAAGTTTTTAATACTGCTCAGAATTCTGTTTATTGATATAACACAGTTTCGCCAAAGAGCATTATCATAAACTGATGAAGACAGCATGAATTTTAAGGGGATCAATATTCATTTAAAAACCACTCTGAACTATACTTTTCTTTTATTTAATCCCATTCATCCCTTTGCCAATCCATTTATAGTTGTGTTTAAATTTGGCGTTCCGATATTCTGGCCAACTTCCTTCGTAGAAGACAAGATAAAACTTTGATGGAAGAGGTGCTTTCTCCAGTTAAATTAAGACAATTAGAAATGTGATTTAGACCCAGGTCACAAAATTGTAATGGCTGTAATGAAATTTGAAACTGCCGTGTTAGAAATGCAGATTGAAGACTCAAGAATCCACTGAAATGTTTGTTCCTTTTACAGATTTGCACTAACAGTTTTTTGCATTTTTTGCAGGACAGAGAGGGGGAAAAAATCTTTAAATTCTAAAAAAACAGTTTACAATTAGAGACTTGAGAAATTGAAGCCATCCGTGGAATTTGGTACCCTCAGTTTTTATTTTGTTCAATCTCAAATTCAGGATGGAAGCTGACAGAGGAGAGATTCAACCTGGAAATAAGGATAAATTTTCTGACTGGGAGAACAATCAACCCATGGAACAGAAGTTGCCTTCGGAAGTTGTGGGATCTTCATCCCTGGTAGCTTTCAAGAAGAGACTGGACTGCCATCTACAATACAATAGCAGAGTTGGAAGGGACCTTGGAGATCTTCTAGTCCAACCCCTTGCCTAGGCAGGAAACCCTATACTGTTTCAGACAAATGGCTATCCAACATCTTCTTAAAGACTTCCAGTGTTGGGGCATTCACAACTTCTGGAGGTAAGCTGTTCCACTGATTAATTGTTCTAATTGCCAGGAAATTTCTTCTTAGTTCTAAGTTGCTTCTCTCCTTGATTAGTTTCCACCCATTGCTTCTTGTCCTACCCTCAGGTGCCTTGGAGAATATCTTGACTCCCTCTTCTTTGTGGCAACCCCTGAGATATTGGAACACTGCTATCATGTCTCCCCTAGTCCTTCTTTCTATTAAACTAGACACAACCAGTTCCTGCAACCGTTCTTCATATTTTTAGCCTCCAGTCCCCTAATCATCTTTGTTGCTCTTCTCTGCACTCTTTCTAGAGTCTCCACATCTTTTCCACATCATGGCGACCAAAACTGAATGCAGTATTCCAAGTGTGGCCTTACCAAGGCATTATAAAGTGGTATTAACACTTCATGTGATCTTGATTCTGTCCCTCTGTTTATGTAGCCTAGAACTATGATGGCTTTTTTGGAAGCTGCTGCACACTGCTGGCTACTATTTAAATGGTTGTCCACTAGGACTCCAAGATCCCTCTCACAGTTACTACTATTGAGCAAGGTACCACCTATACTGTACCTGTGCATTTCGTTTTTCTTGCCTAAATGTAGAACCTTCCCATCAGAAATGGTGTAGAGCCATGGTGACAAACCTATGGTATGCGTGCCACAGGTGGCACGCAGAGCCCTCTCTGCGGGCATGCCAGTTGTTGCCCCAGCCCAGCTCCACTGCGCATGCACTTGTGGCTGCCACTGGCTAGCTGGTTTTCGGGTCTCTGTGGCGCTTGTGTGGGGCGCATGCGGGGGATGTACATGCTCATGCACAGGGGGGGAGCATGCACAGGGGGGGGTCACTTGCAATGCATTTTGGGGCCTCACGTGGCACCCCTGCATTCCATTTTGGCTTCCAGGTTGGTGCAGGAGTGTTTCCAGGCCCAAAATGGGGCACAGGGGGTGTGTGGCACCCCCATACCCCATTTTGGCTTCTAGTTTGATGCAGGAGGCTTTCCAGAACTAAAAGGGAGTACTAGGGGTCTCTCTCTCTCTGTGTGTGTGTGTGTGTGTGTCTTCCTTGGGGCCCCGTTTCAGCTTCCAGGTTGTTGCAAGAGTCTTCCAAGCCCGAAACGTGATGCAGGGGTACCACAAGAGGCCCTCTGTACCCCGTTTTAGACCTGGAAAGCCTCCTGCACCAATCTGGAAGCAAAAAATGGGCAAGGGGTGGAGTGGGGATATGCACGTGGGAGTGAGTGTGTGTGTGTGTGTGTGTGTCGCGAATGCATGCATGGGGGTGGTGGTCATGTGCAGTGGTGGGTTCCGGTACGGTTGGAACGGGCCCGGTGTCGTCCATATGGATGTGCGCAGTGAGCACATGCATCTTACCGCTTCCACAAGCCCCCGCAATGCTCCAGCTGCTCAGCGGAGTGTTGCGCAGATGCTGTATGCACCGTGTGCATGCGCAGAAGCGCCAAAGACTTAAAAGACCGGTAAGGATCTTGGGTGGGCCCTCTGGAGCACTGTACCAGAACGGTATCCGGTGCTTTGGGCAGGCTCCGGTACACCCATACTGGGGCATACCGCCTGCAACCCACCATTGGTCATGTGTCCATGTGCAGGGCACATGCGGGGGCGGGGCGCACACAGGGGTGTGCACGCACGCACATTGCATTATAGGTGTGTGCGTGCATGCAGGCCTGCTGTTGCACACCTGCACCTGCTTTTGGCACACAACTACAAAAAGGTTAGCCATCGCTGGTGTAGGATCTCCTGCTTAGGTGCGGGGAGTTGGACTAGATGACCTACCAAGTCCCTTCCAACTCTGTTAATCTGTTAAGTCCTCCTGAAAAAAATTGCATAGTTTTTCTATGCTTTTTCCCCGCCCATTTTTTTAAAAAAAAATCTATCCTTTTGGTATGTGTACCTTTTTATAAAAGAGTGCATTTATGAATCAGTTTCCCTTCTCATTTTTGTCCATTTTTTAATTATTATTGGAAAGTAGCGTTACGCAATTCAAAGAAATCCGTTTCAGGTAATTGAGTTTCATTTTATGTACAGATTTGAAAGTTGATTCCCATTCAAGTGCAAATTCAGTGAAATTGATTATTTTAATGTAAATGCCATTTGGACAGCAGGAAACAGCAACCGAGGAAAATACAAAAAGGAGAAATCAATGCCATTCTGTTTGTTGGTTTAGTGTGAGGTTTTTGCTTTTTGTTTTACTAAGGCTGGTGATTCCCTGATGCTCCCTTTCCCAACGATGAAAGAGCTGGGTTGGATTTCTTCCCGACCTACCAAATACCCAGTGATGATGCTGTTTTTTCATGCCTTATAAATAGAATAGAATAGGAGGGAAAAGGAATGGAATGGAAATAGGAGTGGAGTGGAGTGGATTGGAGTGGAATGGAATACAATAGAATAGAAAAAAGGAATGGAATGGAAATAGGAGTGGAGTGGAATGGAAGAGAATAGAATAAAATAGAAAACATGAAATGGAATGGAATAGAATAGAAAACATGGAATGGAATGGAATAGAATAGAATAGAAAACATGGAATGGAATAAAATAGAAAAAAGGAATGGAATGGAAATAGGAGTGGAGTGGAATGAAATGCAATGGAATGGAATTAGGAGTGGAGTGGAATAGAATAGAATGGAAAAAAGGAATGGAATGGAGTGGAGTGGAATGGAATGGAATGAAAGGAAATGGAATAGAATAGAAAAAAGGAATGGTATGGAAATAGGAGTGGAATGGAATGGAATAAAATAGGAATAGAAAAAAGGAATGGAATGGAAATAGGAGTGGAGTGGAATGGAATAGAATAGAAAAGAAAACATGGAATGGAATGGAATAGAATAGAAAACATGGAATGGAATGAAATGGAATGAAATGGAATAGAATAGAAAAAAGGAACGGAATGGAAGTAGGAGTGGAATGGAATGGAATAGAATAGGAATAGAAAAAAGGAATGGAATGGAAATAGGAGTGGAGTGGAATAGAATAGAATAGAATAAAATAGAAAACATGAAATGGAATGGAATAGAATAGAAAACATGGAATGGAATGGAATAGAATAGAATAGAAAACATGGAATGGAATAAAATAGAAAAAAGGAATGGAATGGAAATAGGAGTGGAGTGGAATGAAATGCAATGGAATGTAATTAGGAGTGGAGTGGAATAGAATAGAATGGAAAAAAGGAATGGAATGGAGTGGAGTGGAATGGAATGGAATGAAATGAAATGGAATAGAATAGAAAAAAGGAATGGAATGGAAATAGGAGTGGAATGGAATGGAATAGAATAGGAATAGAAAAAAGGAATGGAATGGAAATAGGAGTGGAGTGGAATGGAATAGAATAGAATAGAAAACATGGAATGGATTGGAATAGAATAGAAAACATGGAATGGAATGAAATGGAATAGAATAGAAAAAAGGAACGGAATGGAAGTAGGAGTGGAATGGAATGGAATAGAATAGGAATAGAAAAAAGGAATGGAATGGAAATAGGAGTGGAGTGGAATAGAATAGAATAGAAAACATGGAATGGAATGGAATAGAATAGAAAACATGGAATGGAAGGAAATGGAAATGAATGGAATAGAATAGGAATAGAATATAATAGAAAACGTGGAATGGAATTTAAAAATGGAATGGAATTGAATTGAAAAAAGAATGGCATGGGATGAAATAGAAATAGAAATAGAATAGAATAGAATAGAATAACAGAGTTGGAAGCGACCTTAGTCTTACTATTTCAGACAAATGGTTGTCCAATCTCTTCTTAAAAACCTAAGTTCGATCTAATGGTTAAGGTGTTGGCCTAGAAACTGGGAAACTGAGTCCCACCGCAGACATGAAAGCTGACTAAGTAACTTTGGGCCAATCACTGAGAGGCTGAGAGTTGTAGCCCCACCTCAGACATGAAAGCTAACTAGGTGACTTTCACCAGGAGACTGTGAGTTCTAGTCCCTTCTTAGGCACAAAAGGCGGCTGGGTGTTTCTGGAACCTGTCATTCTCTCTCAGGCCAGCCCACCTCGCAGGATTGTTGCTATGAGGAAAATAGGCAGAGGGGGAGGTCTATTAGGTACGCGGGCTGCCTTGAATTATTTACAGAAGCAATAAAAGTGGACTATATCCACATACATACGGTATCCAGACTGTGCGGTTGAAGTCCCTATCCGCTGGATGTGTGTCGTGAGGGAGGGGAGGGGGAAGGCTTAGATTACACAGCGGCGGCCATCATATTTACTTTTTTTGGACTCTCCCTGTGGGCGCCCACGTCTATAAGCCAATTTTAAGTCCAAGTCTACTGGTTTAAGTAGTTTTATAGTCCACTCCCCGGCCGGTCTCTACTAGCTCTTAACATGGATACTAATTTCGCTTGGCTAATTAACCAGCTGAGCACTGGCCAATCTCTTTCCTTTTCTCCCAGGGATCTCGGATTCGTCCAGACTCTGCTCCTTTACGAAGCTATTGATCAGAGCCAGGGCTCTTCTCCGCACAGCTGGCTGGAGTGCTCTCCTCCCGAAATCTCGGGGGTCTTAAGTGCACACAGTTACTCTCACGAGCGCCTTGTAAACAGGTTTTAATGGGGCTATTAGTGTAAAAGGACAGGAAACTTTCAAAAAAAAGAAAACAACCAGGCCTTTAACTATTCATGAGGATGTTTAATCTGGTGCTTAATCACCACGGTTTGTTTGCACACAGCCGAGAGGGAATGGGAGCTGACAGCCAAGATTTCTCTATTAGCTCAGGAGGGGGACATTAATAAATGCTTTTAGACATCTGACCAACGGAGAGCATGATGAGACTGGGAGGAAGAAGGAGAAGAAGGAGGAGGAGGAGGAAGAAAAAGAAGAGGAAGAGAGAAGACGAAGAAGAGAGAAGATGAAGAGAGAAGAAGAAAGAGGAGAAAGAGAAGAAGAAGAGGAGGAGGAAGAGAGAAGACGAAGAAGAGAGATGAAGAAGAGAGAAGAAGAAAGGAGAAAGAGAAGGAGAAAAAGAAGGAGGAGGAGGAAGAAGAAGAGATAAGGCGAAGAAGAAGAAGAAGAGAGAAGATGAAGAGAGAAAAATAAAGAGGAGAAAGAGAAGAGGAGGAGGAGAAAAAGGAGGAGGAGGAGGAGGAAGAGAGAAGATGAAGAAGAAGAGAGAAGAAGAGAGAAGATGAAGAGACAAGAAGAAAGAGGAGAAAGAGAAGAGGAGGAGGAGGAGGAGGAAGAAGAGAGAAGATAAAGAGAGAAGAAGAAAGAGGAGAAAGAGAAGAGGAGGAAAAAGAAAAGAAGAAGAAGAGGAAGTGAAGGAAGAGAAAGGAAGAGGAGGAGAAAGTGAAGAAGGAGAAAGAGGAATAGGAGGAGAAGGAAGAGGAGAAGGAGGAAGAGGAGGAGGAGGAAGAGAAGAAGGAGGAGGAAGAGGAATAGAAGGAGGAGAAGGAAGAGGAGAAGGAGGAAGAGGAGGAGGAGGAAGAGAAGAAGGAGGGGAAGAGGAATAGAAGGAGGAGAAGGAAAAGGAGAAGGCGGAAGAGGAGGAGGAGGAAGAGAAGAAGGAGGAGGAAGAAGATGAGGAAGGGTTCCTCTAGAATGAATTCATAAAATCGTGACTAACCAAGCAAGTTACAATGTTCCAAAGAGGAAAGTTGCATGTAAAGCACAGGTAGTCCTCAATTCACGACCACAGTTCAGACCATTCCTTTTGCTAAGTGAGACAGTTGTTAACTGAGTTTTGTCCCATTTTATGACCTTTCTCGCCTCAGCTGTTAAACGAATCACTGCAGTTGTTCAATTGGGAAGACGGTGGTGAAGGGAATCTGGCTCTCCCATTCTTCTTTGCTTGTCAGAAAATTCAAAAATCCAGACACTGGGCAAGTGACTCATGTTTATGACCGTCACACTGTCCTGGGGATCATGTGATCCCCTTTTGCGACCTTCTGCCAAGCAAATTCAATGGGGGGAAGCCAGATTTACTTCACAAGCGTGTTCCTCACTGAACAACTGCAGCCGTTCAGAACGACGATGTGAACATTCGTAAAATGGGACAAAACTCAGTTCACAAAGATCTCATTGAGCAACAGATTTTCCATAGTCAATTGTGGTCATAACTCAAGGACTACTTGTGCGTTTCCACTATTGCCATGATGACGAACCAATGGTACATGGAAGTGGCGTACAGAGCCATCTCTCCGGGCACGCAAGCCGTTGCCCGTTGCTATTCTGGGTTCTGGCGCATTGGCCAGCTGGTTTACACACGCACGGGAGCGTACCTGGTCGTCAGGTTTTCTGCCATGAATGCTCGCGTGAAGGCTAGCTGGAAACTAGAAGATTATCTTCCAGGCACACGCATGCGCACTGGGCGACTGCTCTTCCAGTTTGCAGCTCACTTGTGCATGCTCCTGTTGTTGTGACCCACCAGCCGCCAGCACAGCTGGCAGCAGAGTCGGACAATGAGTAGGTTGGGGAGGAGCATGGGCCAGTCCTGGAGGCTGGGGAAGGCTCGGACGAGGGCTGTGCATCGGAGGCAGAGATGGGGCCAACGTCATCTGGCAGTGATCAGCTGCCTTTGGAGCTAGACAGCAGTGAGGCAGAAGAACAGCTGGAGCCTGTTCCCAGTATGCGCATGTGCAGAGCTGCCAGAAGAAAAGAACAGCTCAGAAATCAGGGTCGACTTGGAAGTAAAGCCACAGGTGGAAGGTGATTGCCCCTCCCATAGGACATAAAAGAGGAGTGAAAGGGGAGGGGGCTTTTGCAGGAAACAATTTGTTCGTTCGGTTGTTA